>NC_071639.1:14474320-14774320 GCF_014839835.1 Dryobates pubescens
TTGGTGCTCTGTGTACAAGGGCTCTCATTATCACTGTTTATGTGTTGTGGTCAAAAAGTACCTTGGTTATAGTTTAAATCACTTAGCTGGAGAGGATGAGATTAGCTGAACTGCAACAGAGTAGCTTGGCCTTGAGAAGAACACATCCTTTTGAGGGCAAAAGGGGAAAATCTGAGTCTCCACAGGATGTTAAAAGCTTTCTAGTCATAAGGAAAGCTTTCTCCTGCTCCTCTCCCCTCAACAGCTCAAGGAGGTTTTCTTTGTTTTGAACAACTCATCCATGGCTACGAGGCTTGGCCTTTGTACTAAAGAGGTTCTTCCACCCTTGCAGATAGGCTAATATCTAAAATACTCTGTGATCCCCAAATCATTGGTAGCTACAGCTTTATGCTTTCTGCATACATTTATCTCCTGACATCTCCAGATGTAAGTACAGTTTCCCTGGCCTACAACCTCACAGTGCTTGCAGCATCCTTCTTATCCAAGAGGATGCAAAGTGAAGATAATTCAACTTTCTGTTGAAAAGGGCAGCATTTTAGTCATGTTCCTCTTCAGTCTCTTCTGCTGCCACAAAAACAAATCTGAAGGTCAAAAATTGTATCAGAAGCATTCTGTCTCTTTTGACTCACCTCTTCAGGCTTCCTGGAAGTCACAGAACCTTCTTGAGGTACACACACTTTAGGCACAGCATGGGACAGTGCAAGCCACTGAGGTGCACAGTGACAGCCCAGAAGAAAATGCAGCAGAGCCTTTCTGCAAAGTGCTCCTGGTTTGTCTCAGCAACCTCTACAAGCTCCCTCACTGCATAATTCATAGAATCACTGAATCATAAAATACCAGGTTAGAAGAGACCTCAGTGATCACCCAGTCCAGCCTCTCTTGGCAGCAACACAGCCTAGTCAAGGTGGCCCAGCACCCTGTCCAACACCTCTGTCAAATGCCCAGCCCTGGGGAACCCAGCCCTCACCTGAGGGTGAAATGTTCCCTTGTGTGCCAGTTCAGAATCTCCCCAGCAGGAGCCTGTCCCCATTACCTCTCATCTTCTCCATCTGACTCCTTGTACAACAGGAGGCTCCATCTCCTTTGCAGCCACCTTTAAACGCTGCAGTATGGTGATAAGGTCTGCCCTAAGCCTTCTCCAGGCAGAACAAACCCATGTCTCACAGCTTTTCCTCACATGGCACTTCCCAGTCCTTGGATCACCTTGTGGCCCTTCTCTGGACCCTCTCCAGCCCAACCAAAACTGAACCCAGGGTTCCAGGTGTGGCCTGAACAGCACTGAGCAGAGTGGGAGAGCAGCTTCTTCGTCTCTGCTGGTGATGCCGTTGTTGATGCACCCCAGCATCCTGTTGGCTTTATTTGCTCTTGCACCACAGGGCTCACTCACAGAGCTTGTTCATCAGGACCCTCAGGTCTCTTTCCAAGGAGCTGCTCCCCAGCCAGGTAGATCTCAGCCTGGGTTCATTTCATCTGAAAAACTGAAACATCCCATGAGAAAGTTCTGAGACCTTTTATGAGGTTACTGTTGCCAGGGAAACCACATTCTTGGTATGCATGTGTCCAGCTCGTCAGTCTCATTGTGCATCCGAGCTATCCATGAGCTGCAGTGTGGAGAGAAGGGAAAAGAGAAGGGAGAAGTAAGACAAAAGATTCAGGTTGGAAGAGACCTCAGGAGCTCTCTCACTCAGCCTTTAGCTCATAGCAGGGTCAGCTCTGCTCAGGTCTGTGTCCCACCAGGCTGTGAAGACCCCCAAGGATGGAGTTTGCCTCTCCAGGCAGTCAGCTCTGGTATTTTGTCCTCTCCTTGGTGGAAAAGTGTTTCCTCATCTCCTCTCTCATTTCAGTTTAAGTTCTTGCCTCTCCTCTTCCAGCTCATGTGCTGCTGTGAAGACTCTGCCTCAGTCTCCTCAGTTACCACCCTGTAGGTAGTCTGGGGGCTGCTGAAGCTCCCTCTGCCCAGCACTGGAGAAGCTGAGCTGAACTCCCTCAGCCTTTCTGCATGGGGCAAGTGCTCCAGCACTGAATGATGTCGTTCCTGTGCTGTAGGGCCCCAAGCTGCTCTGAATAGCAGAAACATTTGAAAGCAGCTGCAGAAATCTTGGGATTAAGAAGCTGAAGTGTCCCAACAGCACAGCCTTTGTGGGCATGACCTCTGCTGTGTGAGGTATTTACTTATGCAGCAGCTTGATTAACTCTCTTCTTTACTGTTTTGTCCTCAGCACCTCAAGAAGGCTTCCTCTGCTCAAGACTCTTCACAAACTTGTTTCCCCTTTCAGCATGCAGTTATGTGAAACCTGTCCCCATCCTCCTCCTGCAGGGTCACATCTGAAGAGAATGATGTCAGCACATTCCTGGAGAGCAGCACCACCTTCAGATCCAAGCAAGAGCAGATGCTTCGCCCTGGGTTCCTCACAGGTTCTGCATTACTCAGAGCAACTGCATGGGAACAAGAGCTGTTGAAAGAGGAGTGCAGAAAATCTACAGTGTCACAGAAACATTCATACATGGCCCAATGGTCAAAAGTGGATTATATTATAGCAGAAGAAAAGCTGTTTTCCATCATAAGCACTAAAGGGTTAGGAAAACAAATACACCTGCTTCAGAGCCTTAGAAGCGGTGTGGAAGTGAGGGGATTCTTTCTCCTCTGTCAAGAGTTTGCCTTGAGATGCTGGATGAAGATGAAGCTCTCTTGCCTCTCTCTAAGACACTGGCAAATGTCCTCTAAAGTGACATGGTGAGGCAAGCAGGGATGGGTCAGAGCTGAAAGCTGGAGATATTTCCATAGGCTCCTACCTCACTGTGAACATGAGACTTGAGTGAAGCATTCCAGCAATGCATGGCCAGGAACATCATCTTCCCTTTCTTGTGTCATGTTAGAAGCAGAGACTTCCTTTGCTTCTCAGGAAACTCATTAAATAATCACAGGCTTTGCACCTTTGAGTGACTCCTTTTTGAGAGCTGGAGTTCTAAGTTTTAAGCAAAATTATAACCTGTGTCCCATTTTAAAACAGGCTCTTTGTAAGCTCTTAGGGGTATCTCACCCTCTGCAGCAGCAGCTGAGGAGCCAATGGATTTGGTGCCCTCCTACCTGGAATGCCTGGTGACCATCTGCCAACTGAATTCCACCCAGCACTCCTCCAGCAGTAAAAGGATCAATAGCAATAGAAGTAATAGCTGAGGATCAGATTGAATCATGGCTTGTGTTCTAACCTGATGGCATCAGGGTTCAATAATTCTTGAAGCTTTCAACTCAGCTTGAAATGGACAAACTTTTATTTTTGCCCAATATGTCTTGGACTTCATTCAGGATTTTTTTTCATTATTATTTGTTTGACATTGGCTGTGGCTTTCACATTCTGTTCTAAAGTTTAAAGGAGAAAGCAGATCAGGCTCTTCAAGCATATAAGGATTGAGCAAAGACATTGTTCTCACGATTACTGCAGATCCAAAACAGCTGGGGGAGGAAAGGTTGCCTCTGGCAGGAAAGCAGCACCAAGAAGAGCTTTTGAGTGCTCTGCAGAAAACTGGGCTTGATGTGATTCAGTTAAAAGCAGTTGAAACCCTCCATACAGAGCACATCATACCAGCTTCTCTTTAGGTTTCAAAGGTACTGGCACCAGTGGAGGGTTTAGCTGCAAAGGTTTCCCCTGAGGATGTATTTATGTGTGTCAGAGAGAAATTTTCAGTAGCCCATTGCAGAGGGGTGTTCTCCAGAAATGCAGGGTCCTGTTGGGACTTGGGTCAGTGGTCAATGGTTGGATCTTAGAGGCCTTTTCCAACTGAAGCAATTCCATGATTCTATGTCAGCTGGATCTCATCTAGCTTCACTCCAGAATGAAAGTATTTAGAGGCCAAAACACCTTTGCTGATTCATTTTGGGGCTGTTCAACATGGAGAAGAGAAGGCTCTGGGGAGACCTTAGAGCAGCCTTCCAGTACCTGAAGGGACTCCAGGGGAGCTGGGGAGGCACTGTTTAGAAAGAGCTTGTGGTGACAAGATGAGGGACAATGGCTGTGAGCTGGGGGAGGGGAGACTTAGACAAGAGACCAAGGAGAAATTCTTACCAGTGAGGGTGGTGAGACTCTGGAACAAGTTGCCCAGGGAGGTTGTGGATGCCTCCAGCAAGCAGGTCTAGTGGGAGCTGTCCCTGCCCATTGCAGTGGGGTTGGAACTGGATGATCTTTAAGGTTCTTTCCAACTCCAACCATGCCATGAGTCTATACTATGACCTCAGTAGACTGCAGCATCTCCCTGTTGTGCCTCTTACTTGCACAGTAAGCAGGGTGCTGCACTCTTGTCTTTTGGGGAGGGGGAGTTGGGTCTTTTAAGTTGCCACAGTCTGGGGCCATGAGAGCTGTGCTTTGAATGTTGCCATATTTTTATCTCTTCAGACATATCTGGTTCTGTGATTCCTGGAGTGTTCTTGTACATAAAACAGATTGCTTGAAGGCACACAGACGACTTTAAATATTTCTGCACTTCACAGTGAATTGCTCATTCACCTGAGTGTTTAACTGTGTCAGTGTGTTCAGCATTATCATATTTAATTGAATGGTTCAACAAGATAACCTGCCAGTGCACACACCATCCAAGGCATTATTGGCTCACAATAAATAAGGCAACTCTCACACAAAACACAGGGGACTCAGCAAGACAAATGATGTATAAATGAGAGAGACATGGATGCAGGGAGGGTTTACTAAAGGCTGATAACTTATCAATTCCTACAGATCTGTAAAGAAACAGGGCCAGGAAAGAGAATGAGTTGACATACCACAATTGAGGCAGATAATTGCAGCCTCTGGAATCTTTCTGCTTTGCCCTCAGACCATTTCGTACCTTGAGTTAAATATGCAGAACATTTAAACTTATTCCTCAGGTCTGTAAATGTCCCAAGTTTTCTGTTTTCAAGCCCTTGGTCTCACTCCTTAAAGGTCACCCTTAGAGGAGGCTGCTGGTGTCAGCATTGCAGCTATTCTCTGTTCTTCACTAGCAATCTGCACAGTCACTGCTTGCCCTGCTGGAAGACCAATGCTGAACCAAACCCGAGAGACAGGGACACCAGCAAATAATGCTAAGCTACTCACCCTGTGAAGCCTTTGACAGGTGGCCTACCAACAGTACTCATAGATACCCCTGGACCCATGGATGATGCAGCACAGTGTGCCAGAGTCCTTAGGCTAACAAATGTAGGCTTGGAGCAGCCAAAAGCAGGTTATTTAACTTAGATAAGGTTACAAAATACAGGAAATGGTTCCCTTTTCCATCCTTGCTGCTCCACAAATGCATTGTTTTTCATTCTCAGCTAAAACACGGCAAAAGAAGAGGAACTTTTCAGCCAAGCCACCCTGAAATCAGGAATGCTGCTTTTTGTCCTTGAGGTGGAATTCTTGGGTGTCCCAACCTGGCTGCCATCCACTGCTCAAATCCCCTGGTAACGCCACAGCTGCCATGATGCACCAGGAACTTTTCCTTAGCAGGTTACTGAAATCAGCAACCAGCACCTGCACCAGGGGTGTCCTCAGAGCTGTGGAGATGCAGTGTCCCAAATGATGTCCACAATTACAGCACTAGGCTCCTGGAGCTGAATGGCTGCCACAAAAAGATTATTTTTTTTGTCTTCCTTGTTTTTTTTTGCTGAAGAAAAGAGATCCTCAGCATCCTGCCTGCTCTTTCACAAAGTGCTGTCCTGGCTCTGTCTGAAGCGTGGCTGGGTCTGGAGCTGAGAGCAGAAAACACAGCAGAAGGTGGGAACCCTTCTTGTGCGCACACAGAAAACCTTCCAGGAGTTTCCAGGCTGTGGCTCACTTGAGAAATTAAACAAATTTTGTGAGAGGAGAAAGGGAGGGAACAAAGTCAGCTCCAGAACCTGGAAGTAGCTGTGATGTCTCCTTCCTTTTGGTAGTCTGCTGGGCATTTCTGAGGGTCTGTAGTAAATGAATGCATAGGGAAGGCAGTGCCTGTCACTGTGAGGCTTGGCAGAAGGCAGTTAATCTGGATCAATTAATGTCAGGAAATGAAAATCATGCAGTAATGACACAACTTTTAAAGCAGCATTTAGTATGCACAGCTTTTACACGAGTCAGGAATCCCTGAGACCAGGCAGATCTGGTACCACCTCATTTTAATTGAGCTTATTATATTTTTAATATACATTATAGATGACAGGTTCCCCTCTACTTACCTTGTACTGCTTTTGTCTCTCAAACAGGACTGGCAAATTAGCTGCTTGGAGCTACAGCCCAGAGCTGGAGCTGCAGCTTCAGCTGTTGGTGTGACTTATTGAAAACATGTTAGAGAACAAACTGAGCCTTGGGAAGTGGGCCAAAGGCACTTACAGAGCTGAATGAAGTGGTCAAAACAAGGCTAAGTAACTCCAAAAGTATTTTTTCCCCCATTATGGAACCGGACACCACCAGCAGCCCTGGGACAAAAGTAGTTCTAGAGCACACCTTGGCATTCCTATCTGCCACTATCAATACCAGAAGAGGTCAGCCAGAGAAACTGCAGACTCTGAAAACTGAACCATTAACAACATTCAAGCTCTGCACTCCTGAACACTCTTTCCACCCACAGGAAGGTCAGGACTTGACCTGTGAAGTACATGGGAAACAGGAAATTTCCTAAGCATCTTTGCCAAGAGTGGCTGTTGCAGGACACTTTAAGGAACAAAAATCACCAGGTAGTGGTGCTCACCTCCCCATATTTTGGACAGTCTTCCATAACTGCCCCAGAGAAGCAATTGCAGGCAGGAAGCAGATCCTGAGGAGCAATTGTGCTCTCAGAAGTCACTCCTGCTGTGCTCTGCATGCAGGTCAGTCCCTTCTGTTGTGGTGTTGGACTGATGAACTTCTGATGTGTCCTGAAAGGACTTTCCAGCAGAGCAAGTCTGAGATGCAAGAAGAGAACTACAAATGTATAAACATTTCAAACAAAACCAAAGCAAATGTGGTCAGGATTTCAGAAACTCCACCCCCCACCCGAGATTTCAGATTGGTTTAAGCTGAATCTTAAAGGGCAGACTACATCTGCCCATAGACTGACCTGAGCAGTGCAGCTGCCAGGTGCAGTTCCAGGTGAGGCCTGGGTGAGCACAGTGGCAAAGCTTTCATTCATTTGCTTACAAAAGATTCCCTGCAACATTTAAGCAGTCAGTAATTAATAAGCTCAGCTGTACTACATCACAGGCCATGTAGATTGCAGAGGTTTAATCACATTAATGTAATCATGCTATTATGCTTTCAGGGTAATTCCACATTTCACATAATGTGTGCAGTTATGCTCACCTCAGCTGATGGCACAGAAATCTGGAAAGGATGGTGAGACACTTGGAATAACTTTGCCAGTCAGCATAAGCTGTGGCTGTGGCATTTAGAAAGAAAATGGAAAAAAGGAAAAATAGATAAGAAAGGCAATGGCAAAAGTCTGCAAAATCACCAAAAAGGCTTTAGGGAGGAGACTGGGGGGCAGTTATTGACCAACCCAATTGTTGGCATCAGGTCTAAAGTCAAGGAAGATGTGCTCTGCAGAAAGCATGGCTGAGCTGCAGGAGCCAGACCCACCCTGTCTGCTGGAGTCCAGCAGCTAAGGGACATCCCAAGAGCCAGCCCCAGAGGACAACTTCGGCACCCCAGTGCAAGCCTTTGCTAATTGCTTCTGTGCCAGGAGCTGGCTGTGTACCAGATAAAACCTGACTGCAGCTGCAGCCTCTCTCTAGAGCTGCCCCAAAGCACCATTTGCTGCACTATGGGCATTCGCCCTGGCTCACAATCACCCTCTGGTACCTGAACATGATAGGTGCCCGCTGCTCCAGGCAGAGATTCAGGCTGTAAAGGTGAAGGTGGCTATGGCAGTGAGATAGAGCAGAGGTGGCAGAGCTGGGGCTGTCACACACAGATCAGTGCCAAGCGTACATCAAAGGCAGCAGCGCCAGGAGAGGGCAGACAGAGATGAGTGCTCTTGCGGTAAATAAAAACTGTTGTGGCTTCTCTCTCGTCAAACCTGGCTGCTGGATCCTTATTGCACGTTACAATTACTTCTGAGATGGAATACAGGCTTCATGCATTGTATTTATTCCACTTCATTTGCATGCTAAATACATAACATTTGCATTTCTGCTAAAGCAACGACACAAACATGTCACTCCATAGATGTACTTTGATTGGAACCTGTAATTATAACACCTAGCAGGAGTAAGATAAATTCTCAGCCTACAGTGGGAGTTTTGCAGAGGGAGGCCAGCACTGCTTCCCTGAATCACTTCTGAAGAGAGCTGAGGAGGAGTGAGAATGCAGAGAGAGCTGCTAGCCAAAGGCAGAGAACAGAGGGAGCAGCTGAAGAGGAAAAAAAAGAAGAGTCCTAAAAACACAACTGAGAAAACAATCTCTCAGAAGAGCTCCAAAGTGAGATACTCACCTGGCTGACAGGGATTGGACATTTAATCTCTAATAAGTATTGACATATAAGAAATCAATGCAGTTTTGAAATGTAATTACCAAGCTATTTGCATGAAGAACACTTTCAGGATAGGAAATCTATCCCAGGTAACATCCCTGTGTGCAGGAGGCTTCAAACACTCAGTCTGGAAGCATATTTTGAACATTCAGCATGGAATTGCAAAGCACTTGCTTCAAAAAGTGTGCTCCACAATTAGACTACTCTCTGCTCCTGAAAGCAGGGGATGAAGAAGCAGAACAGCTTATTGCTGCAGGCTTTTTCCTTCAGCCCCTCAACAAAAGGCTTCTACTGGCAAGGAGGGTAAATAGAAACTGCTCCTGGGAGCTGCTGGAGCACCCTGGGGGGGTCTCCCAGCCTAGGGTCCCACTGCTGTGCAACTAACTCTGGGCAGAGCTCCTCTCCCATCCACAGGTAAATGTCTTGCAGTCTACACAGCACAGGTAGGGCAGCAAAGTCTGTCAGCCTGGAAGCCTTGACAAAAAATGCTTTATAAATGTCCCAGAACCCTCTCAGACTTCACAGCAAGCAGGGCACAGGTGTGAAATGCCAGCACTGGGTCCTTCTGGAGACCTAACTCTGCTTCCCAGAGCGAGCTCCCCTTGCCCTGAGCATGCTGCTGCAGGCACACATCCCCACACCACCAAGGGTAAAACTTCTACCAGGAATTACACACCAAGAGCAATATTTGCTGCTAACCAAGGAGCTGATACCCCTTGGCAGAGGCCTTTTCAGCTCCTCTGTACAGGCAGAAGAGCCCAGAAAACTTGGCAGTATTTTAAGCTTCTGCACCTCAGTAAGAAATTGCCATGCCTGTTGCTCCTAAAGCTCATCCCATCAGAAACCTTTCTGTCAGCCATACAAAATGAGAACAGTGCAGCTCTGCTGGAGGAATCCCAAGTCTGTGTATTTTAGCTGTCCCTGGAAAAGGCACAAGAAGGTCCCAAACGTCAGGAAGGAGAGAGAGCAGGGCAGGGGACAGATAGACATGGGGTATGGTCATGAGAGAATACTGAAGAGGGAGAGTTTTGGACTGGGGTTTGTCAGGGTCTTTGTTAGGTTTTTTGTTGCAGTACCAGACTATCCATCTGTGCTGGCAATTCAGATTCGGCTTAAAATGTCACATTTTGAATGCTAGTTTTGTCATGTGGAAAAAAACCCTAAATACAGAGAGAGAAAAGTGTGCCCCTTGTGAGGTGACCTGTCTGAGAGTTCACACCTTGCACCTCCTAGCCAGGGACTCGCTAATACACACCAGCTACCAACAGCCAGACCTCGAGGTAGCTAGAGACAGCTTTTAGAAAGCCAGCAGAGACAACAACCAGAGGGGAAATCCTAAGCCTCACCTTAACCCCTCTGCACCTTGACCAGGTCACTGAACATGGACCATCTTCTGCTTTTGACACCTAAGCAGAGCTTCACTGAAGCTGTTGGAAGGATGTCTCCTGCATTGGCTGCTGCTGCACCCAGTGGTCATAAACTATTTGGAATTAATTACTTATTAACTGATACAGAATTATTGGACACCTATTTCTTTCCCAGAGACTTGAAATCTGTCTGTATCTCACACAAGGCCAGCAAGGAAATGTCCTCCCTCTTTTTTTCCTGGCATTCCCTGCCCTTCCTGCAGAAGCTGGCATCCCTGCTCCACAGCATCCATTGGACTCTGGGGCAGGTATGAAGTCACTCACCCTTTCCTTCTGAGACCCCCAGAACCCTGCACACACATCCTGTCTGCAGACCCCTGCAGTTCTTCCCCTCCCTGCTGCAGTCGCTGCTGGGAACAGCCAGGTGCCTTCTGGCCTCAGACTCTTTGTCTGGGTGCCTTGCACGCTGCACCAGGGGGGGCTTGGTTACCCTCTTGTCAATCTTGGAAGGAAATGTAATTTTCTCACTCCTTTTCCTGAGCTCTCCTCTAATCTCAGCCTCAATCTCCCAGCATATCATTGGCAGGCTGAGTTATCAGGGTGGCCTGGTGGAACCATCTCTGTGGGATGCGCTCCTCACTACCACCAAATGAATGCAAGCTGCACAGCTATGCCTTCAGTGATATTTTCTTACTTTGAAATGTTATTTACCAGGAGAAGAATTCTCTAAAAAAAAATATGTTTATCCAGACAAAGTTTGACAGAGCAACGCAGGAGCTTTCCTCTAAGTGTTAAATTAGAGCTTCCAAATGAACAGGTTGGATGAAAATCCAGCTGTGCCCCTCAGATCAGCCAAATGCTTCTGGAGTCATTATCTGAGATTGATGAGAGGCTCCTTGACAGCTCCTCCTTGCTTCGGACAGCTGCAGGGAGCGGGGCTCACGCTCAGATCCTTCTCACACCGCCACAGAACCTCAAGAGTTTTAATTGCTTGTTGTGTTTTAATGGCCTGGCTGGTGAGTTCGGGGTTAATTTGGCTTTTCTTTGGATCTGACCATTTTTAACACTTTCTCCCATTTGCAATTCTCTAGATGTCTATGTTTTTGTTACTGCCTCTCCCAGGTTTTAGCCCTGCAGATGCTGCAAAATGGTCCCTGCTGCTGCAGCTCTGGGAAGAGCGAACACAACCCTGCAGTCACCGTCCTGCTTGTACTCTCGGCATAAAGAGGTCCTTTCACTCTCAGGCTGGCAAGTCCTTCCTAGCACAATTTCCTTTTGGAACAGAAGGCAAATTCTAAAACAGTGACCAAAAGAAATTGAAGTTCAATCAGCTCACCTTGCCAGCAGAAAGACTAAGAGGTGTCACAACAATGTGCAGAAGAATAAACACAAGGGGAGGACATTTGAATGGAGAGGCTTTTACACATCGCAAAGAAAGCAGAGTTAGGAGGGTTAGCTGGAGCCCAAGAGGTCAGCAAGCAATTAGAAACAGAGCAGCAGACAATGAGATGGTTACAAATTAGTCACAAATTAATTCAGACTGGAAATTAGAACTGTTTCACCTGAGGTTGTTTTTCCAGCTGCCTGGGACAATGCTGGAGTAGCCTTGCCAGCAGACCAGCAAGGCAAGGAATGTGTTAAAATGAAGACTGAAAATAGGGAAAGGACTGTGCCACCAGCCAGCCAGGCACACCTGGGACTGTCTCCCCACTACCTGCCCTGCTGCCAGCAATCTGTAGCTTAATGACAAGTCAAATAAGGTAGAAGTGAGTGGGACGTGGGGGGCTGAGGTGCTCGATGTGGTGGTGTCTCTAAGGAGGGTTTGCAATGAACCTGTAGCTCTGCTGCTCCTAACACCTTTAGGTGTTATTAATCTTCCTCCTGGGTTTTGTAGGTGTCAGAAAGGTGCAAGGAGAGCTTCCAAAGTGCGGATTAGCTGTGGCTTGGAGTGTTTGTCATCTTCCTGGGGCCTGGAAAGTGACTGCCATGATCCAAGGCAGAAAACAGGCTGGACTCTCACCAGAGAATCAACTGGGAGTAACTGGGCGTGCACTTTGGGTCCAGCTCACTCCCTCAGGGTTAAACCAGCAGCCAGACTGGCCCATTTCCACTAGGTCCCAGCCACAGAGGCTGCCTGAGGTATTCTTTTTTCCACTCACATTGTAGGACCTGCATTTTGTTTAACAAACTACACCACTGCCTCTGGCTGATGAAACCTTTGATCTGCTCTGCTTCTCTGGCACATCCTGGGTATGGTTTACTGGGGTTTAGCATATTGTAAGCCATTTTTAGGGAGCTGAGAAGTTATTTGTTATGTGCTGGGCTATGCTGTAGGCTTCTCTGAAGCAGGTATCTTCTGTAGAGCAGTAGGCAATTTGTCACACCCTGAAGTGTCTGCCTGATGCAAGTCAGAGCAACACTGAGATGAGAGTGCCCTGGAGTAACAGGGGAATGTGGGATGGCAAACTCAGCTCTAGACATTGGCACTGCAGACACTGGCAGCTGGATTAGGTACATTTCATCCTGCATTCCACTGCTGATTGTTTTAGGAGATACCGAACACTGCTATATATTCTTGCTCCTTGGTTCCCCAGTTCAGACAGTCTGATCTTGAGAAGAAATAGTAGGTCTGACTCAGCAGCCGTGCAGGAGCCTTGCAGGGCTGGGAGGACCACCAAGGTGCACACATGCATTGCTCTGAGCCTCTTTCCAGCTTGCCTTGCCTCAAGAAAGAAGATCTAAAGACTAACAGTGTACAAGGAGCACTGCTGCTGTGAAATAGCAGTCAGTTAGGGAACAATCACCCAGCAGCAACAGCAGCTCAGAACTACCAAGCTGAAGCTGGATGCTAGTAAATAGCATCAGTAAACAGCAGCTTTGAATTTCTCTTCCTGTCCTGCCAGGCACAAAGAGCACAGCCTGAGCAGCTAAAAGTTGATGTTATTACACGTGAGCCATGCAGAACTTCAAATGCAGAGGGCTCAAAGTGGTTAAATGGCAGGCTGGAAGGTATTTATTAACAATACAGAAAGAAACAGCCCTGAGACATTTTGCACACTGCTCCTACAGGAACCCCCAGCCCAGAAGCAAAGGAATACTCATAGACAAGAAGTAACCAAGAATTGTTCCTCTCTGTTTCATCTTTGTGCATGAGAGCAGTTTACACAAAAAGCATCCTATTTTTACCCATTATGTATAATCTTCCATCTCTTTTTCACATAAAAGAATATTCTAGACTTACACATACATCTTGGTGAGCTCTCTTCCGTTCCTCAAGTGCCTGTGTTAGCAGTGCCACAACTGCTACCCTTCAGAGAGCTTCCCATTCATCCTCTAATAGCTCAGTGTGGCTGATTTCAGTGCAGTTTCCATGGCTGGATTTCAACGGTAAGGGTTTATTCAGCAAAGCATTTCAGCCTTTGTTCAATTTAGAGCAATTGGGCAGTCCTAATACATCCTGCAAATGAGGCACCTGTCTGCAGCAGTGGGAATTAGCAACATGTCTTCATGGGTTTCTGAATCAAAGCTGAAATCTGCTCTTCCTAGCACTGAGAATCAGTGGCAGCCTCAGCAGTGGTCACTGGCGAGACATTATGAATTCTGATCACAGGACTTACTTAATTTTTCTGTACTTCCTACTCTGAATTAATAAACAACTCCACACACAGAGCAGACTGAAAAAACCATTCAAGGTACAAATCAAACTTCCTCCAGGATGGTGGGGCCCAGCCCAGCGCCTCTCAGAGCAGGGAGGCAGCTGGGTGAGCACCTCCTGTGTCCTGGGTAACACACATCTGAGCTAAGGACTTCATCTTGTGGAATTGAGAAGCAGAAATGTCAGTGCACGTGCTGGCTGCAAAATACACAGCATGGGCAGACCAGAGCAGCCTTGCTTGGTAGGAGGTGATTGCCTCTCCTGCTCTCTGGGACGCTCAGCTGGGCAGATCAGGCAGTGGGAGTACCATGGACCCTGCAAACTAGAGAACCAACTGGACACACAGTGTGATGGTTCCTGTTGCAGGATCGAGAAGAAAACCACACATGGAGTGTTTTGCTACATTAATCTTGTTACTTGCAGGAGTATTTTGCTTTCTGGTGCTGTCAGAAGCTGCAGCTGCCAAGAGAGGTTCACTGGACAGCACATTCTGCAGTGAGAAACGTCCTGATCCCAGAAGAGTTTGCACTGGAAGAGAGCAGAAGGGTGAAAAGAGCTGAAGTGACAACGTGGCACAATGACCACCTGCCCCACTCCCACCCTAGGAGTCTCCCTGGGTTCTTAATGCCCATGGGTGAAACATTCATTTTCCCATCCCTCAACTCCCAAGTGACACATTCTTCATACTCTTTGTTGTGTTTTTGGACTGCCCAAACCTTCTGGTCGGAGAAAATGGATCAGAACTGAAGGGAGAAGTTGCTTTATCTCAACAGTTCAAGTATTGACAAGCCAGCAGTCCAACCTGTGCTCTGTGCTCACCCTTCCCTGTGAGACTAGCTTGGTGCCTGGAGAAACTGAGGGAGGAAGAACACTTCTGCTGTGCTCAAAGGATCTAAGATTAGTTAGTAAGTTTAGAATCAGAACCTGAGTTGCTGGTGTGGGGCTGTAATTTACTTTTCATAAAACTACTTGGGAGCTGCTTACAAAAATGAACCTTTCAACAATCCTATTGGTGGTTCTGCATCCTGCCTCAGCCACGCACAAAGGCAGAGCCTCACAATGAGAATGGCTCCACTGGAGCAATGCTAATACATTTGCCACAGCTCTCACTCTGTCATTATGCACAGGAGCCTGTGCTTATCCCCTTTTAAATTGGAGGCTCTTTTAACCAGGAATCCCCAGGATGAAACTGAACCATTTTCCTCGCGGCAAAAGAAATCCTTCTCTGGTGGATATTGTTATTGTTTATTGTTACAGTGTTTTATCAGCACTAAACTGTATGAAAGCTTCAATTAGTTCTTGATGAATGATCCCATAAAATGATGTAGTTTCATTTCCCCTGCCACCAGATATTTCACTGAGTGTTATTAAATGAAATATAATTGGGATGGAATTCAGGAAACTTGGAGTCTTCTTATTTTCCTTTTGGGCCTGAACATTAGAGAGTGCCTCAAATATTTAATTTGCTTAAAGGTGACAGCTCTTTGTTCTAACTCTGCCCTGCTCAGGGCTGCTGCACTAGAAGCAGCTGGCACAAGGGTAGGAAAGCACAGGTATCTATTGAAGCCTCTCTGCACAGGTACTGCAGCCTCTAACCTGTGGGGCAATGGTCCAGCCAGACTCCCTGAGGGCCTCACAGCACTGGAGTCCTGCTCTCAGCAGAGTTAGCTTTTCCTTTACCAAATTCTCCCACCTGAGCTCAAAGCAAGGAAAAGGGTTAGTGAAAGATTGGCACATCCGGGTGGAGGGCCTGAGTGCCAGAGCTCATCGTGGAAGGAAATTCCTCCAGCTAGTTAGAGACTGACTGCAACCTGCCCAGACCCACTGAAACATCCTCTAACTGCCCTCTGCTGCTTCTCCTCAGGTGTTCAGGTGGATTTACTCACCGGTGCTGCTGGATGCACACACTGCTGCAACCACCAGTGCTTCCCAGCAAGGCACAGTCTGCTGTGGGGGATAATTGTGTTTGCTGGTATCAGACCCAACCATCACCAGACACTTCCAACTAACTTCCAAACAGAAGATGTTATTTTCACCAAGAAAAAAATAAAATACAACTATCAGACTGCTCAATCACCAAAGAAATGTAAAGATACTTATCACTTACTGCTAGAGGTTTCTCCCTTCGTATAGCAGAAGATGAGGCTACCACAAGGCATCATATTCTTGGCACACACTTTTGGATCAGTTTGGAAGCAGGAAATCAAAGCATCAAACATCACTAAATGCAAGATAAGAAAGGCTCAGATTTTAGAGTTGCATTAGATCCATAAATCACAGGGCATTGTGAAAGAGAGAGGCTAATAAATACATGAATGGAGCATGATGGGTTTGCTTCCAGAGGTGTGCAGGTAATTCTGCCACAAGTCAGAAATGCTGCTAATAAATATCAGTGTTCGGGGCATACATTCACAGCCCCAGGGGGCAGGAAGGATCTTTTCTTCATGGCTGCATTATTGACTGATGAGGCAAAAGCCTGCAAACACAACCCAACGACCCTTCTGATTTGGGACTCAGGGGATCTGACTTCAGAAAGTGGCTTTGACACGGCACCTCCTGCCAGGCAAGCCTCAGCATGACAGGGCCCTACTGCTTCCCAGCAAGCCATGAGAAATTCAGTTCTGCTCGAAGGACATGCCTGCATTTGGACCCAGAAAGGTACCCAAGCACACCTGGGGAGCCCAAACCACCCCAGCATCCCTCCCTTCCTGCCACCAGGGCAGCTCATTGACCAACTTACCTGGACCTCCACGGCATGCCTGGAAGGTAGCTGTGGCAATAGCTAATGACTTGCACATCTCCATTAGCTAATCCTACCTAACAAAGTGCCAGAGCACAAGAAGAGGAGGGGAACCCCCAACCCTTGAATACTTGTTAGAGGAAACAGCTTAGCATAGCCAGCAACAGTGCAGAAGAGCTAAATGTGCTTCCCGACAGAGGCTGTGGGCTCCCAGCTAACCAGCAGTGCAAGTGGGCAGCTGTGCTCACAGAAGATTTCTTCACATCTCTTGCAGAATACTTTGAGTTGCAGAGATCAAACGAGGCAGGGGGCCCCGGTGTTATTGGTGTATTATATTGAGATCAGCTATAAATAAAAGAAGAAAAAGGAAAGCAGCCCAGCCAAATTGTTTTCCTCTGCCATTCTTTTCTTTTAATCAATATTTGTTTTTAAAAGCAAGAGAGTTCTACAGGGCTCTGGTTAAATAAGACCCTTTCTGTAATTACAAATGTACACACGTAAGAGTCCTCTTCAAGGAAAATAAGAGCCCAGTGGGTATTGGGGAGAGAGGGTTTGTTCTCTTACAAATTTCCACAGTGCTCTGGGACCTGCTCCTCCGAGGATTCGTAGTGCTGGTGGGCTCCCACTTTAAAGAACTTCAGATTGCTGAGGGTGGTGTTTCCCCTTTGAAGACTGTTACATTTTTTAACAGATCCTGCTTTGAAGATGTTCATATCTGTGGGGTTCTCCCAAAGAGTTGGGGGAAGAGTCCCCTGTTGATGCTATTTACCAGGTTAGAATTTCAAACCTGGGAAAAATAGCTGCTCCCCGAGAGCAGGATGCTCTGTTTGAAGCAGTTCAGATGGTTTCAGCAGGCTTTGCTTCTGAAGTTCTCATTGCTAGAAGGTGTCTGGTTCAAAACTTTCTATCATGCACAATGTCACAGCAGTCCTGGGGAGAAAGTAGCATGAATTTGATTTAAGGCATGCTGAAATGCATGGCTGTGAAGCCTCTCTGCAGCATCTGTGCTGCCTAAGGATTGTGCTCTCTCTTACAGTGACCTCTGCAGAAAGGTTCTCAACCGGCAAAGTCCAAACAACATTTGGACAACTTAAAAGAAACCCAAAGGTTCTGCTCTTTTGAGCAAGCAGTGCTGCTGACTCTCTGGTTCAGGCTTTGACTCTGTAGAACCTGAACAGTCCTTCGGTGGCAGCACCATGTAGAGGTCAATACTGCTAGGATACTCCTGACAAGAACTCCTTTCCTAGAAAGGGCTTTTAAAGCACATTCCATGGCAAGAGAGGGGTGATGGAAAGTCATGGGACAGTGAGGAGGCACAGCGTGGCATTCCTAGATGAAAGGAAGGAGCAATCTCCCATCAAAATAGTGTTCAAATCATGCACATTTGGAAAGGCTTTTTGGAAAGCCTCAGGAAGAGGCTTTCTCCTCCCTGCCAGTTCTGACACAAAGCTTGAGAATTAACCCAAGCCCATACCCCACTTGTGACCACCAGCGGCTTGCTGCAGTACTCTGCCAAGGCCACCACAGCTGAAGGTGGTCTTTGAGTCTCCTAGCACAAAGCTACAGCACAACTAGACTTGGGTTAAGGAAAGCTAAAGCTGATGCAAAGCCACAGGAAGCTGTGGGCTGTTGTTGCAGACCACCAGTACCGATGGCTCTCTTCCAGAAGACACATGAGGAGCTTCTGTCCCAATTCTCAAATAGGCTCCAGAGAGAAAGACTGAGGGCAACAGGACAAAGCCTTTTCCTTGCATCAGGTGTGTAGAGAGATTATAACCCCCCTGGTTTCTAGGAGCTCATCTGAACACTGCAGCCAAGTGCCTTTCAGCAAGGGAGAGCTGCATTGCTCCTATGAGCACTCAGATCCAAGGAGTTTATTAACCTGAAAGGAAATGTAAGGCAGTGTCTGTGTTGTCCGTGACTGATGGCAAGGTAGGTCCTGCAGGAGTGCCACGAGGAAAGGTGCTGCCAGAGGTAAAGCCACAGCAGTACCTCCATGCATGCAGAGAGAACACACACAACAGAGCTTTGGCTCCTTTGTAGTCTAACAACTTTAAGCTCATGTAGACATCTTGATGGCCTACAACTCTGGTGGAGTGTTTGGAGTTAGAGAAGTCTGATTTCTTCCACTGAAATAAAAGAACAGAGAGGAGCAAAGATCTGTAAATGGTTTCCCAAGAAATGTTGTGCATTTGTCCTCACTTTAAAAGGCATCAAGCAAACAGCATTAGATGGAGAACACAAAAAGAAGCCAAAGCAGGGAAGAAAGCAGCAACAGCAGGCTCTGTCCTGATTAATGGGGGCTGTGGATATCTTACTGCTCTGTCTGCTTGGTTAGCTTTGTTTCAAATCTGATACAGATCTCGTGCTGCACAGCCAGTCCTGGAACAGTCCCTGTTCCTTTAAATTCAGGCAATGCATCACTTTCTATTACCCTGTGTCACATCAGTCTGGGACTGTAAAGGATGAGTTATGTGGACATGAGCCAGCAGGAGGGCCCAGATCAGGCAAACCCAGGATTTCAAGAGAAAGCCAAATGTTCTCCTAGACAAATTCTTTTATCTTACAGCACACATTGTTTGCATAGAAACATTTAGAAAGGAAATTATTTGCTGCCTTATACACTGGAGTCCACTATGGGTTCTTTAGTTTGGGACAAGGAGGCCTTGGGAAGCATTTTCCCAGTAGCCATTCGAGTTACAGAGCACTCAGCTT
Source organism: Dryobates pubescens (assembly GCF_014839835.1). NCBI lineage: Eukaryota > Metazoa > Chordata > Aves > Piciformes > Picidae > Dryobates > Dryobates pubescens. Next base: position 14,493,252 of record NC_071639.1, read on the forward strand.
CCAATGGGAAAGAGAAACCAAACCCTGTCCAGTTCTTAGTTCAAAACTCAGGAGCAGAGGATGGCAGCCTGCACTGAGAAGCTTCATCACCATTTGCATCTTCCAGCAGATGTGTTGCAAAGGGGCATGAGAGAGGCTGTGCTGATGAGGTTCAGTGGCAAAGCACCTCTCAAGCTTTAGCCCACATGACTCTTGTGCTAGACCAGCCAGCAGTTAAGCCCAGCTTTAGCATCAATGTAACCTTGTGCTAGCACAAGCACTGCCTGTGGGTTGCAGCACATCAACCAGGGAAGGGAAACCAAAACACAGACTGTCCAACAGGATGGAATAAAGTGTGTCCAGCTCCTTACAGTAGAACTCCACCTCTGAAAGCAAACAAGGTAGGTAACATTAACAGACAAAGTCTAGAAGGACTCTTGATTCTAATCATCAGGAATTCTCTTCTGCTGGCACCCTTAGCTACTATATTTGTTCACATAATGCCTTCAGAATGGCATCTTGGACCCCAGAAAGGGTAGGGAAACATAAATGTGATAATTATGAAACATGAGTAATCACTTTTCTAGGACGCCACTAAAGCAACAACAGAAAAAGACACAGGAAGCTGTGTCCTTTTGATTAGAGACTGTAAATGACAGCAGGACCACAGAGGATAAAAATCCCAACCCACTCACCTCATTCTTCTCTTGTGTCAAGTCTTGCTCAGCCAAGGGGACAGTGGTGGAGGGCTTGGAGGCATTCAGCACTACCAAACACGCCACCTCACCCAACCTGGCTGCCTGACTTGGAGCTGGATGCCCACAGCCTCCTCCTCAGCAGCCCTTGCTTCTCTGCAGCAGCTGCAGAGCCTGCTGCCAGGGGTGGGGGTTTCAAACACACAAATGCCAGTGTGCAACAGGGTGGCCACAGCTTCACAGGCACTTATCTGCTTGTCTTTGCTGCGCACCACAGTCCCCAGTTCCATCTGCAGTAGTTTTTATTTCAGCTGCACGAGGGCTCATGGCTGCATCTTGCCCAAGCTACTCAACCCCCACTGGCTCGCTGGCAGCAGCACATCCCTGCCTTCAGTTCAGCATCTGTCTTCCCTTTTGCTCTCTTGTCAAAGCTGCCATCCCTGCCTGCATAACTTCTCACTCTGCACGAGACAGGTAGAGAGCACACAGCACAGTGCCACACTTGCTCTGCAGAGCAGATCCCTCCTGCAAGTTCATGCTGTGAGGATCTGAAAGGCTTTGGGGTTCCACAAGGTGAAGACTGCTGCACCAGAGAAGCCCTGGCCTCAGCCAGGCTGTAATTAAATCATTAACAACCACAACTTTTAGCCCTGGCCTTGAGAAAGGAAGCTATCACAGCAGAGAAAGGGAAGAAGGGGGGGCTGTTTTACAGGAGAAATGGAGGGAATCAAATCTCCCAAGTGCTTTGTTCCAAAGCTGAATATTTAATTGTTAAAGCATCTTTCCTTCGTGTCCCTGCAGCTCACCTCCCTCCACTGCTCCCTTCCCAGCAGAAATCGGGCCTTTTCTCAAGTTTATATCAAACAAACAAACAAAATATTTTCTGGTGGCAGCTGAAAAGCTTCCCAGACAAATCCTGAATATTTCATAGAAAATAAAATGATATTTATTTTTAAGTGCATTCCACCTTCAACACGACTGCATCCTCACAACAAATCTATTGCGTTGTCCTGACACACTTACTGCAAAGGTTTTTCCTTTGCTGTCCCAAGGGCCCAATTGATTTATCTGCCAGAAGCCTAAAGCCCCAAAATAAGATAGCTTTGAGTTTACAGAGGTCATTTTTCATTGTCTAAATAAAAATTTCTAAACAAAAATCTCTCATCCTGTTAACCGCAGGGTCCTTATCTCCCCAGAGGCTGCAGAGACCTGAGAGAAGCCATTTCAATTCTTTTATGAAGAAAGATAAAAGCAAGTTTTCGATTAGAGAGCCCAGGAAAGCCTCCTTATTAAATGGTGGTAACAGTAACTAGTCGAAAAGGCAAGAACTGCTCTGGGAAGGCAGGGAAAAGGGAAATCATTATGCATGGAGCAAACACCACGGGTGAGGCTGCCAAGGCATCCAGGCACTGACATTCGGGAGGAGAGGGAACTTCACAAGCCTCTGGAGCTGCTTACAGCTCCTTCCTCTCTATTTAAAGCCCTGCTTGATCAGGTGTGCTTGCTTCATCATGTGCCCAAGGCTTTATCAGCCAGCATTACCTGTGTGCCACAGGAACTACGTGGCCAGGCTCACTTGCCCCTCATCTGTCAGCGCTTAGAGCACTGCCCAGCGCCAGCTGGGTCTGGAGATGTAAGAACAGATTCTGCAGGGGTAAGCTGGAAGGGGAATTATTAGAAGTTACTTAATATTCCAAGTTATGACAAAGGGAGATGAACAGAGACATTCTTGATGATTCACTGAGAAATTACCCAGGCTCCTGAAAGCAAAAGGGTTTTGCTGCTTGGAAAAAATATCGAGTACATTACCCTCCCTGAGAGAAGAGAGATGAAGCAGCATTCAGGACACCCTGCTTTTCTCCAGGCTGCCACCTTTAAAGAGCTAGCTTGCCAATTCAAAACAGAAAGCTGAAAAAGCCCAGCTGTAAACCCCTCTGAGGAAGGAATCCAGGAAGGGCTTTAAGAGCTGTCTTCCCTGGATGGGCATGCAGCTCTGTCCCTCAACATTTAAGGCCTTCTGCTGCACGGCTGTATCCCTAAATGTCTGTGTGAAATAAAACGGGAACGCAGAAGAACCCTGGATGACCAGCAATGAAGATGATGCAGTCTCAGCCTTCTCCAGCACCACAAAGCATTTTGTGCTTGCCACCAGCAGAACATCTGCCTGCACTCGTGGCATGCTGGTGGGCAGAGCTGTTCTATTTCCTGAAAACACGTCTGAAAATCAGGCTTTCCCTGTCCCTTCCCACCTGTTCCCAGTACTTCCCCCCACATGGTCGTTTTTAAGAGGTGAGAATATTCTTGCCTGTCCAAGAGGATTTGGTGCTGCCTTGCCCTCACACAGAACTGAAGCAGAGCTGCATTTCCCTCTTACCTTGCTCCCCTCCCTGGCCTCTCTGTGATAAGAAGCCATTTTTCTGCCTCGAGTTTATATTTTCAACTGTATTTGTGCTCTGGAATGGAGCAAAAGAAAAATTTGGTTCACCCAATTCAAATCAAGAAGAAAATCTTCAGTTGCTAAAGGCAGCACAGCTCTGACTTCAGTGAGGTCAGGAATTTACCTCCAACGTGTAGCTTTGTGATGTTAATAACTTCAGCAGATGCAGTTTAATTTATGCAGCCATCTTCTTTACCTGTACTTTACTTTTCTATCTTTCTATACCTACAATAGAGATATCTATCTCTAATTTAAAAAAAAGGCTATGAAAATTAGATTCCAGCTAAAGCACTCTCTGCCATGCTTACTTCATTACTTTTCATATTTAAATGCATCATCTTTGCAAAGAGCAGTCCTGCTGCTCGGCAGAGTCCTGCTCAGATCCTGCCTGAAGCAGGAGCTGGGTCAGGACTCGAGTGTGGAGCTCCTCAAGGTGTCTGTCTCCTGCACCCACCTGGTTGTGGAGCCCTAGGGAACCCAGGAGTGTGTGGCTGCTTTGGCTGATGCAGGCTCCTTGCTGTGGCAAGCAGAGCTTTACACTGGGCTTTGGAAATGAGCTGCTTCCCAAGTGGGCTTTGTGCCAGAATAAATGATTTTATTTAATGTCACCTTTTTGATGCTAAAGGTGCTTCCCACATGTGGCATTTCTTGTGTATGTTTGGAATCTGAAAAGCTAAAGATTCACTGGAAAGGTTTTTCCAGCCTGAAAAAGGCCTTGTGAGATGTGACTTTTGGAAGCCAGAGAGGAGCCAACAGAAAGCAAGGCTCACAGCAAGGACAGCCCCTCATCAGAATGGTGACAGACACTGCCAGAAGTTACATCCAGAGTGGCCTTCATGGAAGGTTCAGCCCTGCCCACATGGAGCTGCTGAGTGCAAGGCAGACAAAGCAAGGCACTGATGTGCCTCTTGCGGAGCTGTTACTGTCACTCAGAACTTTGGTAATTTCCAAACTGGGCAACTCTTAGCTGCTAAGTTTGAGCCACACTCACAATCCATGGGCAGCCTTGGCTACCTTCCCTGGTTCACAGTCCCCTTTCTGCAGAAAGGGCCACAGAACACAGCCAGCATCCTCTGGGCAAACCCTTGCTAATCCGTTTCCACTCACAGCACAGTCCTCAGGTGCTGGCAGTATCCTGAGCTCTCCTCCCCCTGCCAGAGGGAACACCAGTTGTGTCCCTTGAGGAATTGCCCTAACCAAAGTCCCTGTGCTTGGGATAATGGTGCAGCAGATACAGCTTGTTGTTTGCAGAAGATGAGATAACTTGAATGTCCTCTGAAACTATGCATTTAAAACTCCCAGGCATGTTCTCACACATCTGTTCCACTGCACATCACAGCAGCCCTGGTAACCACCTCCCCAGCGCTGCGCCGTGGCACTGCTAATAACAGCTCTGATAATTACACACACAAGGATGTGCAGCTCCCAAGCATTAAGGATAACCAAAATATAAATCTCTCTGACAGAGAGCTCTCATTTATAATGTAAAGCTCCACATGAAAGACAAACACAAACACAGCAGAAGGCATCTGAATTGCAGCTCCAATTGAGATCCAAACAAACCGAAGTTAGGTGTAAGGGCAATGCGTACCCAGGGACACACACACACAAAAAGAAAAAGAAATAAAATAAAAGAAAGGAAGGAAGAAAATAGCCTCTTTTTACATCCAGACAGTCCAGAGAATAATAATGTGCTAGTTTTTCAAATCCAAGTAGCTATTGAAGATTGTAATGATTTCAGTCTAAAAAGCGATGCTGGAAAGCCTCTTCAGAGCCGCAGGCTCCCACTGTGCAGGCACAGTGTGCCACTGCACATGGGTGTAATGGAGACAGACAAAAGAGAGACTTCAAGGCAGGACGTGGGGAAGCACTGGATGCTGCACTTTCCCAGAAAGCCTCCTTACAGCTTTACCGGTGACAAGGAAAGGGGCGGCAGGGGGCCGAGGGGGCATGTGGAGGCTGAAGGGGGAAGTGGTGGAGTCATTTCTCGACCTAACCTGCAAGCCCTGCCTCGAAGCTGACACCATCACAAGTAGAGAGGCTAACAGTGCCCTTTTATTTGATCAGAAATGGCACCAAGAGTTTATCATGAGAAAGGACCACAGAGGGGCTGGTGGTTCCTGGCACATCCTACAGGATCCCAGTGTTCAGGCTGAGCTCCCAGGCCAACCTTCCCACACAAACAGAAACTGAGCAGCACTGCAAGGGCTGCGTTAATCGTTCTTCAGATTGTGTGCTTGCAGCTTGCTCTACTCTGTGTATTTAATTTGACTGGAAAAAAAAATCAGAGTAGGTTGTTACACAAACAAAGGACAGACTAATTAAGGTGAAATGACTCAGACGAGTTTATACAAAGATTTAAGCCTGGATTATCATTTAGAGATGCTGAGCACTCTATAAAGCATCAATAGTAATTACATTTTATTTACTTCCAGGAGCTGATCCTGTATAATATTTATGAGGAAGAGAGAAATATTGAAATTATGTTTTCCAGGAATGAGTTACCTTGGGTTTTCTTAATCAATTCACCATTTGAGCCCATTCTTTTAACTGCAGTAGAGAGCACGCCATGACATTTATACTAGAGGTTAAGAGGATGAGAAGATATTTGTGAGAAGCCCTTTTTAAACATAAAAGTATTATTACCTGAAGGGAAAGAAGAGACATCACATTTGGAGCTGAATTGAATCTACTTACAAGGGAGCTGCAGAACAGCACTGGCTGAAGGAGGGGTGCAAGGGGAAGCTCAGGACCCCTCCTCACAAGAGGATGGGTTTTATCCTCATAAATCCAAGTGTCAAAGGTGGGTCTGCAATGGTCAAACACAGGGAAACACAGTCAGCAGCCTCTTTCCATGCCGGGTCAAGTCACTCCCAACTCTCAAGGTTTTGCTGCCTTGAATACAGTCAAGACCTTTGTGGTTCTTGACACTTTGAAGTCAGTGCTTTTCCTGAGTGGGATCCTACAGAAATTGAGATACAAGTTAAGGAAATCCTGGAAATTCCACACAGAAGCAGAGAAACAGAAAAGCTGATGCTGTGCAAACCAGCATTAGGAGGTCACTTCCCCAGGTACCCACAAGTAAAGGTCTTCAGGTGGAGAAATGCTCCTTGTGAGCCCCTGTGAGACTGGAAGCTCTCTTTGGTGCTGCAGAATATTCCCTCTCTTGCCTGGTGCTCATTCCACAGGCAAAGCCCAGCCCTTCCAATACTTTTGCTCTCAAGTACCTTAACAAAAGCTCAGCTGGGTGCAATAACCACATCCATCAGCACTCCTGGGATCAGATGTCTCTAACCTGCCTGCAACCGGGATTTTTGCCTTGGCTGTGGGCTGTAATCAGCACTAGAAAACCTAGAGCATAAGTAAATAATTGTAACTCTAATAACATTAGGAAATGTGAGCTAGAGACCATGCAAACCATTCCAGCACTGTATGTTTGGCTTCTTTTTCTCAGGATTCAAAAATAAATAAAAAGATGAGCAAAACCAGGATAAAAATGGCAGGCTGCTGCTGCTGCTGCCGTCCCTGGGAGCTGGCACAGATCCCACACATTTTAATGGCAGGAGGATTTTCAGTTTTTAGTGCTTGTGCCCTACATATCTTTTGCCTTCAGCTCTTCTCGAGAGCATTGACTCCATGATGTTCTGAAAAGTGAACCTCCACACTGCAGCCTTGGCCTGTTGGAGAGGTTCACTCTTTTTGCCTTTTTTTCCCCCTTTAACTTATGCTCAAATTTCAAACATGGGCATAAGGATTATATTTTTATTTTACTACATAAGGGGTCTGAAGGAGTCTTGATGCTGACAGAACACTTTGTGTGATATTTAGCAACAAAGAGGGAAACTCTGTCAGCCCAGAATTCACAGGAGCAGGAGCTGGCTAAATTCGTGGCACTGTGTGGGAAAATTACCTCAATGCTGTCTACTTCTGCTGGTTTTTCCTTATGCTGACACTTCTGATGCCCTGAAAGTTGCTGTGCTCACATCCTCTGCTGCTGGTGTCAAAGAACACTCCGAGTCTTCACATGCCAAGATGAGGAAAACCTACTGCAATGCCCAAAAGACTTAACTCCTGTCAAATGTATTCATTTAACACAAGCACTCTGGTCTGTGGCTCTGAAGTCTTAAAGTGATGGCATGAAGGAGGAGGGAAGAGAAAAACAAGCAGTAGCTTGAAAACAAAATCTATTAATAGGTAGCCACTCCAGTTCATTGCAGGAGGAAGCCAAAAAAGCAGAGTTAGATGTAAGAAAGGCAGAATTAGGTTTTCAGATGAGCACTACAGACACAGGATGGTGCACAGCCTACTGAGAGAATCATTTAGGAAAACTCCTTCCTGAAAGCCCCTCCTGGATCACACCCTGGGGATACAACCCTTGTATCCAGACTTCTCCCTTAAGACCGTGGTCACCACTTGGATCACTTCCAGACATTAGTGCAGATTTTAAATGGCTACATCCTGTGTGCAGAAAAATCAAGAATGAATTTGTTCAGCTTCACTTCAACACTTTTCTGCTCTTGGCAAGACCAGCTCAGTGGCCGGTGAGTGAACATGGGTTTCATGGTTGAAAGGCCCCTGCCCCATTGCTTGCTTCATCACATTTCTAAGACCACCACCCAAATTTAGTCTTTCCTATCCAGTTAACAGAAACAAATGAGCAGGAAAGCTCAGAACAGGCAAGAATTCCTCTTGTGTCAGTAAGGGACTGTTTGGCTCTTTTAAGCTTTTCCACTAAGTAACCAGGGTTTGGTTTTCTCAGGTGCTCTTGGTCATCAATGCAGCAAAGGGGATGCAGCGCTTCCTGACATCTTCTGTTTACCTACAAAAACCCTGCAAATATTTGGAAGGCAACAGCAGTAGTTCAGAGAGAGCAGGAACTGGCCACCCATTCTGCCTGGCTCTATCTCTTGGTTCCTTAACCTATCAGGAATCTCAGGCTCCTTGACCTGCCTCTGCATAACGCTGGGCTTGAGTCACTCATGTGCTGTGTGGGTTTTTAGCTCTTCTTGTGTTTGTTCTGAACACTGAACCATCATAAAAACGCTAAAAAGAGCAATCAAGCACACAACCAAACCCCCAAAACCAAGCACAGGAGGAGAAGAAAGCTTCTGGGGAGAGAAAGCAAAGCTGTGTGACAGATGGAAAGGTCTCAATGGATGAATGGTACTACTACAAGTAAGTAGCAGGCAGCCAGAGGGAATCAAATAATCATTATCGAAGAAAAATGAGGGTTAAAAAAAATGGGGTAAAAAATCTTTGACACTGGCAGAAAATTCTAGAGTAGCAATGGTTGGTGTTTACTGGGGAGGGAGATTTAATTATGTGCTCCCCACAAACAGGGAACCAGCAAAGACAGAGAAGCTGTGCAGCTGGCAGGCGGGGTGGTGAGGACAGTGCAGGAAGCTGAGCCTGTCCTTGGAGAGGCAACAGAGTGCTCCAGGACTGGGACTGGCATGCCCCCAGACCTGTACAGATTACTTTCTGGCAATCAATACCTGGAACCACCAGAGGCCTGCTGCAGAGTTTAAAGAAAAAAAAAAGAAACAGGCAAAATTCAGCTTCAAAGAGACCTGGTCCCAAGCTCACATTTTCTTTTTGCCACTGGGTGCTGAGCTAAGAGCTTTAGACAAGGCTCATTTTTCATCCCTCCGCAGGGCCGTGGGCGGAATGCGAAGCGCAGCGCCGTGCGCTCCGGGCTCCCCTCCCTCGGCTGCCTGTCCCAGCAATGCTCTCCAGCTGACACTTGTCCCCTTCCACCGAAGCCGGCACCAGCCCTTCCACGGCAGCCTGATTAATAAGTCTCCTTTAACACCCATTACTCTTTATCCACCTGTAAAAGGAAAGAAAGAAATTAAACACTTACTGTTGTCTTCATTTCAGTCCCTTTTCTCTGGAGAGAGCTTGAAAACTCAGGAAGGTTCCCTGTGTTATTTGAAATGTCACTGAGCAGCAGCTACATCCAAATCCAGCCCAGCTGCTTTACAGAGCAGCAGACACCTTTCCAGGGCTGGAACATGTCTCAATAGAAATTAAAGCCAAGATTCCTCCCCCCATAATATCATCACAAAGGGATGTTTAAAACAAAGAAGCAAGCAGCTTAGATATTACTGCGAGTGTGAAGCAACAATTCATGTTTCTGCAGCCACAGAGAGTTCCCTGCAGTTTGAGGTCTCCTGTTGCAGTTCCATCTTTCTCCCTCTCTCGCATTTGATCTTAATTATCTTTTGTCTCTCTCCCATTCAATTGTCAAACACTTAAAGGCAGTGCACACTTTTCAGGAAGACCTGGTGCCATTTTTTACCTTTGCACACCTAACTTAAGTTGCTGGAAGCTACCTGTCCGAATAAAGCAAAGCAAGGCAGAGAGGAACAGAAAATCCAAGCAGCTTTTTAAGGAAATAGCCAAGAGGAAAGAAGAGGAGGTGGAAAAAAAAGGGGGTAGGGGGTGGGTAGAGGGGGGGGAAAGGAAAAGAAAATAAATAAAAAGGCAAAGGAAAGAACAAACTGTATTATTAATAGCAAAGTGCAGGATGATGGATGAAAAGAACAACAATATCCTTTAATCATAAAGCACTAACATTCCAGCAGTGCTGGTAAGTGAGTGGAGCACTGAAACCATTTGAGACCTCAACAGATGGATTAGGAAAGGTTCCACGGTGGGTTCCTGGACAGGTTTCAAACCAGCAGCCTGATGAAGTGCTGCACGAGGAGCCAGGGATTCTGCCAATCAATAAGCTTTTATGTGAGCATAGTTGAGTTATAATATTGAAACAGAGCAGACAAGTGGGGAACCAGGAATCCCTTATGCTGGGCTAGCAGGGCAGGAAGTTTTACCTGAATCTGGAGATCTCTTTCTTTCCAGCCCCTCTCAAAGTGTTTTATGGCTCCCGTTTTTAGCACACGTTCATCAGCACACCAACAGCTCCTGGTGGCTGTGTGGAAAGGATGGGCAGTGCCAAGGCCATGGGCTGCCAGTGCTTTACTGATGGTCTTTAGGGATACAAAAATTTAGGGAGAAAAATTCTGTTTTAACTGAAGGGTGGCAGCTCCACCTGGCAATCACTCGCTTCACTTTGCACAAACAATCTGAGGAGAGCCATCAGAGGGCTGAGCCCTTCAGCATGAGGTGACAAACAGGACAGTTTTATACACTTTATTTCAAAACAGCTTTTAGAGTAGGATAGGACAGGACAGGATAGACCAAAGACCTTCGAGATCATGGAGTCCAACCTATTACCCAACAGCATCGAATCAACTAACCCATGGCACCAAGCACCCCATTTAGAAGAGGTTACAATTGTTCAGAAATTATTGGCAATGCATTGTGTCTCTTTCTCTCTCAAGTGCCCAGAGCTGCAGCTGATATTTTATGAAGGTTCTTAAAAGGGGCCCAAAAAGGATCATTATATAAGATAGGATCATTCTATGATCTGAAGCTTTGTAAGGCTCCAGGGATAGAAACAGTCACCAAAAGGCAACATTTCAGCCTTCTGTATGACACTGAGCTCATGAGCCATGCTCTTTTGTACTCCATTTGCACCACACTATCCAGACTTCCCTAGGGGAGGAAGAGCAGGAGGAAGGTAGTAAGAAATCTCACTTCTGCCTTTACTCTGGGCCAGGCTGTCCCTAACTCAGTGCTCACCATCAGCAACTGCAACATGCAGCGTTTGGAGCAGTGGCAGTGCAAATTCTCTCTGCTCCTTGCAGTGATGCAGGTCCTGTGACATCCTGTGAGGATCTCAGGGCATGTTTACAAGCAGCAGAAAGCCATCGGTGCTGTGAACAGACTCCAGCCCAGGTGCGGTGAATCAGTTTCAGCTGCCAATTGCTGCCGGTTGGAATACAAACCCCTCTGCAAGTAAAAACATTAACTAAAGCACACAAAAGACACAAGGCAGAATCTCTTGGAGAATGTGGGTGTTGTGATGGGCCCCACAGCTCCCAGCAAAGGCACCCAGCTCTTCCCCACAATTAGAGCAGTACATAGTGCTCTACTCTGTAGCTCCTGGTATTCAGATCCCCACAGCTGTCTGTGGGGTTCAGCATCTCAGCCTCTTACTGCAAAAATAAACCTGGTTTTCCTAACCCATTTTGAGCTCTAGTCACAGAAGCAAATATTGCATGAAACTCACGGGCCCCCACAGAGACAAAATCCTTCTCCCTTTTGGTGCACCACTGAGGGATGCTAAAAATAGTTGAATGCACCAGAAAGCAAAATAAATCATCTCCTTCAGGGACCAGAGTGTCTTTGGATATGCATGTATCTGTGCATCACACTTCTGTGTGCTGCCCTGGAGACCCCTGCCCCTCCAACCTACCTCAGTGCTGTGCTTCCCCTCTGTTCCAGGCTCAGAAGAACAGCATCCTGATGACAATGGCAGCTGTCACTGCCACTGACTGTGCCCATGCTGAATACCAACAGTGCAAAAGGCATCCAGGTGTCTGGGATACACACAGATGTGCGTGCAGAGATCAAAGTGCAGAGGTGTGTGCACAGCTTTTTGCAGCCCAGAAATAAATTTCCTCATAGCCATCAGTATCTCACTGGCCAAGGGCAGCAGGTGGCTGAGCTGTGAGTCCCTTCTGGGTGACATGAAGCTGATAGGGTTTGGATTGACCTGAACTCCAGACAGCTGCAGGACAACGGTTGTTCATTAACTCCCTGCTGATCAAGCCTGAAGATGACACCGGTCATTTGCTCTTGTTCTATCACTTGATACCACGGAGAAGAGACCAACCCCCCCCTACCTGGCTCCAACCCCCTTGCAGGGAGTTGCAGAGAGCTGTGCGGCTTGGTGAGATGTTGCTACAGCCTTCAGGTGATGGCCACCTAAACAAACAGGAGATTACTCACTGCCAAAGCATCCTGTGTGCCCTGAACACTCAGCACTGAGCAGCCAGCACTGAGTACTCAGAAATGGTTAACACCCAGAAGCATTTAGGCAGCTAAAGATTTCCACATTGTCTGTAAAAGAAAAGAGATTTTAGAACAGCTTTCATCTACCTACAGAAACATTTCTTTTCCTATTTAATGAGAGCACTGTGCTTATACACGAGATACCATCAACTTATCTGGGAGAAAAGGATATTTAGGAGTGGAAATGAAGTGTCCTTAAACCACTGCTGTTAAATATTACCCTGAATTAAGAATGTCAAGAACGTAAATGACAAGCCAAGTTAAAAGCTACACCTGTAGGCAGCACACACTTTGATATTCCTTACAGAGGAGAGCAGGCATGGCTTTGTCCACACAAACCTTCATGGGAGGTGCAGTGAGGGCTGGGATGAGAGCAGTGAGGGATGGGCTTGGATGAGGGGGCACATCTCAGGCAGACAGGACAAGGTTTTTAGCAAGAGGCTCAGTAAGCAATGTCTGAATTCCAAGGCTGAGAACAAGCCTGGATCTTAGTGAATCCCCGAGACTTCCACCCTTATTGCAGAGACTTTGCACAAGAAGCCTCTACTGGAGGCTGCACGTTGCCACTCTGCAGGCACGGGGCAGGGCTGGGGAAGCTTTCATGTCAGTATTTTTAAAAGCAATAATAATTGGAATGGTGATTCACTGGGCATCTCTTTAAGCTTAGCTGAGTAACTTTGGTTACCCAGGTGCTTCTCAGCAGGGTTTTGTCTAGAGAAGGTGCACTGGCAGAAAGTCTGGGAAATGAGCCCTGGGTGCAGCAGGTGATCCCCAGGGGCACTCTGGTCCCAGTGCTGTACTCACACACTCCTACAGGAGTGGAGAATGGGTTGGGTTGGAAAGGGCCTTAGAGATCAGCCAGCTCCAAGCCCCCAGCTCTGCAGGCTTCTCGGGAGCACTGCCAAAACCAAGAGAGATGCACAGGAACCGAGGGCATGGGGCTGCATTCCATGCTGCCCACGGCGCAGTGCTCACTGCATGAACTCAGTGAAGACAAAACACCTCTCCTGCTTAGATTTTGCTGTGTAAGAAGCGAGCCAAAGGAGCTGCAACTAGGGATGAACTAACTGTGAGAAGGCAGAGCAGAGCCAGAAGTGAGTTGTGCATATCGCCAGGAGCCAAGGAACTGGGGAGCTGTACATTTCCTAGAGAAAATGCCCAGTTTTCTGTAAGCTCTCTGATGCTTTGTGTTTGCCTCTGACATCTGTATCTGCCTGCAATAACTCTAAAGACAAGGTGTGAGAATGGTCTGAACCAGCCTGTGGTGATTATCCACACTGTGCAATCCACTACTATTTTATTAATGCAAGATTAAAGATAACACTTTCCTAGAAGAGGGAACAGCAGAATTAACCTCTATTTACCTTGACATAATAAAGATTTAATAAAACATGGGGAAATGTCATTGAACAGCGTAATTATTCTCACATGAAATTTAAATGTAACTTAATTCTGTATTCTGCATGTTTAATGCTCTGAGATTAGTCATCATTGTTCTTTTCTCCCCTCTTCCAGTGCATATTTAAAAATACCTCGAGCAGCCTCAGACAGTTTGCTGATTAAATGCCTCCTGTTTGCAAACTCAGAAACTTCAAACCCCCAAACCAGGAGGTGCTTTGAGAGAAATTCACCAAACTCCTGCACTCAGTCTCTCTCCATCCCTCACCCTTGTCCAGATTTCTGGCTGTGGGGATTCCTGTGTGCTTATTACTCCAGGAGGCTCCAGAGGGGCAGCACTCAGGCCCAAAGAGGGCAGGGCTGGGGCACTGGGGCGGGCACTGGGGTCCTGGGGTGCTGGGCACTGGGCGCCTGCCTGCGCAGCGTTGTTCCTGCAATAGTTTCCAATAAACAAAGATGTCAATCAGCCCTCTCTGCAGCGCATCACAGCTCAGATGTAAAGCACTTCAGACACAGAGCTGCCCCCAGCTCCCACGTTTAACAGATAAAAATTCAGCTTTCTGTCAAGGCAGAGCTCAGTATTGATTGGGGGCTGTATTTAGGCTGCTGTCTGCTGGAGCTGTATTACTTTCAAACTCATACAAAGTCCACCACAGAGAGAACACAAAATGTTTCTTTTCTGCAGTCTGGGTTTTTTTTAATGCTCTGCATTGATTAGTGGCAATTTCTAAATAAATGACAAAAGAAGCAGCCAGGGCTGGGGTCTATCTGTGAGGAGGGGAGCTGTGCAAAGGCGATAGCAATCATCCCAACTTTGATCACTTGGTTTGGTCCTAGAGCTCTGTAAATTAGCAGCATCACTCAAACCTGCTTCATTACAAACCACAACTGTCCCGGCCCTTCAGAGAGCAGACAGAACAGGCTGAGCTTTGCATGAGCACCAGGCAGAGCCTGGAGGGCTCTCTGCTTTCACCCAAGTGCTGCCTGCACTGCTCCTCCTCCACAGGGTAAGGCACTGGTGACCTGCTGAAAGGTGCAGCCTGCTGTATTTCAGTTTGTCCTCACATCCACCAGCACTGCTCTTGGGATCCCCAGAGGTTAGGCACCATCACCCCTAAGCTCCTGGGAGATTGGCACCATACATGCCCAGCTAATTACATGTGACCTGTAGGTGCCACCTTGGTTTTCAGCACTTTGACAGCCCTTAGGGTGGTTCCACCCCTGCAATAGCTACCCCACCACAACCACCAGAACGAGTGCTGCAGACTCGTCACAAATGCCTTGGGCATTAACCCCCAGTGTCCCAGGAAATCACAGCAATGGCCTTGGCCACGGCAACCAAAAGCACTCAGAATGTGCTGACCTTCTCCTAGGGCTGCAGCTGACAAAACCCCAGCCGGCAGCACTGAGGGAAACTTCCCACATTTGATAGGGGAAAGGAAAACAAACCCGAGTTAACTTGTCACTCTCCTAATTCCCTACACAGAGATCCCAGGCTATGCAGGGCAGCCCTGTGTGCTGGGACGCAGCGCCCTGCCAGACTGCTGGTCTTAATCCTGCTGTTGAGTTTGGGGCTTGAGTTTTCTGTAGCACTGGGTAGTTGAGAACCAACATTTCACTCACCCACTTGTGAAGGAACTTTTCACAGCCCACCACTCCCACAGGAAAAATCATCAGCTGCCCAGAAAAGCAGTGCACAAAATCTCTCACTGCTGGCTTTCCATCCTTGATTGAAGATGCCCTCACAGGCCAGGCTGTGGACATCCCAGCTGTCAGCCAAGCTCTGTAAGACACTGAGACAAAGCCATGTGTCAGCAGTGCCAAGGGCTGCCAGAGACAGCCTCGGAGTTCAAGCCTCACAGAAATCTTCAAGTAAGGAAATGAAGAACATTTAACACTTTTACATTGAAAAAGTTGGGTTGGTGGGTGCATAAATATTTAATGGAATGAAAATGCAAACAAACACTTGACAGAAAATGGAATTGTTTCTGAGAAGGTTAATTATTTCTTATAAATAATTCAGAAATCACTTTTATTAAGCTTCTGCAATTTTTGGAGCTTTCATACAGCTGTGGTGGATTAAACATTGCTTACCTCAGATCTGAGTCTCAGTGACAGATTATGAGGATTATGGGGTTCACGCTGCCTGTTGTTAGCTGTGGTGCTCAGAGGCAGCTCTCTGGAAAACTCTTGCACTAGATGTTTGCTTTCAGCAGCCAGGATTTCGCAGAGCACACAGGCACAGCAGATCACTGCAGACTCCCAAGTGTGTGAGCAGCAGCCCTGCGAATGGCCCTGCACTCTCTGGGGCCTGCTGCTCTCCAGGGAAGGGAAAGCTTTTTGTCAGGTCACCAGGAAAAAGGAGCTGAGGGTACAAGAAGCCTACTTCACTTTACCAAAGAGAGGATCAAAACACTCAGTTGTAAATAATGGAAATCAATGGCCAGAGAAACACCAAAAATCTAAACTCTGTGACCGTATCTATCGGCTGAGGGTTACACCGAGCCCTCCCCATCCCAGCTGCTCTGTGGGGCTGGCCACAGAAGCTCACTGCACAGGACAGGGTTGGTGCAGGAATCCTGCAGCTAGGCACAGCCTCCTCCCTAAAGGCAGCCTTCCCCAGCACTGTCCCTGCCCTTGGAGAGGGAAAAGCAATGACAGGAAGGCAAAATGCTGACTGTGCCTTCTCATCCTCCATGCTGTAACTTCCAGCTCCTTTGCTGGCCCTGGGAATGACCAAGCACCATAACATCTCATGGCGACAGGGAGGATTAGAGCCATCCTGCCCCGAACCAATTAACCTCTTTTAATTAAATTTCTACTGTGTTGCTCAGTTTGCACTTCTGATGCTGGCTTCCCATGGCTTCTGTTTCCCACCCCTTTGAAGGCACACAGGTGAAGTGTGTTGGTGCCAACCTTTGGGAACCAAAGCTTTTGTAATCCCTGTGAGGCTGTCACTGAGCCACCCAAACCTGCAGTCTAGAGCAGCCCTCACGTCACAGACTCATAACACAGCAGTCACACCAAGGGGCAGCCTGCAGGAGCAAGGGCAAGCTTTGCCCCCCAAAAAGCCAAATAAATTCCTTGTTTCCCACTTCCCCAGGCAGTTTGGTGGGGTTGAGGCATCTGCAGGGAAGGAACAAAGCTGTGAAGACAATTTCAATGTAAGATTTGTCAAAGCATTTTCTTGCTGACTGAGCAGGTGTCGAGGAACAGCACTGCTGGGAGGCAGCAGTTGTGTTCTAAGCCTAAACCACCGAGGTTTGGGATGGAAATGCTGACAAGAGCAAGGACCACAGCAGAGCTAGCAGTGCTGCTCCAATAGTATGAGGTAAGTGGTGCTAGCCTCGCACACTAATGCATGGAAGTCCACCATGGCCCTCTAACATGAACTTGACCATCAGATTGTTGGCTCAGGGTGGTGCTGAGCATGGGAATGAGGCAGAGCAATGAGCTGCAGTGTTGTAAATCCCCAGCACACATTTAACTCATCACAGCTCTTGTGCTGTTGCTCAGTTGCTGTCAAGGTTTTACAGTCAATGTTTTTATCTCCCTATTTATTCATGGCTGAACTCTGCCTGCAAGCCAGCCTCGCTGCAGAACAAAAACTTTGCTGCTGATGGCCTCTCTGTAATGTTTCTCCCATTCACTCTGGGATGGAGATTGCAGAGCCACTGGTGAAGCTCAAACCAAGGGCTTTAAATGCAGAGTATTGACAAAGAGGCAGAATGGAAACCCAGCTCTGCGTAAGTGGCAAATCACCCTCTGAAAAGGAAGGTGCCTGTAGATCAGCCAATACAGCCCTGAGCTTGCTCTGGTGAAAATAGAAGAGAAGTACCTCTGAGTGCTCTTCAGCAGCAGTGAAGTGAAGGGGAAGAGGCACACTTTAGGGGAAATAGGCCCCATTGTGCCTTATGATGCTGATACCAAACTTCAAAAGGATCTCTAAATGAGAGCTGTGGGAGAAGTCATCCCAGAGGCTCAGCAGCACACCGAGGGCAGGACTGTCCCCCTTCCCTCACCATCTGCTGATGCTTGCACAGGAGAGGCTTGCCAGGTGCCCCTCACCGTGCTGGTCACAGCACGATAGGAACCCAAGAAGCATGTAGAGTCCTGCTCGGCAGTGGGGACACACCGGGCACACACCAAGAGCAGAACTTGTGTAGCACTCGGGAAAAAACAAACCTTGGGTTCCAAAAGGCAGAGCAGCTTTACTGGAATCTCAGTGCTGACACTCTGGGGGCATTCAGGACCTCTAGGAAAACTGATACTTGATTAACACAAAGCCTGGCAGCACCCCTGAGCTGTATGCATTGTGCAGACATCTGCCAAGCACCACTTGTCTCATGCAGCAAATGGGTGGCTGTGAAACATTTGGTTCTTTCCAAATGAGCACGCAGTAGCTCTGCTGTCTGAGGGTCAGTGCCTGTCTCATCCAAACTGCATTTTTCGCGGCCTTTGCTGGTGCTTCCCAGCAATGTTCTGACACAATCCAAGCATGGCTTTTGTCACAGCACTTACTCATCTGGATCCAGTTCAGCAGACACATTGCTGGTGACAACAGCAACCAGAGGAAAAGATGTCCCAGCCACATTCCTGCTTCTGACAGCACCTGATTTTTTTTTAGACAGATGTTAATTTCTAACTTCCCATTTTGATCAGTCAGAAATGACCAAGATAGAAACCACAGCCTCAAACACCAGATTTGGTCTGAGCCCAGACTGAAAGCTTTCAGCTGCTTCAGGATGCCTATTTCAGGATTTTGGTTTCTATCCTTGGAGGTGAACTCTCAGCACAGAGTGCAGGTGAAGATATAAGGTCAAACTACAAACCCCACAGCTCCCTTGCACTCGGGGTGATTAGGCAGAACCACAGCCACACAGCTCTGCAGAGCTGCATCTCTGCCCACGGCTGGTGTGACAGGCAAGCTGAGTGATGCTCAGAGCTGATGCTGCTTAGTAACCAAGCTGCATCCAGCTTTTCAGATCAACAGAAGAGTTTTGATCTGAACTGGACTGAAAAGAAGAGTATCCAACCAATCTATAAGGTTACTATTGGTCTTTAAAGCAGAAAACATCAGGAGAGGGCTGTTGGATGAATTTAGCAGCAGGGAAGCCTGCAGCTCATCAGCTTTCTTTTCCTCCCAAGTAGGTACTCCTTGCAGTCAAGAGGAATTATTGCTGAAGATCTCTGGGCACCAGCATGTTTTTGTTATCATAAAAAAAGAGGCTGAACAATGCAATTGCACCCCCACAAGCATCCCTTTTGTCCCTCCCCTACAATGATGCACATTATGAAGAAGTGTAAGGCTCATGCTTTGATTGCCAAACCATTCTGCATGGTAAGACAGCAGAGCAACAGATCCTGCAGCCTGTCAGGTGGACAGAGGCACAGAACTCAGTGTATCTCTTT
This sequence comes from Dryobates pubescens, assembly GCF_014839835.1. Lineage (NCBI taxonomy): Eukaryota > Metazoa > Chordata > Aves > Piciformes > Picidae > Dryobates > Dryobates pubescens. Next base: position 14,512,092 of record NC_071639.1, read on the forward strand.
TCTTCCCACACTGCCTTCATCTCAGTTTCTTCATGGAAAGAGTTTTCTCATAGAAGTTTGGTCATTTACTTTTGATGACCACAAAGTCTTCACCACAAAGTGCTCCAAAAGGACTTTTTGGTATCATCCTGGTCATGCTGTTACCATCAGGCTCCTTCTCTAGTTCAGATGCCTCAGCATTTTCACGAGAGTTTTCTCAACAAAGTGTGTGCAGGTAAAGAAGAGGACCTCAATAAAACCTGAAGTCAAAGCTCTCAGAAGTGCTGTCCCGAATGTGAGCAGACCCATGCTGCTGATCCTTCATCCCATGAGACAGTACTGATCTTTCCTCACAGCCATTGTGGATCTATCATCAGGCTTGGGAGCAGCACCTCCTACCTCTGCTGGGTATCTCTTTCTCACTCCTGAGCAGTGAGTGGAGTAGAAGGAGAAATCTCCATTAGTATCCAGCACACCACCAGCAGTGGTGGTGCACACAGTCAACTTCCAATTCACTAGTAGCCATCACAGCTGTTGCACAGTCAGTTCTCCCTCCACACCAAGCATGAAATCTCCTGCCATCAGCACTGCCCCCAGCTCTGTAAAGGAACAAATTGACAGGGAGAGCAGCAGAGTAAGGAATCCTGCCTCTTCCTGGGAAGGTCTGCAAAGAAACAGAAGTCCAGCACTTCAAAATTAAAACATTCCTCCATTTCTTTTGTTGTTACATACTTCAGAAAACAGAGAAAAATAAACTCTAAGTCAAATTTCCAAGTGGTTGCTTCAGGAGTAACAATTGAGAGCAGAAAACACATCAGATGCCATCACACTCCTGTTTTTCCTTTGGAATGCCCTTGGTTTGCAAACCCTTGCAAGTCAGCAGCAGAGAGTTCCTAAGGCCTGGAGTCCTATTTTCTGTTCTGCTAATTGCTGGCTGGAAGACTCAAATGTTTCCAATCTCTCAATATTGTTTTAATTACAACCTGCAAAACAGATAAACCAGAAAGGAATCTTTGCCCTTGAATAGGTGGGAGCACACGATAAGCATTGCATGCTCGCAAAGCACACAGTTTCTCTGCCACAAAACCTGACAATACTTGAAGGAAGCTTGAGATGCTGCTTCTTTGGGCTTGGAATTAACCTTTTACCCCTTTTAAGAACAGATTTGATTTTATTTTGTACTACAGCACTCTTCAGAGCCTGGCTCTCCCTGTCTTGATGCTGATCAATGACTGACAAATGCTGCTGTGATTTGAAAAAAAGCAGCACAAACAGGGTGAGGGCTGCCCTGGAAACACTCACCTGAAAGGTAAGTGATGAAGATAACCTGCTCAGCCCCAGGGTGGTTCTGCTCGGGGTCAAGAAGGCTCCTTCCCGACCACACAAACGCCACAAAATGTGCAAACAGGTCTTGCACTCAACGAGTCACATTTCTGCATGTTGGATTCACAGCCTAGCAAAACTCCAGCCCTGTCAAAGGCTACACTCCTGCCATCAAACAAGAGGCACTGCTCGTGGCAGGAGCTGTGCTGCTGCTCATTGATAAATAATCTTTGGGAGCCCACATTAACAACCACAGGACTGAAGTGCTCCCTAGCCCTCCAGTGTCACAGTTCAAGGTAAAACGTGACAGATTTCAATAGTCTGAAGGAAGAAAATCTCCGGAGTGTGGAGAGAGCAGTTTTGCTCCCTGGAAGGTTACAGGGCTCCAGTTTGTTGCAGACATGCAGCAACACTGATCCTTCAGGAGGACAACATTACATAGCCTGGGAAAGGTCTGCACCAGCCCCAGCTGTGTTTCTTTCCTGCTTGTTTCAGGGTTTGGGGAGTGGAGTGGGGGTTAGTGTTGGTTTGGGGGTTATTTGCAGTTGGTGGGTTTTTTGCCCCCCACTCTTTTCCTTTTTTCCATTCAGCTATTGCTAGCTTGCCAGAGATCTTGAACTTGAGAAAGGTTAGACATCACAATGCTAGAGCAGTTTGTGAGCATCAGCAGATTTAGCTTGTAATTTCATTGATCTATGTGGGCTTGCTGTTTGCAAACCAGCTGCTGCACTGTTTCCCCACAGCTACTGATCTGAGTAGCATTGATTTTTTCCCTTACATTAACATAGCATTACTTCTTTAATGGGCAATAAATGACTGGATGTAAATACAAACAGGGCTGCAACAACAAAAGAGAAAGGAGCCCACTGCATTCGTTCTCTTTCTTTAAAGAGCTCTATTAATATTTTCCACCAAAAAAATTAAATGCATGAGTTATTGATCAAGATAAATGCTATCAATGGCTTTATTTCCACATGTTTCTTTTGCTAAGAAGTCACCTTTCTTTCCCTACTGTGTTTACTCATAGTCCAAAATGCTCCATCCTTTTTTTAAGGAAGATTTCTAGAAAGCAGCACAACAGATTCTCTCTGCTGTGCTTATGCTAAAGCTGGGCGAACCCCTCCCAGTTTTGAAGGAGACATCATCTATCAGCTCCAACTTCTGTCACCGGGAAAGCAACCTGCCTGGGCTGCATTTTCAGCAGGGTGGGTGTGACACCTGCTGCACGGCATGCACCGAGCAGCTCGCACAGCCTCCCTCGCAGCCCTCTCCCTCGGCAGCTCCTAGCGCTCGCCAGGCGCAGCAGGCAGAATGACCAAATCAGTCAAACTTACATTAACCCTGGCTGCAGTGGGGCTCTTCAGAGCACCTCACTAATCACCTCTTCACACTTGCAGGAGACATTCAGTGGAAGTTTTTTTGCCATCATTTATTTAATGTGAGATTTTGCCCCTTACCTCAGAGTTATATTTTTCCCTTAATAGTCTTTTATGAAGGACTATATTGGGAATTTTTTGGAAATCCAGACAGATGCTGGTCACCAGGTCACCTTTAGCTACTCTTTTATTAGCTTTCCAAAGCACTTGAGCAGCTTGGAGAAGCTTGCTTTGCCCACACCAGCAGGGCAGGTTTGACCTGTTAGGTTATACTTATCCAAGTGCTGTACTCTCCTGTCCTTAATTAGACTCTCAATCAGTTTCCCCAGAAGCAACATGAAGTTCACTGCTCTTCATTTCTAGGGTCTCCTTTCAGTCCTGTTTTAACAGTGGGCACCGCGTCAGAATTTTTCCAGCCCCCACTGCTCTTTATCACATCTTGCAGGAGTCTCCTCCAGTTCAGACTTCACCCTGCTGAGTACTGCCTGCTTAAAATTATTTTCCATTTTCCCATGAGTTTGCCAAATTGCTCAGCACTTCCCTTCTAAAATACCAACTTTTTTGCTGGTGTTGCTCCTCTGCCTTCCGACAGTGTAACACAATAACCACTGCAGCTGCCACCTACAAGCAAGAACAAGGCAAGAATGTTCAGCTACTGAGCTCTTGCTGTGGTGAGCAGGTCACCATTTCCATCTGGTAGTTTTGCTCCTGTTTATTTTGCCTCTAAAAGCCTGCAGATTAACAATTATTCACTTCTTTGACGTCGGCCCCAAAAGCTGTAGAATAAATGTTCTTTCTGGCTTTTACTTTTGGTGATGGACATGAACTTCTATGGATCCTCTTCCAAGCCTCACCTTGAAAGCCATTCTTCAGCAGAATGGAAACCAGGACTCAAACCCCAACACCACACAGAAATCACTGGCCAGAGTCAGCAGCAGTGTCTGATCCCAGGAGTTATTAAAGCTGGTTTTCAGGTGAACCTGACAAACGACAGAATGAAAGAGGCTGTGCTCAGATTGGGATTCTGGGCTGGTAGAAGATATTCTCAGTCTATGCTTTGGGTACACAGGCCTTAATGATCAGGAAATATTGTTGAACACGATTTTTAGTGAAAAAGCACTGAAAGTTCCCACTGAAATGTGTACCTGGCTAAGTAAAGGTCAGTCAGCTATTGAGTAAACCTGCAGTGCTCACACTGGCAGATTAGGAACTCTGAATGCTCAGCATTCACTGCAGCTGGTGGGCTCTCCTCTGGAATTCCAGACCTGCTGTCCTAAACAGTCAGGTCTGAATTTGAATGGAGGAAAAAACAGCAAAGGAACTTCAGCCGAGACTTCTGGGCTCGGTTAAGAGCCATACAGAGCCAGCAAGGCTGAGAGCCCAGGTTTCAAACTATGCCTTGCTGCTGCAGCAAGCCTGGCCTCGAGCTTCGCTGCAAACACATCCCAAGCTGTAGCCAAGCATTAAGGCAGATCACCTGTGGCTCTGTTTTCCCTTCAGAGGGAAGTCCCAGCCTCAACTCTGCACAGAGATTCTGCCTGCTGCAATGTCAAGCACAAATTTCTCCTTGAATTAGAATTCTATCAGCTTTAACATATTAAGCCAGGCCACATCCTAATGCATGTGTTGAACATTAAATCATTTTTGCTTCAGGGAAACTCTGGCAAACAGCAACTGTCAGAAATGTTAACACAAAAATAAAAACAATAGAAACCACTCTGTAGCAACAGCTAACAGAAGCTCAGCATCTCCTGACTGCTCCCCTCCCAAAGCAGAAAGGCTGAGGAAGGAAAGCTCAGGACCACAAACACACACCACTGAACAAGGATGGTTACCACTCTTTGCTTTCTTGCTGTGAAGTGCACTTCAATCAACATAAGAAAAATGCAACCAATTTTATCTATGTTTTTATTGCTATGACAATTACCCTTTCATTCAGGATTTTCAATATATAAACATCTCTTTTCCACAAAATCCTGGGAAATGTGAGAGCATCACTTAAGCACTCTAAGCTGGAGTAACTCCTGGAAGCCTGCATTATGTCAGAAAGAAACTGAAGAAATGAAACTGCACCAGAAATATTGACAGGCATATAGATTGCATTAATGAATCAGACCTGGAGTAGTTCTGCTTGGTGATCAATGTCAAATGAATTTCCAAATTATTTTAGCTTCTTATGTCTTGTTTTATTTTAATTGGAATTAGTAGTATGGAATAAAATCATCATTTAATAACTTTCACTTGGAAAAAGCTTAGCTCTCACTACCTGAGCCCTGCCTAGCGGTGGAGCCAGGCAGCAATGCAGTTTGCTGTCAGCACAACACAAATTATGCAACAGCCAGAAGCAAAAACAGACATGGGAAAGTTTCTGCCCCTGCAGGTGGCCTGGAGCCCTGGTGCAGGGGCTGCCTGGTGAGGCTGCATTGCCCCCTATAGTCACTGCCTGCCAGCTAGGGGCACTGACTGTGCCCATCCTCCCTTCACAGGCTCTCTCTGGGTGGCAAACCCCCAAATGGAGCTGAACAATGTGAGGAGTTTCTGAGAGCATGTGCCCAGACATGGGCCCATATCAGCCCTTCGTGCTGCTGTGATGACTAGAGACTCAATAAGGACTAAGCTACTGATGAGATGTTGTTGCTGCTGACCCAGCAGATCAATACTGCCTCACTGCTCCTGACATGGAGGGCTGCATCCTGATAGCACTCAGCTGGTCGATTCCCTTCTGCAGCTCATGAAGGTCTCCTTCCAACTTAGCTACTAAAAGCTGTACAATGCTCAAAGGCTTCACATCTTCTCATTGCCTCACCTAGACACCTGGCCTCACTCTGGTGCTTCCTGGCCTCACTGCACAACCACCTCCACGATGCAAGCAAAGTAATTCAGCTAACACAGAGTTCTAGCAGGGAGCAATCCCAGGCTGTGCATTCACCTTAGCCCTTGACTCAGCTGTGATCCCCTTATGTTTGGACCCAGAACCCCTGTCTGCACCACATGTAAACAGAAGTCAGTGGCTACTGGAACATTCCTTTGTGATTGCTGTTTATCCAAGCACTTTTCTTCAACTAACACAATTTGGCTGTGCCCAAAGCACAACCAAGCAGCATGTTCTGCTGCTCCTGAAAACAGGAGAGCTCTATGCCGTTAGCAGCACACTGGACCTTCATGTAGGCACCCAAACCTCACCGTGTGACACAAGCCCAGCCTCATGAATGTGCAGTCAGCACAGCAGTGCAGGGGACAGTGACATATCTGGGGAAGTTCCATTTCTGAATGCCAAATACAGAGAGCTGAGTCACTAAATCTCATGAATTATCCATGCAGAGCAGACAGAACATTTGTTTCCAAGGTCAGATGGGAAAGATCCCTGACCTGTGTGGTAAACTCCACACTAATACATTTATCCATCTTTGGAGTGTCAGGGATTAAGCCAATAGAGAGCAATGAACCAGCAGGGCAAGGCTGCCAAGCGCCACAGCTCTTGTGCCATCCCTTTTGCTGCCATTTTTGAGTGCCTGCAGGGTGTGCCCAATGAGAAGCTGATCTCTAATTCAGATATGAGTTTCCTCCAAAGCAGACTGCAGGATCAAATAGATTTGCATTCTTTAGATAGTCCTTCATTGATTTTGGGTTGCAGACTGTTCTTATTTGTTTAGTCACCTCACAACTAATGCAGCAGAGAGACTAAAACAAAGCATGAGTAGATATTATGAAGGGGAATTGCAGCAGCATCCCATGAGTGCTTCTGCACTTCTGCTTGGCCCTCAGCAGGCAGCTTGCACAACCCTCCCTGGGCAGCCTGTTCAGTTATGGCTGTCAGCACTAACAGCTGAAGATGACCACTCAGCAAAGAGGGGACAAGGCAGGCACTGATTCTTCCTGACTGCTTTGGGCAAGCAACACTCAGGATTGGCTCCTGAGCCTGACTGGACTTTTGGAGCCTTTAATGAATCAAGAGTGGCAATGGAAGCACCAGGGGAGCAGACCAGAGAATGAGCTCTGGCTAGGAACACCAAGTTTAAACTCTCCAGCAGAGCTAAGAGGCTCGAAGGTGAATGCAAAACCATCCCAAAGCCCTTTACAGTAGCAGCATAGGGTACAAAGGTCTTACTAGGACCCAGAGCATTACAGTTTCTCTTGCTTTTCTCTTGCCTTGCCAGGAATAAATGACTTGGCTGCCTTACAGAGCACTGTCCCTGACTTGCATTTCATCAGCCCCATCATAGGGCAGTCAGAATTTCTGACATGCCCGCCAGAATTTTTCTCCCTGCTGCAGTCACAGCCAGGGGCAGATGCCCGACTTCCATCCTCCCAGCCCAGCACCGCACACGGGGCCGGGCAGCGCTGCGAGAGGCTGACACGTGCTGCGTGGAGTGCAGCAGTCTGAAGCTGTTACAGCGTGCCTAGATCATCGGGGTGGCATTAGGAGGAAAAATAAATTCAGCATAATTCCTGATGGCTGTGAGTGGAAGGATCTTGCAACAAGCGTTTGGGAGTATTCATCACTCTGCTTTCTGGGATCTCCACACAGACAGTTAGTTTAATTTCTTATATATCCATGCCATTTTTCTTTCATATTAATATCCCCATGTGACAAGTACATTACTCCAAGCTGCTGAATTGATTTTCAAGAGGAATCTTGGTTTACATAAATTGTTGCTTCTCAGGAAACTTCTAAAAAAAAAAAAAAGCCCAGATTCAATTCCATGCCCTGGGAGGAGCAGCGAGAAGGATGCTGAAGTAGGGGAAAACTGCAAGTTAGCAGAACCAATCACATTGTTTTTGCAATGCATGTGAAGAGACAAATTAGTTGCTAAAAATCCGAGTGAGAGAAAGAACAAACAAACAGCAGCCTGAGGCACTTCCTCCTGGGGACCCTTACAGAAAGCTTAGGAAAGGAGCACTCGCCTGAGAGAACCTGGAGCTAAGGCTCTGCCTGTCTGGGTTAGCTCAGCTCCAACATCTCTAGGACCAGGGAGAGAGGCCAGTGGTGAGCCTGCCACACTGATGCTCCTTTGCCTGCTGGAAGCACAGGAGGATAAGCAAAGCAGAGATCTTGTTGTTCTTTTTAAAACATGGACTTCCTTGTTTTTTGGAAAAGTAGTAACTGATCTCTGTAATAAATGTGACACAACCTTGAGGACAAAGCGAGTTGGGTAACAACAGAAAATCCTCCAGAACAGTCTCTTGGAGGTCAGAGGGAAGTATTTCACAAGTAGCTGAAGGGCTACGTCGCTCAGCACTCACTTTCAGCAGTGACTTGAGCACCCAGGTTCAGCCTCTCCAAAGCAGCTGGGCCTTTAACTCACCTTTGGATGCAAGAGCATGAGCTAGACCCTCCTAATCTGTGAGGAGCCAGACTGCAAGATGAGAAGCCTTACTGAAAGTCAGGGGGATTTGGGTTATCAAAGGACAGGTTTTCTGTTTGAGTATGTAGGAACTGAGAGGCAGAGAGGAGTGCCCAGCTGAGCTACTGATTCCTCTGTTTCAAAGCAGAGTGAGGCAGGGTTAACTCCCTGACACTCACTGAGATTACTGTGTTCCTAGAAATGCTAAGTACACCTCTGCATCTAAAGACCTTCCAAAAAATCTTCTCCTGAATTGCTTTTGAAGGTGGCTTTATCATCTGAATGCTGTGATTTATCCTGTGCTTAATTCTTGACCTCACAAAGACTGCTCTGGCCGTGCTTTACTCAGGTAATTTTGTGGTGATCTTGATGGGAAAGGACAGGGTTAGACAACAAAATCTTAACAAAACTTAGTTGGTGTTTGGATCCAGAAATTCATAAGAGGTTGAGATGGAAGTCACAGCCAGTTCTGCTCCATTGTGATCATCCCTGGGAGAGCCTCTGTTACACCCTGAGCAGGTTCAGCATACAGAGTTCATCCTGGGAATGCTGAGCAGCCCAGGGCACAGGTAGGTGTGGATGAGCCAACTGTGAGTGCTGGAGTCTGCTGCTGGGAGTGACCAACTCACTGCCACCTTGCTTGCCACAGCTGGGAAGAAGCCAAAGGCTAGGATGAGGAGGAAGCCTTCAGAGTGTGACAGACCTGGCAAGATCTGGGTTTGGAGACTGCAGGAAGCAGTGTGTCTGTGTGCTTTACACCACCTATATCTGCACTGAGCTTCTGCTCTTTCCCCTGGCTTTTATAAGCGACTCATCTCATAAATATAAATCTCTGTACCAGGTCTCTGCACTCCGTCTATAAATGAATCCACTCTTCAGTGCTGCAAACATCAGCTCCTTCCTAAGACAGTTTGCTTTTTGCCTGCACTGAGTAGCTTCTGAGCACAGCAGCTGACGGCAAGCTTTGTCAGGAGGTGCTGAGATATAAAGAACAACAGGTTCCCTCATAATCTCTCCTTGTTAATGCTTGTTCTGGAGAGCACCTGCTGTCTTTAAAAGGGATTGGAGTGACCCAAGATTAAGAAGTCTCCCTCCAACAATTACTGCTCTTATCACTGAAGAATACTCATACCAACATGACATCTTCCTGATGGTTTGAAATGCACAGACTGAGGAAGAGATAAGAGTCAAAGGATACAGTCTGCACTTACAAGACATCAAACTGGTCCAACACAGCTCCAGTTTGGAGTGGAGCATCACTGGCAGAATAATTGATCTCTGTCTGCAAATTCTCATCAGGACAAGCCCCTCTGATGTCACTTAAAGAACGTTTGAAGGTGCAGCAGCACTTGCAGCATTTCTAATCATCTTTCAGTTCATCTTTGTTGGGCAAGTGACAGAAGGGGCATGGGAAAGCAGAAGGAATCACCCAGCTAACAGTGGCAGTGTTTGAGAGAAGGCACTGGAACTCCAGAGCAGGGCTGCCAGCATCTCTTGCTGCCTCTCTGCTTTGTTTGGTACAAAAGGGCAGACTCCTGTTTTTATAAAACCCAGCCATCTTTGGGATGCAAATAAAGGATCTGCTGCCATCACACCCATTGTGCTGCATCCCAGATTACTCCTCAAAACATTGTTCTAGGCCTGCTGAACACTGAGCTCCTGCGGCCTCCACTGCCAGTGGCAATCTTTCTTTGGAACTATTACTCAATGTTGTGAAGATGAGTGTGCAATGAAGAAACTGCCCAGAGCCAGGTGCCCACTGCATCCCTCAGCCTTTCCTCTTTCCAACAGTCTAGCCACAAATAAAGGACATGGACCATCATTTTGGTTCTTCCCCTCCATCTCCTTAAACTCAGGAACCTCCAGCAGATGTCCTTAAGAAAGAGAACAAAACCATCAGATCTAATATCAAATGTTATTACCTAAATCCTCAGTTTCTTTCTTTCATGGGAACTGGGAAAGTGAGCCTGCTGGGAACCTCTCTTTGTCCAATCTGAGGGCAGGTTGAGGTCTCCAGATGGCCAAAACTCTTTGGTGATAGCAGTGATGCCTGCACAGTCTAACTCATTCGGATGAACCTAAACTAGAATGGAACTGACCCAGTTTCCAAGTCCAGCAAAACCAGCCTGGAACTCCCAGACCACTCAAACTGAAATTCATCACTTGAAATCAAATGCTAACAGCAGGCTTGCCAGGAGCAAGTGACAGAAGGCAGCAGTGATGAGGGGCAACTGCAGATTGGCATCATGGGCACAAGGCCCCAGAGGGCAGCCTGCTGCAGCTGGAGAGAGTTCTGACTGTCCCAAGAAGGTGAAATAGTTTTCTGAGGCCAGTTCAGTTTGCTTGGCTATGTTCAGGCTTCCTCCATTGGAAGAGAGAGCAGAACACTGATTGGAAGCTCTGTGCCTTAGACCCTTTTCCTTTCTGTGCTAATAAAGCTTGAAGGATAATCTCAACAGGACTTCAGAGCACATTATGCAGAGCTGTCTTCCTGACTGCAGAGCACCTGAAATCCATTGATTGTTTTCACAGCTGTTAAATAAATAAATAACTATGCAAACGGCCACCAAATTAATTAGCAAGCTCCAGCATGCTGCCAAAAGCAAACATTCACTTTATTGGGGTGTATGCATCTAACATCCCAATGAGCAACCTGCTTCCAGCACAGGAGCTGTGTTGTTGCACTGTGGACCCCAGTGGCATAGGAACAGATGGATACAAGGAGAGAGACTTCTGTATGTCTGGGCTGGACACACAAACCCAGACTCATCCAGTGATCCACACATCAGTTGTTATCCAAACCCCAACAGCTCCTTCTCAGCCTGCTGTGTCACTGTGCAGTTAAGAAGCCTTTAATCTTCAGCCTGACACAGGCACAGGGAGCCTACAGACTAAAACTTCAGACACAGTTTGGATGGGAGTTAATTACTGCCTGCTACCTGAGCTGCCTTCCTCCAGGAGAATGGGGGAACTCCGATGCATTGCTTTGACTGCTTCATGCTCCGTGCTATCAACTGTGAAATTGTGAGTGCAGAAATGAAGCTCTGCGTTTCCAGAGTGTAAGAGATGGCCTGGGAACCATGAAACGCTGCTGGTCAAGATGCACCCCTCAAGATACACACTGGACTGGCTCCAGATTAAAATTCCCTTCTCCAGCTTCCCACCCGAGGACACTTTTTTCCCCCCAGTGGTTCTCCGTGAAAAGGACACTTTCAGATCTGAGCAGCAGTGTTTAAGAGGGGGCTTTGTGGTCCTGAAAATGAGCCCAGCAAAGGCAATTAGCAGACAGTTTTATGCTCACAAGTGCAGCTCTTGAACTTCTGCAGGACTGTTCATCGTGTGCAGGAGGGGTGTCAGGGAACCGTCTCCAGCACCACTACAACACTACTGAAAACTCAGACAAGCACAAGGATGAAAGTGAAAATGGCTGGTCACTGAGCACCACAGATCAAACAGAGGGAAGCAAATCTAATGAGGAAAGCAGGAAAAACAGGAGCCAAATCAAAGGATGTGAGCATGGTTACCAGAGGCAAAAGAATGACAAATAAGCAAGATGATGCTGTGCTTCACAAGTCAGTAATAGGAGGAAAGTGATGAATTAATAAGGAAAGGGACATCCTCCCAAAGCCAGCTCTGTGGTGTACAAGAATCTGAACCAGACCCATCCACAGATTTCCACAATAAAAAGACCTTTTCATAATCAGAGAATGGCATAAGAAATCTTGTTAATGAAGCAGTGTCACTGTCTCCTGTCACAATATCCTCTGATGACAAACTGTGCTTCAAGGTGAGAGCCAAGGCAGCTTAGATTCTTATTCTGAGTTACCCCACAGCAATCCATCTCCTTCCCTTCTGACTGTGGGTAGACCCTGATGAGCTGAGACCTGGAGTAAACTCACCCTTGGCAGCTTCTTTATTTCTGGTCCATGGATCTATTTGCTGGACATCCATTTAAATGCTTCCTTACATTTCTTTATTTCCAGTTCAGAAAGGGATAAGCAGTTCCCAAGACGTTTCTTCTGTGGAACTTTTTCTTCTTGTGTTCTGAATCCTACCAGAGTGGTTTTCAGCACTTCCCAGCACACCTTCACATTCCCCAGTACTTCACTGAACAAAAGGGACCCCTTTCCCTCCAGCTATTTCCAGCTGTCCCACTGACAGTGCCTCCACACTGGACACTCAGACTCTTGTTTGCACCTGCATGCTCACTCCCCCAGTTTCAGTTCTCCCTGACTAAATCAGCAGAGCTGAAAGCAAACTCTTTTCAGCAGGACACTGAAGCACAGCTACAGAAAGCTTGTCCTACAAGAGCCTCCTTCACACACCAGACCCAACCAAGGACACACCCTGTTAGCAAAACTGCAAGAAAGTTTTCCCTGCACAGCTCAAGCACCAAAGAGGAGCAATGTGTTAAAGCAAAAGGCAAGAGGATGCTTTGCACAGCCTGTGCTGAAGCAGCTCCACAATGCTCCTCTTATTGCACATCTTTGTGCTTCCTAACAGAAGCGCAGAGATGATCCAATCCATGGATTTAGGAGTCCAAAGACACTCGAGAAAGGTCACTTGCCACAGGATATTTTATTCTTTAAAGAAGTGGGAACTTCTGCGAGATAGAATAGCTTAGATTTACCAGCTGGAGTTTGTATTTCCCAGCTGCTGGTTCCCTTGCAAACCCTGTGCACTATTGTCTTTGGGGTTTGGCCCTTATTTGGAGTATTAATTATTTATTAAACTATTTTCTTTCTCTTCATATAGATCTCTAATCCTTTTAAGGCTAGAAATGGTCAGTGTCTCTTCAGGCTGGCAGGGCAATAGAAAACATGAGCACCTCAAGATTCAGAAGGCACTTCCCAGTCAGTATTACTTGAAAGGCAGAGTTGCCAGCCAGAGAGAGGCATAATGTCCAGAAAGAAACAATGCTCTGAGCAGAGATGAAAAATTGGAGATTCCTTTCACAGGCTCTTATTCTACAATGGAGAAAATATCCACACTCTAGCTGAGCTTCTTTGAAAAGAATATTTTCCTTTTATACAGAGATAAAAAGCAAAGCTCTCAGGTCAGAGGCTACAGGGAAAGAGCTAATGTCTGCCCGTGCTTTGATGTTACAAGCAGCCCCTCGTTACAGGCTGTATTAGAGCTGCAGTAAACTGAGCCAGCACATTTAACAGCCACTCAGTCTGGGTGGCACAGGGACTGCTCTGCACAGAGCACAGCCAGGAAACCACTGAAACAATACCCACACCTTCATCTCCACATCTTAGCACTGCTTAACAACACAAGCACAGCTAAAAGGTAAGGCAGGATTTACAGATCCCCTAGGAAGAGCCCTGAGAACACACCAGCAACAACCACAGACAGCAGAGCAGGAGGAAGTGCTCCCCTCCCAGTGACACAGAGCACAAAATGGGTTTGTACTGCTGTGCAGTACCTGAAACCAGCAGATTTCAGCCTGCTGAGTGCTGGTGATGGGTACCTCGTGCCTCTGCTCCCTGGAAGCAGCAGCCTGCCTCAGGTTCCTTCACAAGCTCTCAGGAGCAACACCTGAAGGGCCTCCTGCACCGAGCTAACAGCAGCGCACCTGTGGACCCCCTCACCTGATAGCACTTGCTCTGGAGCACTGCATCCCCAAGCCCAGGAACAAGAGCAGTAAAGAGCACCTTTAAATAAAGCAGTCCCAAATACCAATCACATCTTGGGGTTTATACAGCACCAAGCTGTAGAGCAGCAAGAGATAGTCTGAGAAACAAACCAATTCTTACCTTTCAAAAATGTATCCAAGTAAATGGAAGCTTGCTAGGGGTACTAATCCTCACACTAAAAAAATACTCCTTAGTCTCTTAGGTATTTGATATCCTCCACAGACCACTGCACACAAGAACATACCATTTCTGATGGCATTTTGGATAATTTGGAGAATTCTGCTTGCTCAGATCTTAGTGAAATCCTAATTGCTGACTGAGACCACTGATTCTGCACATGTGAGCATGGACACATTAGGAACACTGCTTGGGTACCCTGGAGCTTGGGCATTGCTTAGCAGACAATCACACACAGACTGTGCACTGAAATCTCCAACTCTCAGGTAATCAGAAAACTGAAATGTGATTATCCTGTGTTGGACTCAGAGGCAGATATGCTCCAGGAACTCCTCCTGTGCCTCCAGGAACAGCCCCAGAGCTTAGACAGAAGGGAGTCACCACAAAAAGGGCAACAAGGGCTCATGAAGGAAGGACTAGGGAATCCCTGCAGGAGAGGTGGGAAGGATTCCAAAGAAATAGCAAGGCTGGGAATGGGAAATGGAAAAGACCATGAGTTCTGGGAAAGCTAAGCACAAGGGGGTAGAACAGGCAGATGTATGAGGAGCAGGAGTAAAGAAAACTGAGAACATGATAAAGGAGGACCCTTAACCAGAGGAACAAGGGAGATCCTGGGCTCATTGAATGCTTGCTGGCACCACAGCAAAGCAGCAAATCACTCCCCCACAGGTTGCCACAAACAGTCCAGGAGGAGTTTTTTAGCCTGATGATTCTTAACAGATTTCCAGATTGTACTTTTAGCCTTGTAAGTTGTGCTTATATTTAAGATGGAGCACACACTGGGAATCCTGGAGCACACACTCCAAGCCTCCAGCTGTACTCCATTGCACCTTCTGAACTAAACTCTTCACCATACAGACTTCAATAGATGGCCTCTGGGTGATGGGGCAGCAGAGAGGGCTCCCAAGCCTCATTCCAATAGCATCAGGAGCTAACAGTTTTAAACTAGTGTCCAGAAATCAACACAGCTGTGACCATCAGAGGGTCTCCTGAGCTGCCTGGCAGTTTTTAGCAAGGGGATCCTGAGATGGACAACAAAACTGGTCTGGAAATGGCCTCAGGTTGCACCAGGGGAGATTTAGGTTGGATATTAGGAAAATTTTCTTCACCAAAAGGGCTGTCAAGGCCTGCCCAGGGCAGCAGTGGAGTTGCCATCCCTGGAGGGGCTTTAAAGGCCTGCAGAGGAGGTGCACGTGTTTAGGAAGAGACACAAGAAGGTGCTGCTGCTAACAGGCAATGGTGGTGAGAGCTGTGGAGTTATAACCCATGTCCTGCTGCCATGTGTTGGAAGAGACCAAGACCAGTGGTGCGGAGGAACCAGGGCTTCCCTTCAAAGGCAGAGTCAGGAGCTACAGAAGGGCAGGCATCATCTCCCTCTGAAGGTGCATGACAAGATGACAGCAAAACTCAGCAGCAACAGGTGGAGCAGCTCCTGTGCCTCCTGCTCCCAAGACTAAACAGCTCTGTGTCTCTCCTCTGCACATTGCTGTAACTTTCACTCAGTCTCCCCACTTCACCTTGACCACATTTGAGCACTGCCAACACATTTCTTGTCCTTCACACTTCTCCCAGCAAGGATCACCGACAGCCTCTTGCTTTGTGTTTCTCAGCTCGTCAGGCAGCAATTTGTCTTTTTCCCTTTCTCCCCCCCCAGCCATCATCATTGCTATCTGGAGAGAATTTGGCTGCATTTCCATTTTCAACAGGAAGTGTCTGGATCAGCTCACAATGGCTCCCTGCTTGCAGAGCAGAGATGGTCTTTGAAAAAGGCAAGTTTTATTTTTTGCAAAATAAAGAAATGGAAAGCTGCAGAGCAATCTTAAATCATTTTGCACTGCACATAAAACTTGAACATAATGAGAGCTCTTCAGCAGAGAAGTGATTGGGGTTCTAGGCATGGGAATCAGAGAGCTGCAAAGTGATTAGAACACTGCAGCGCCTTCAATTCAGAGGTGATCAAAGATTCTGGACTTGCAGAGCAATTTCCTTGGCATTTGCAGCCAAGCCTCACTCTGTCAAACTGAAGCACTCTTAGCAATATGGAGAACTCCAATAATTGCAAATTGCTGTGTACCATACATGCCCAGAAACCCAAGTGAGTCTTTAAACACAAAGATGGTAACTCCAGGAGCCTGAAGGCCAGCCCACACCACAGCAGCGCCCACCCCTTCCAGCTCGCATCAGCCTGCCTCTGGTTTTGCCGAGGGCACTGGGGAAGGGCTTTCCTTTCAACCCTCTCCCTCAGCTCTGCTTCCTGAGGACCCACGCATCTCTTCCTGACCCCAGTGAGCTCCTGGGCAGTCTTGGGCTGCAAGGTGTGAATTGCTGCTTCTAAGTACTCTGCAATACTGCAGGTTAAACCCAGAAGAGAGTGTTTAAGCCCCAGCAAAGATGCAAGGTATTCTCAACCCAAGCTTTCATCCAGCTGAGCTTGTAAATCAGGATATCTATTTTTAATTTAGCTGAGCTTAGTTTTGCAAATAAATATGTCTGTTCTTCAGGGAAACAAAACACACTGAACTCTAAAACAATCCTGAGAGAGCAGGAAAATAAAATTAAACCTAAATTTAAAAACTGCATCTCAAGTAGGCATGAAAAACACCACAAAACGCCTCCTGAGCAGTGGAGGTCTTGTGCTGACTCAGCAAATCCTCTGCTGCTCCCCTGCAGCTTGTCCTTCTCTCCGAGTCCTGTCACAGCTAACTTGTCAAGTCTCAGCTTCCCAGAGCTGGCAGCCTCTTCCCAGCCATGCTGGCTGCACCAGAAGCCCTTCCTGCAGCACACAGGCCTGTGAGAGCTGCTGTCTGCAGGAGCTCTCTCTTCCTTGTGGACACAGCAGTAGACCCATGAGACATACCTGGGACAGAGGGTGAGGCTGCAGAGTAAAGGTGGCCTTGGCATTCAGTGTCACAGCAGCTCCCAACCAGGTGCCAAACAACCTCAGCAGGGGTTCAGGCACCCCTTGGTGCTGCTGGTGTTCCAGAAACAGGGGGAGGGGATGAGTCAGACTAGGGGACCATAGCTGCACCCCTCAGGCTTCAAAACCACACAAGAGATTTGCTTCATGGAAGAGATGCAGGTGATGCACCAGCAGATGGAGAGGCCCAAAATCCCCTTGTCACCAGTGACGGAGAGCTGCTGCCACCGCTCCAGCTCTCACCAGCTTCTCCAGCCCGCTCCACACCAAAGTGCTTCCAAGACAGAACAACTTCCAAATGTCAGCTGGTGCAGCCCCAGCCCAGAGAACCAGCACAGATCAGGTTGCTCAGGATTTTGTAGTCAAGATCCAAGGATGCAGCTTTGGAAATCCCTAATGCTCATGTTCCGTATATTTGAAATGACAGCATTCCAGGCTCAGGAAACTGGAGGAGCTCTGTCTGAGAGGCTGGCAGCCAGGCCTGCTCCTAAGGCTAGAACATTCCCATGAAATATTAATGTGCTGCAGACCAGTGCAGTGCCCTTGAAAGTTTGAGCACCACTGGAGTTTGTGATCTATGCTAAGAAGCCTGCTCTGTCCCCCATGGGCTAGCCTTAGCCTCCAGACTTGGTGGATGTATGACTCCAGACTCTGATGTGGCCTCACCAGGACAGAGTAGAGGGGGAGAACTCTTCTGAATGCCCCCCAGGATGTTATTGGCCTTCTGGGCCATGAGGTCACATTGCTGCCCCCCAACACTCCCAGGCCCTCCTCTGTGCTCACCCCTCACCTGTCCTGGTGCATGGGGGTGTTTGTCTCAGAGTGAAGGCAGAGGGTGTCACCTGCCTGCCCCCCCCTGCTCCCACCCTCCTTCTCTGCTCATGCGCCTGTGCCTGCCCCTATCCCCCAGGCAGCAGAATAGAAGCCTCACAGCAGCCCCATATTGCAGCAGGGGAGGGGGCCAGAGGCGCTGATACAGTTTGGTTCCTTTCTTATTCTCCTGCCCTTTCTCGGCGCTCAGTCTTTTGTGTCAGCCTTCAGCCGCGCCGGGTTTGAGTGGCAGCCTGTCACAGATCAGTTACCACCTAAAGCTGCTTGGCAGGGAGAGGTGACGGCCCAGGAAGGGATCTAAGTGGGTTTATCAGTGCTTCTTTACGCCTCGTGAGCTCCTTGACACAAAAGGAAAGGGTATTAAAGATCTAAAGCGAGCCCAAAAGCGTGAAAGCTCCTTATAGGCTGCGAGCTGCGGATGTGACTAAATTGCTAAATATTTGGAGTTGATGCTATTCATTTTGCCAATAGAGTAGAAAGAATTTTTGTTACAGAAATGAGTGTATGTTCCACTTGAGTGAGATTTGGAAAAGGGAGGAAGTCCCTAAATATGTGCTCGGAATATTACAGCTGCCCTGTATTTACAGCCCGGCATCTGCTTGGAACATACAGCAAACCTGACAGATCCCTTTAAACAGCAACCTCCAGCCCCCGAGCCCGAAGCAGCCCCAGCACAGCCGTTTAGCACTGCCCGCCTCCAATTTCCTGCTGCTGAATCCATCCAGGGGCTGCTGTTTGTTTGTTTGTCAAAGTTTAAGCACTGTAAGGTAGAAGAAGGGCTGGCAATTTCCAAGCCCTCTAAGTGGCAAGCATGGCCAAGGTCCAGAATTCATTAGGCCTGTGCCATACCTCCTTCCAGGCGCTTTTCTGCAGGGATTATTGTCAAAGTAGTGTATTTTTAGCATGCCAGTGGCTTCTCACAGCACATTACTACAACCAGAATGGCTACACTCTAGGCAGCAGAGCACAAAGCCTTTGCCTTTGTTCCTAATTTACCAGAGCTCCAACTCCTTTATTGTCTGCTTTCAATTAAAACACCAACACTTGTATGGGAGACAAGGGCAGCAAGGTGGATGGCTGGGGGGATGGAACACTCCAAGAGCCAACCCACATCCTGGTGGTCAAAGCAGGCAGATTGGGTTTCATCCTTTCGGGAGATTTTATGTCCTCTAAGTCTCACATAACCAGAGAGGCATAGCCCAGTCTTGGTGAAGCTAGTGAGAGCTACACAGATCAAGAAGTATCATGGGCAGGTGTTTGTTGTTTTTCTTTTGGGGGGAACATTAATTGATATTTTTCATGTTCTTAGCTGACTGATTTTGAAAGAAAGTTTTCTTAGTGTTTGGTTGGGTTGTTCCAAATACAAAACAGTGACTCTCAGTCTCTCTTTCCTCGACCCTGTGTAGTCACCCAGCTTGTTTTCCATGTCATTATAGCCCCTCCTAGCCTTCACATCTGCTGTCTGCCATTTCCATTGCCTGCAAGCAGCAAGTGAATGGCCCAAGTGAAAGATTTAACAAGCCCTCAGTGGAGCTCCCGCCCTGAAATTTCACTCCCCTGCACAATGCTCTTTCCCCCTCTTTGTCCACAGCAGAAAGGTTTTCCTGGGACCATTGCCCCACGTGTTGGCTAATATTGCCATCACTGGAAAGTTCAGAGAGTGGCTACTGAGCAGGAGAAACTGGAGACCCTGCAAGTATTTCCATGCCATTTCCTCAAATCTGCAAGGCAAGGCAACTTCAATCATCCTCCCACCCTTCTGCAATAGAAACCTGCAGGACTCTGTTTACTGATGCCAGTATCATAGCAGGAAATGAACTGCTGCATCCCTTTACAGAGAGCACAGAGAGCCTGCAGAGCAGTGAGAGCTGAGCACCCCGTTCGTGAGTAGTCCTGATTAATCCTGCAGCAGTCTGAAAAGGAACACCCCTGGAGAACTGAAGTGTAGGGAAATCACAACATAGTTGGTTGCTTTATCCATAGAATACAGAAATTTGGGCTGGTTTTGTTCTTGGGGGCTTTAACCTGTGCAGAAATTCCCAGGCTTTCCCTTCATCCCTAACTGAAAGGGCAGACTAGCAGGGGCAGCTGCTGCTCTCATCTCCTTCCTCAGGGGCACCATCAGCTCTGGAGCCATAACACATCCCTGTGGACACTGTCTGCTGCTTACTCTGAAGGCTGAACTTTAAACTGGGCTTTCCTGCAGGTGTCCCTGAAGGACAAATGGCAAGCGGGAGCTTGGAGCCACAGCCTGCTTTGCAGTGGTCACAGCTCACCATGGGGACTTGCAGCCATGGCACCTCACTCCTTAAGGATGGGAGTGATGGCAAGTGGGAGCCACAGGAGGAGCCTGGCACTGGCACACCAGCCCTCACTACAAAAGCAGCAGGTAAGGGGAAGATAAATGACATTACTCTCATCTCCTGAGTACATCAGCTCACAGCACAGCAAAGAGCCAGCCAGGGTGTGCTGATAGAAGCCTAATGGCTCTTGCTCCAGGTGGCCTCCTGGGATGCCAGAAATCCTTTCTAAGTGTTTGGTCTCTAAGTTCCTGCCAAAGCGAACAGAGGATTGTGCAGCAAGGCGCTGCCATTGCTGCTGGCAGGAAGGGGATTTTCAGGCACAGATCCTGGCTACAAGCTGTGCTTCAGCAACACTACCAGTGCCCAACCCTGAAAACATGGGAACCCCTCCAGTCCTAAAGTGCTCCCTCTGCACCTGGACAGCCCTGAACATTAGCTTGAAACGTGGAGGCTCTGCCATGGGCACAAAGGAGGAAACCAAATGCAGCACCACCATCCTCACCACTCAGCTCAAACTCCACTCAAGCAGCTGGCATCTGCCGCACAAAGGCAGTTGGACAACAGAGGCAGGAAATCTTAATCCTGTCTGTGAGGCCTTTAAAGTCTCCAGTAGGATGAAGGGTGTTATAAAAATATTGTTAAAGCTGCAACTAGCAAAAATGGCTTCATTACACTCTCCTGTGCTGCCAGAGCACCAATTAAACTGCCTTGATAATGTTCTGATTAGGCTGTACCTTTCATCAGTTACAAAGCTCTTGATTGAAGCAGAGATTTGCAACACTGAAAGATATGACCTTGTGATGGGGATTTTTATCAATGACTTCTTACCTTGCTGGCTTCCAATTACAGGACAAATAAATAATAGCACTTGCAGCTTCTATTATACTTCTGAGGATCCCAAAGTGCTCTGCTGATTAATTAGCTGCACAAGAGCTGGGAGAGGCAGGTAGGTGTTACCCTGCTCTTGTGAACAATGCAGAATTCCACTGTGATGTCTCTGTCCCTTCAGATCAATGGCAAAAGTCCTCCCAGCTTTGGTGGGGAGAGGATTTCACTCAGAGAGTTCAAGCAGTGCTTCTGCTCCACCACCTCCATTGCCCCTGGCTCTGGGAAGGCTGCAGTAAGATCTTCAACCAGCCAAGATACCACACAAAGGAGCTCAGCCCCAGCCAGCACCCGTGGAGGGGATTGGGGGAGTCATCAATATTGGCCCTAACAACCGGGGGGCCACCAGGCCCCCCGGCCTTTGTAGTCACCACCACCATCACCCAGTGTGCACTGTGGGCACTCACCTGAGATCAGAGGAGGATCCTCAGCCCCGAGGGGCTCAGCTTAGGGCTGCTGCCCTTCCTGGTGGGGATTAAATAGGGGAGTGGGTGGGGAGGGCAAAGTGTCCACACCTGGGGTGGGAGGAGACTGCAGCAGAGCCCAGGTGCTGTGGGTTTGAGGGGGAAGGAGTGGGTGGGGAAGGAGAGGTGGTGACAGGAGGGGACTTTAAAATAACTTTATTTTCCATACATCTTCCATGATGCATGGAAAATAAATGCATTCCATCTTTGCCTCCATGCAAAGAGAACAAACCCATCCACACTTCATAAAATAAAGCACAGTGGTGGCTATTAAAATGAAATCTTTCCATAATCATCATCAAAGAGATTAAAACAGGAAATTCACATAGTGCAGAAACAGCTGTCTGGTGGAGAAAATCAGAGCACACATTCCACAGAGTGTCCTTGCAAGTCTTTATCAGGCTGGGATATAAAATTCTGACACTTGCAGGATCTGGGACACTTGTGCCAAGAAGCACCAGAGAGAGCTCGGCTGACCTTATGTGACAGAGCCAGCACAGATCTGCTCTAACCAGTTCTGATCTGAAGCAGCCTCTGCCACAGAGCTGCCTCCCTGCACCTGACCAGGGAGCATTCGGTGTGGCATCAGGGAGAGGGCAGAAGTCATTCAGTACTGAACCTGGGTGCCAGCTTGCAGGCTTTTGCAGCCCCCAACAGACAATGCCCACCCTGTGCCCTCAATTAACTCTCAGAGACAAAGCAAAGCATGAGGCCCTTCACAGCTGCACACAGCTGGCCTTGCTGGCTTTGCCCCATGGGTGCCCAGTTTCACACAAACTGTGCCACACCATCAAACTTCTTTCCAGATGCCTTTTGCAGCCACTCAGAAGCCACTTCCTGATCTCCAGAGATCTCAGGCAGAAAATCCCTGCCTTTCACCAGCCAGCAATCCCTGCTAGGCAGAAGGAGCTCTGTGGTGAGCATTACTCTGTCCCTGTGCACTGCATTCTGGGGACTATAACCAGCAACAAGCTGGCTGTGCTGCAAAGCCCAGCTGCACACACAGGCAGGCAGTGGGGTGTGATTAGAATCCTGCTCGGGGACAGCAAAATGAAGAGAAAGTCTTGGAAGACTCCATGCTGACAGCTCGCCACTCAGAAGTGGAGATTCTTGTATCACAGATATGAAAATAAACCAAGCAGAACCACAGGACTTTCAAAGTTTTTATTTGTACTCCCAGAGCCTGGGAGAATCCTGCAGATCTGCCGCCAGGCAGGCATGGTGCTGCCTCCTGGGATATTAGCACGAAGATTTATCACCTTCTTCCAAAGACTTGCAGCAAGAAGCAGTGTCCAACTGTGTTTGGAGAAAGCAGATAAAAGATTTGACCTCCAGTCTGTGCTAACAGCAGTGGGCACTGAACTAGATTATCTGCCTGGCAGGCTGAATTAGCTTGACCACTAAGTGGAGGTGATTAAAACCAAGGCTGGACAGACTTTCTAGCAGACAGCAAGAGGAGAGCCGCACAGATCACTGCACCCCACGTGTCTCTGGCACACCAGGATTTGTTTTGGGGAGCACAGGTTGCAAAGCTGGACACAAATCATCATCTCTGTTTATCTGCTAAGGCTGCAGCTGATAAAGTAGCAACACTTTGTGCATGATTAGATTAGAAACACGAATGGCAGCCTGGGGTTTTGCTGCTGTTTTGGGGGTTTGGTTTTGTTTGGGTCCTTTTGCCAAGGAAAGCTTCTATGTTGCAAACCACAGAAGATGCTAAAAGAGAAACAAGCAATTCAATGCCAGTCCAAACTGGTTCTTCTTCCCATTTCTGCACTGGGTTTGCTGCCTCTCCTCCTCTGTCTCTCCTCCCCTCACCTGCACTTCTCTCCTCTATTGAATGCAAATGCAAAGAAGCTTAAATCAAATATACAAAGTCACCAAGCTCAGGCAGATTTGGAATGAGGTGAAGAAAGTTCACCCAGCCCCACAGCCTGATCCTGGCTTCAGCAATTCTGAAAGCAAACAGAGTCTGTATCCATTGGGGTGGGCCTAGAGCAGCCTCTGACAGCAGGGATGTGGATCTGCATCCTCTTGAATGCAGGGGGGTGGTTAATAAACTTCTCTGGAACTGTCCTTTGGCTTTCTCCTGGCTGCTAGCTGGGATGGGGCAACACAAACCTCACAAGTCAGTATTTCAAGTATTTTTATATTGATGTTCTTACAATCATTATTTCAAGCATATTTGTTATGGTAGCCAAGCTGTTCACAGACACAGAAACGTTTCTTCATCAAAAGGAATCACAAAGATCTGTATCAACAGGTTGTGAGCTGCAGTGGAACATAGCTCAGCTCAGCTACACAGCACCACCAACCTGCAGTGGGACAGGGAGCAAGTCTCTCAGGTAGTAACCACCCTCCCTCCTACTAACCCACTGCTTCTCACTCCTGTTCAGCCTGTGGAGAAACACGAGTGACAGCTTCAGACCTTTGGGTAAAATAAATCTCCAGGAGATGTAGCTCACAGAGCTCAGCCAGAGCTGATGTTTCCAGCACACTGTGCTCATAATAAAGACATTAATGGCTTTAGTCCTTTCCATTGGTCTTTGCCCATTTGGGTTTGTTTGGCTTTGAATTTAGATTCTGATGGGTTTCTGAAGTATCACAAAAATACAAGCAGAGATAAGAATGTACAGGGAAACATCACAATGCAACGTGCATCAAAGACCACCCTGGGACATGAGTACAAGAACTGGCAGGAAAAGGACTGTGGATTGCAGAGGAGTGCAAAGGGTGAGGAGATGGCAGTGGGCTAGGAGACATGGCACAGAAGCAGGGGCATTATGGGCACCAGCTGGCACATCCTATACCTGCTTTCAGGGCAAAGAACCTTCACCCAAAGGATTCAGTCCTTGCTCCAAAGTATTGTTGTGGTCTGTGTCCCATGGGACCTCCCATGGGGGCTGGCAGGGCTCCATCCCAAAGGTGCTCACTCCTCAGGAGATTGGAGACTCTCTGATGTTGTTTGCTGCTGACAGAGCTCAACAAGAGGCTGTGCTCTCCTCTATGTTACTTACAAATGGCAGTAAGCTTTAACAGCTGAAGTTTCTGTGCTCTTCAGCTGGCAGCTCCAAGCAGAAGAGTCTGAAGTAATCCAGCAGAGTCAGAGCCAAGCCCTGAGCTCCTGCAGCCAAGCCCATACCTGGCAGGAAAAGGTGCAGTCCTCAGCACAGCCTACAGCAGCTGAATGCTTGCTTGAGTTTATCTAGGAGTAGGAAACTCGCTCAGCACTTTGGCAGTCACAAGCAAACGTCTTCTTCAGAGATGCTATCATCACTCCTTCAGTTCCTGGAAGCATTCTCCTCCCTCACCAGCAGCAGGTCCATCACACCCAGCAGGAGTCTCACAGGCTGTGCTTCCCCTGGGCGACGTCCCTCAGACAGAGCTGGATGCGTTCGTCCCTGCCTAACACGAAGGAAAGAGAGCTGAGCACCTGCTCAACCGGGGGCACAGCTGCTACCCAAGGCACTCACAGCTCCAGCACACAGACCAAACACAAGAGGGGACACAGCTCCTTGCTGAGCCACAGACAGCTGTGCTGCTGTGCTGGGGCAGAGCTGAGCAGCCAGGGCTGGGACAGAGCTGCTCACCGGGAATGTGGACTAGCCCAAGGACTGCTAAGTGGCTTAGTGTGCTTCTGGCCACGACTTTGACTTGGGTGGTGCACAGAAGCAGGATGTGATGTTCAAAAAGCACAGAGACTCAGCTGTGCACAGGTTGGGGGTTGCTCTCTCTCTGGTTCAAGGAGTGTATTACATTCCAACCATTTGTTACTGTCCTGCTTTCATTGTTTAACCAAATGGTCACTCTGGTAAACAGAGGCAGCAGCTGACTGCCCAGGGGATGGCAAATTCTGTGAATCTGGAGAGCAGAAATCCAAGAGTTACCTGCAGCAGCTCATCCCAGACACGAGGCACACAAACCCTTCTGGCTTGCAAACTCTTCACACAGACCTTGCCTGGAAAGGGAAGGAAAGAGGCCTTTAGACTTGGGCATTCATCTCATTTTGCAGAGGAGATACCAGAGGCCACAAGTGCCCCTGGATAAAAGGCAGGCATCAAAGGATACCTCATCTGAGAAAACCCACACTAGACCCAGGTACCATTGAGTATAACTAAGCTGCTAATTTAGAGACACGGGTTTCTCTTTGATCAAGAAACAGTTTGGAATGATGATCTGTGACTGTTTCAGGATCTGAACCCCTCCTCCTTCATGTATGTGGGGACAGAGAAACATCTGAGGCCAGGGAGTTAGCCACTGCAGATATTAATCACATGGCTTCAGTAGGAATTGTACTGTATGTCAATATAACATTCTAGTCCTCAGTAGAATTAAGATGTAGAATTAACTTTTTTTTATTCTTAATGCTGTGGTAAAAAGAGGCTTGACAGGATGGAGCACAAAATGTATTTTACAAACAATCTCTGCTGTAATTGGATTGTTCTGAAAGCCTAATCCTTCCCTCTGGTGTAAAGTGAGTATTCATAACCATAGCTCTTGGTAAATACAAAATTACAGAGTGCCTTTAGCTCTGTTCCTCTCTTCCTCCTCACTCTTCTGCACCTAGGAGTCTTTCTTTGAGACAGGGATGCAGGCTGAATGCTGAATGCAAGCTTGCAAATGTTCTCCAGTTCTGTTCCTTCATTTCCCTTCTCAGAAGGCTGATGTAACGCCTCCTTGCACTGTCACTTGCTGGAGCCCCAGCTCCTGCACTGCTGTATCTGGCCAGCAATTAAGCTCCCTGCCTGAGCAATCCTCTTCCTCACACAATCCATAGCTGCCATTCCCTAATGTCAGCTGAGCAGGGCATTGCCTCTTTATACACACAGAGCAACCACCGAGCAATCAGTTTGGGGTGGTTTGCTTCCCTTTTGCACTTTTAAAGGAGCATCATCAGTTTTCTGTCTGTCCTTTTGCACATCCTTTCCTAGCTTTAAAGTGGTGCCTGAGTCCTCCTCTCCCCTGGAAAAAAGAAAAAAGTCAAGAATAAAAAAGGCCAACCAGCCCAGGTAGAATTCCTCAGTTACTATTAACACCTAAAAATATGATCAGGAAACAAAAGCTGTGCTCCTCTGTCCAATTTGATGTCTTTTTCATGCTGCCTCAGTGATGGCCAAATAATTGGTTGTTCACTTGTGTCCTTGTCTCCCCCGACAGTTCCACAGATGCCCTGAACAATGCTCCAAAGCCTGCTTTCAGTAGGGGCAAATCCTCATTAATCATTGCTGGCTGACAGCACAAGGGAACACCTGCATCTGGCGCAGGGACCAGGCGGGGGCTGCTGGCAGCAGCATTACAAAGCCTGAGCAATTCAAGTTGTGGGAGCAGGCTCCTAATAGCCATGTGCAGGAGCTGCCTCTCCTCGGGTTTGCCTTTCATTAAACAGCTAAAATTAGACCTGTGGCTCGTGTTGGGATTCAAACACCAATGTGTTCTAGGCAAATCAGGAAAGGAACAGCACTGTATGCTCTGATAAATGGCTGCTAAATTCTTTATGCCCAGATCAAGCAATGTTAGCATTAAATACTGATGGACTGTCACATAATTTTCATTTAGGAATGACTGCACTTGGAGCTTCGTGTCCTGTGGTGCTCATAAATATTTTCCCCTGCTATATTTCACAAACAGACGACACTGACTCCACAGACGTTCCTGCCACGGAGCCCCAGGTCTGCACTTCACATAAACTGCTGTTCTTGCACACCAGCCTTTGTGTGCAAAGCATGATCAGAAACGGCTCCCCGTGCAGAGGGGGCGGCAGCCAGCCCAGCAGGGGCGAGCTCCAGCTCCCCCTTACAGCGCTGTCCTGGCAGAGGAGTTGTCAGGACTTACTCTGCATCGAGAGTACGGTGGGGAAGGAGTAAGGAGACCAAACCCAACTTGCTTTTCATTTGGTTTGGTTTGTGGTTGGTGCTGACTCAGGTATCCTTATCTAACCGCCTGGGGCCATTCAAATCTGTGCTGACATTCCAGCTGATTTCAGTGGGCTCTGGGCAGGCCCTTAGGTTTCACATTTGGTCTGTGCCTCTCTTCCCACACACAAGCTGCAGAGAACCTCCACGGGCTGGGCATTACAAGCCACTGACTATTCATTGCTTTGCACCTATGACTAAGCACAAGCAGGCTGGTTCCCATCTCAGACAAAAAGCAGAAGGCTGATACAAAAAGCACCTTCTACAAGGCAGTCAGTTATCACTCACAGAGCACAGTGAAGATGTTAGCAGAAGTCAGAAGGGGGGGCAAAGGGAAGAGGTTCAGGTTTCTGGGTGGGCATACTGCTAGTGCCGAGGAGCTGCATCCAGTGTAAATGAGCATAAAGCACATCTGGGATACGAACTACAAATTCAGGTGGAAATAGAGCTTCCTGCAAGCTGACACTGATGGAATTAGTTGGGGAGAAATTTACTAAAATAGAATTTCCTTCTGTGAGAAGGACAAACTCACAAATTGAACCCATGCTCTGTGCAAGGAGGAGCAAAGCCGGAGTGCAGCACCTTTACCAAACAAAATCAGCCAGGGTGATGGCCAAGGAAAGCTATGAAGTGCCACGTGTGGGAAGCGCAGAGTCAGACATGCATGCGCGTACAGTCTACATCTCATTCCAGAGCTCAGCTTCCTATGTTTAATGCTGTTGCTGTTACAGCTCCTGGACACAACTTTGTTGATGTTTATCCTGTCAGCTGCAAACAGTGCCACGAGAGAGAGGAATCACCACTGCTTGCACAGCGTGGGAATGAGGCCATCTGAGTGCCAGCAGCTCAGGAGAACACAGGCACGGCTCTGGCTGTACCCTGGGAGTCACCAACACCTGAAGCCCTGCACTTTTCTCCACTGCTTTCTGCCCTGTTTCAGAGCAGCAGCTGAAGCATCTGTTCTGCACAGTTTCACCCAGGTGTGCTACAACACTGGCTTGTGACAGATACATTTAACTTCAGGATAATATTCTCCTAAGATCAGGCAAAATGTCAGCTCTTTAAAGTCCCTGTTAGGACCTTGTGTAAACATGTGCAGAAGGGAGGTACATGAGTGACTGTGGATGTGGTGTAATTATCCCACAGCTGTTTGCAGGGATGGTGAATACACTGAGGCATAGGGAGGGTGTGAGAGTAGCTCCTTACTAACTGTGGAGGAGAACTCCTGGGTGTGGGAAGCTCCCTTCCAGTGTTCTGCTGGCAAACAGTCACACGTGCAGGAGGCTGGAATGCAAACTGGAGCTGCCCTCAGACAAGCTCCATTAGACTTTCCAAAGTCTCTTAAACTTGCTGTGTAAATAACTTCACATACAGGTGACAATGTCTCCTCCCCAAAGCCATACAGAGGTTTCTGTGTACTTCAGACACACTGGGGGAGCTCTCCAAAGAGACATTAACGTAAGAAACATGCAAAACATGGCCTTGGTTGTTGCTGGAAGCTCTGATTGCTGTATCTTATTAAAGATTAAAAATCACTTTGAAAGCCTGTTACTGATATCCCAGGAATCACCCATGGACACTCAGAGGAGGCTGCCCAGGGTCACTGCCTGCTCTCATTGTCATCAGCTTAGGAAGAGTTTGGATCAGCACAGAGGTTTGCACAAAATTAAGGTTAACCCCAAATTTAATAAATAAATAAGGAAAGAAAATATTCACTCACTCTATTTTCAGTTCCATTTTAAAAACTCTGCCAGCCCTGCAGAAATGCCCCTGGCCCAGTCCAAGCTCTGGGCATGGCCATGCAATGTGAGGGGGAAAACAACAGAGGACCCCCTGGCTGTCTGCAGTCAGCCTCACCCAGGCTTTTAGCAGCTGTCTTCATCTCGGCTCTTCAGGGAGAGGAGAGCACACGCCACAGACTCAATCCCTAACACCCTCCTGCACCTTCCTTCCTCACCTCCTTCTTCTCCCCAGCCTCTGCAGCAGTCACCTGTAGTTTCTTTGGGGTGGTGGCTAGAGGGGTGAGGGGCAGGGCCTGTGTAGCTTAAATAACATTAGAACAGTTAGTGTGGCAGAGAAGTTGCTCTTGCTTTCCCCCCTATATTCCTTTCCTACAATCCCTAAAGAAAAAAGAATAATTGACTGAAATCCAATTAATGTTGATTTAGAACACCTGTTTCCAAAAGCCTTTGAATAACTTCTTCTTTTCATTTTTTTTTCCTTTCTCCCTTTGCTCTTTGTTTTAAGATGAAATACATATCCCTAGTCAGCTGCTCTGAGGAGCCCAGAGATTTGCATTTTCCAGACATGAAGAGAACCTGTTGTAAGCGAGCTGGGAAGACTTAAAAGCCCGAAGAAGCCGAGAGTGCGTACCGCAGCAGCAGGAACTTCTTTAACTCTTCCTTCTCCAAACTGCATTCCTTCAGAAAACTGAACCCCAAAACAATTGCCAGCACCCCGACACCCCTCTCTTTTGCCAGGGGAAATCTCCATGAGCAGTTTCCTGCAGGGATGGAGCAAAGCAGTCCTGGCTGAACACCCCACACCACCCTGCCAGGGTAAGCACTGCAGACAGCATCCTGGGCAGCCAACACCCCCTGCCCCTGAAGAGGATCCTGCCTCTCAGCATCTCCCCCCCATCAGCTGCCCAGCCTGACCTCCTGCCCTGAAGCACACTGGAGGATGTGGGCTCCTTTCTTTCCTTTCCTTCACCAGTTATTCCCATGCAAAATGAAACAGGGCCTGGATGGCAGAACAGCTGATTCCTGAAGCACATAGCTGCTTCCCACAGCCATGGAGAGTTCTAACAGGATTTGTGTTTATATATTGATTGGACAC
Source organism: Dryobates pubescens (assembly GCF_014839835.1). Classification (NCBI taxonomy): domain Eukaryota; kingdom Metazoa; phylum Chordata; class Aves; order Piciformes; family Picidae; genus Dryobates; species Dryobates pubescens. Next base: position 14,542,081 of record NC_071639.1, read on the forward strand.
CTCTAAAAATCCCCACCCTGACAGCTCAGACACAGTGCAGACAATGAGGTAGTAAGACACTTATTACCACAGACCTGTTTTGAGACTAGACATAGTAATTAGCTCTAAGCTGTGCCTGTAAGTGTGACCTACTAAACACATTCTGGAAGCAAACCAGCTTTGCCGTTTAGGCACCGTACCACACTGCCAGGGAAGGGAGGGAAAAGATCTGCCTGGGTGTGCTGCTTGCATTCCCTGAGTTGGGGGTGAAGAAATTGTTACAAAAGGAGGGCAATTTGTTTTCCCTATATTAGAGATCAAAGATTTAAGAGAGACATCCTTGTGTTCTGCAATTTGTAACCAACCTCCCCCTGCCATGGTTGCATGGCCCAAGGGATTAGAACCCCTTTGGAGGTGCCTGCAGGTGAATACATGGCACTAAAGCTGGAGGGGAAGGGGGCCTGAGGAACAGGCAGGCAAAGAAGAACTTGCAGTCATGACTGGCTTTCCAGTTCTGCTCTCTCCCAGCCCTTGTACACCCACTGCCTTTTGAGGACAGGTTGTGGAGCTCCAGAGCACAGAGCTGACATAAGCCAGGAAGGGACAGTCCTGTGTTTGCATGGAATAGCAAAGAGACAGTGGGAATGAGCTAAAATGGGAACGCTCTTTAAAGCCTTCCAACCAACTGGGAAGCACAAGATATGGCTAGTCGGGGGCCCAAGAGATTAGGGAGTTAATTAGAGAAGGAGATGCTCATGGTAAGAGAGTGGATAATCAGGATTCTATTGTTTTCTATACTGGCAACAAAGGAAGAGAAGCCAATGGCAGCACAGTCACTTGTGTTTAGTGCTCCTCTGAAACGTCCCTATTTCAGTAACTGCTATCCAGACACAAAATGCTGCATGAATTCAGTCCCAGTTCAGCACCTGCAGGTGCAACCCCCAAATAGATGGCTGGGGAGGGGGCAGATGCTGACAGGATTGCAGTCTAGACTCCTCACTCTAAATCCATTTAGTGCTATTAACCATGACTGGGTGTAATAGCTCTGTGTACATTAGCACCAGGATAATTCTCCCTATTTTGCTAAGTATCAAATGTGTGTATTCATAGATACTATGTAAAGCAAACATCAGAGATGGCAAAAGGAAAAGCCTGGCATGCCTCTTTGCTGTACAGTCTGCATTTGCAAATGTTGACTAAGAAAAAAATAACCAAAGCAGTCAGGATTTCTTAAGTATAGCAGCATTATTCCTGGCCTGAGCAGCAGCAGATAAAGCATCTCCTTTGCATACAAGCAGTTTGACACAGAGTACACAATTAGAAAAGAAAGTTACGAAATGTACACTTCCACTGCATGCAAACAGCCACAGAAACCCAAGTCAATCCCAAGATAATCTCCCTGAAGGGAATGTGTTTGCTGTCTAACAATCCAGATTTTATTAAGTTGCCCAACACTTTTGAACCATGATAAGGAACTGGCCCCATTCTGGGAGCAACACAGATATCTGCTGCTGAGATTATCCCTGCTCTATACATTCAGTCTTGTTAAGAAGCAGTGAAGAAAGGGGATATGTAAACACAGGGAGGAAACAGAGCAACACTGAAAGTGATACTGAACTAGAGAGTCCTCCTTTGTGACAAGAAATAAAGCAGGCGATTATCTGGAAAGAAGAGAAACCAGCACCAAAACCTAGCAATGGGCAGAGCACAGCCCAGTGTGTGCTGGCTGGGAGAGTCAGGTTGCACTCGGAGGAGGAAAAGAGATCTGAGGGTAAAAAGCCAATTAGTGGATTAAAGGGTAAGTATCCAAGTTCTGAAACAGAGGGGTGATAATATAGGCAGCTAGGGAGAGGATTAGAATAAAGAAGTGATAACAGTATTCAGCTGAGAAGGAGGGCTGTCAAGAACTGAATGGGGAAAGAAGGTAAGACAATGAAAACAAAAACCTGTCACTGAATCAAGGGCTGTGATGGTGAGAACCCAGACACCAAAAAAAAAAAAAAAAGAATAAAAGAAAATGCCCCACAGTTTGGTTTCAGCTCCAAGTGTCCTGAAATCATTCATGGAGGGCAGAGACAGATGGGAGGTTTGGCCACGGCTGCATGAAATCGAGTGGGTGACAATGGGTTTGGAGCAATTACCACTGAGCAGGTCCTTGTCCCAAGTGTGCAGGGCTGAGGCTTTGCAACAAAAGACACAGGGCCCCTTCATGGAGCTGTGTCAGGAGCTGTGAGCTGGACACCTCTCCTCTGGGCTTTCACAGCACCACAGAATAAAAGACCACTGAAAGAAGTCACCATGGCCCAGGCATCTCCTTGCTTCCACCATGTTTGACACCAAACCCTTCACTGACCAGAAAACAGCACAAGAATAAATAAAAGAAATGTTCTGAGACCTCTGCCTGGCTTCTTGCAGAGCATGTAGCCCTATCAAGTGAAGATAAAACCTCCTCCTCACCCACCCCTGTCCCACCTCTCTCCTTGGAAAAGGGAACAGCTCTGCATTCTCTGCCTGCTCCTCCAGCAAGCAGTTGCTGCTGCAAGCACCTGCCTGGAGAGTTCTGTTCAGCTGTAACCTTGCAGTCAGTATCTGGGCACCAAAAGCCTCTCAGAGCAAAAGCCGAACAAATTAAAGTGGTTTGATACATCATGGTGCTGGATTTTGCCTAGGTCCCAGGGTATATGGTAAAATGTTTTCCCAGTTTTGGGAAATATTTTCCCCAGTCTGGAATCTGTTACAAACTGGCTTGCTGGAAAGCTTCAGCACGAGAAAGTCCCTGAAAAGGCCTCACTGATGTCCTCTGAAGTGAAAAGTGTTAACATTTGATAACATGGGGTGATTTTTGTGTCCCTTGTTTGGAATAATTTGTAAGAATCTTCATTTAAATGCAGAGATTAATCAGAGATTTAATCAGAGATTATTTTCTCCTTGACAGTAGGAAACAGTTTCCTCAGCCTTAATGTGATCCCAAAGATCCAAAATAGTTTAAAGACCAAACTGAAATATAAGGAAAACTCTGTTACATTATTACTGATTACTAATTAAATACAATAGGAACAACATTTAGCTTCCCTTCAGTGCATGATAGTTTTGTGGACCACACAAAAAAGCCTTTCCTAAGGCCAGCACATTGCTCATTAGCCATTAGCCAGAGCAGCTAAGGCAGCCCTGCATTAGCCAGAGCAGCACTCTCTGCTAACACATCTGATTGTTCTGGAGGAAAAAAGAGAGCAGCTCCTTAGCCAGACCAGGGAAGCAACTGGCAGAGTGCCACAGCAGATTACTGGTGAGGCTGGAGAAGGAGAGGTGTCCAGGGCAAGGAGCGAGTTACTGGTGACAGGACCAGCTCCGAGTTACAGATTTAGCCCTCGCCTGGGAAGCTACTGCTAAAAATTTTCATGGCTCACTCTTGAGACCCACCTTGTTTAATCAGAAAAAAATCAGAAGTGCCTGATGAAATATGCAGATGACAATGTTGGGAGGCATTTGTCAATACAAAGCATTACAATACCAAGCAAGGGAAAACAGAAGATATCTAGGACTGGAATAATGGAAATGGGGTGAGCTGTAACTGCTCAGAGTGCAAGGTCAATCACCAACAGATTAACAACAACTTTTGCATTAAATTTGGAGCTCATCAGATGGTAACTGCACAGGGAGAGAAGCACACTGTCACCTTTTGAACAATTAATGTAACGATGAGGAGCATGGCTGGGAAAGAAAAACAAACCAAAACACCCAAACCCCATCAAACCAAACCAACCTCCAGGGCAGTACCCAGAATCCTGACACTGCCTCATTTGCTGCCACCTTTGGGCAGAGAGGACTGAGTCCCTTCAAACAGAGCCACAGCTTCTGGCACACCTTCAAAGGTCCTGATGAGAAGGCACAAAACGAACAGGAGCTGGAGTTGTAGCATTTCATTTGCACTGAAGCTGTCAATGACTCTACTTAATTTCTGTCTAGGCACTTGAGTGGGAGCATGAATAGAGCCGGACAACCAAGAACCCTGAAGTCTTAGATGGAGATTTGGAGGGACCTGCTCAGGGGCAGGGCATGGTTTACACCTAAGCTGCATTTACCATGTCCATTGCATGGGCACGGGCATAGAGGCACCAGATGGGCAATGCTAAAGCAAAGAGCCTGCTTCCCACCCACGGCAGGAAGATACATGCTGAAAGCCCCCACAGGAACGGCATCAACAGAATGTAGTTACATAAAGAGCTGTGAATCCAGCCAGCAGAGCCTGTTCTGGAAGGCAGGGGTGTGAAGGCAAAGGGGGTACCACTGCCACCACCAGCAGGAACGGTGAGTGAGTCAATGGAGCACCTTGCACTCAGCAGGAGACAAGTTCTACTAATGCAGAAAGTGCCTTAAGAGATCAGAAGGAATGCACAGTGCCTGAGCAAAGGAGGAAGCCCCTAGATTCTCTCACCTGGAAGGAGAGAGCAGTCAATAGGCAGTGCAACAAATTAGAGAGAGATTCTGAAGCTGAGAGGGATGTCAATAGAACAGAAGAAAAGCAGAGTAAGGCCTTCCTGTAATTATGGATCATATTTTGTGCTGTTAAACTAAACTGCATCTGTGCAAAGCAGAGCAAGGAACAAAAGGTGAGATCTGAATGCAGAAAACGTCGTTGTTCCCACTACCAGGATCTCAGAACAGGCACCGCCACAGGCACCATCTTCAGTCACTCCTGGGCTCACAGAACTGGAAGGTTACAGTGAGCCCTGCAGTAAGACCTGCAGTGAGCCATGCTGTGAGCCATGCAATGAGCTCTGCAGTGAGCCCTGCAGTCTCTTCATGTCAAAGGAAGATATGGATGGAATTTCAGAATTCTACTCTCGGTAAACTCCAGCTAGTTGTAAGCCCCTCCAGGTGTGATGGGAAAAGCAGCTACAGGACTAACTCTTAGCTTATCTCCCAAATATTTCCTCTAATTACTACTTGGTAAGACTTGGGTCGAATTTTCCTTTCACTTACACCAGTGAAATGAGACTGCAATAAGTTTCATTGCTGTCTCCAAGAGACTTTTGCTCCCACTTTTTTCACTCAGTGCTGTCCTTAAACCTCAGTCAGCATGGCAGATCCCCTCCACACAGCTGTGTCTGACAGAGCTGCAGTGGCTCTCCCAACCAGAATCCATCCTGCTATCCCAGGTTAACTGGGAATTCTGGACTCATAAAATCAGAAAGAAAGCATATCCTGGCTACTGCTCTCATCATGAACAGAACACAGAATTCCCCTCCCATCTTTCCACTGTAACCAGCAAAGCTAAACCAGCAGTACCAACATGCTGCCAGTCCTGTTCACACTCCTTTTCCATTCCTCTCCCTTTGCCAGTGCAGACAATCACCAAGAAGAGAGTTTATCAGAGATAATTAGTGCTGCAGCAGTGTGACAAGGAAACCCACTTCATTTCAGCTGCAGATCTCTGCTGACCAACTAACTTGGAACTGCAAGTCATCACCTTGATGCCTGGTCCTGCATTTTTCCTCCCCCAGCTTCTGCTCTTTCATCCAAACACACACAGTGTGTCCCTCATCTTCTCTCTCTTCTGGAGCAAACCTCCCCCCACAACTAATGACCCTGCAGGAACCACTTCATCTTTCTTAGCTGTGTGACAGTGCAGACAAAAGAGCAGCTGTCCACCTCAGACACCCAGCTCATAGCAGCACCACTTCCAAGGAGGTCCTTAAACAAAATATTTAGGATAACCCACAACTGGGAACAAAAGGCAAACAGAGTCAGGCTTGTGCTCAGATGTAGAACACACAGCTGCCCAGCACTTGGTGCTCCAGCTCTGTTAGCATCTGTACTGAGAGACATCTCCTGTGAAAGCAGCAAATGCTGCCTCTGCCAGCCGCCCTGGAAGGGGCTGCCCTCGCTCTGCTGCCTGCACACAGTGCTGCAGTGGGTGCAAAGAGCTGGGAACTCTCTTTTCCTTTTCTCTAACTTCTGTCAAGTACAAGGCAAAAAAAAAAAGAGTGTCTGAGAAAGCCTCAGGTTTAGCAACTCCCAGGACTAAAACATGTTCAGCTTTGCAGTACTCTGGGAATTAAGCTCTGCGAGGTTCACACATTACCACTAACTTTAGTGTAAAGATAATGGAAGGTTAGGGAGGGGGCAGAGATGAGAGGGTTTTTCTCCTAGCTAGGCAAAAAGAACAAATAAACATGATGGCTGCAAACCCTGTATTCCACAACAAGTTCTTGAGGCTCCCGTGTGCTACATCAGCAGCAGTACAGCCTCCATTTTTATTGTAATCTTGTGGCTTTTTATTTGTAACTTATATGAAAAGAATCACATTGATTGGGGCAGATTTAACTCAGTAAAACCTATTCTACTGAGATTGTCAGTGCTAGGTGATTTTATCAAGTTCTCTTTTGGTTTCATTTTCTTCCTCATCCCTATCCCCAGGGGAGATTGCAGCCCAGCTTGCAGAGCAAATTGCCCTAAATTGAGTTCTTTCTCTGCCACATACAGGCCTGCCTTTGGCTCCTCAGCTTGAAAACTTTATGCATTCTTATTTTTCTCCATCTTCCTTAATACCCCCTCCTCATTCCAATTAAAATGGAGAAGTTTGCACCGATACCTGCTCCCAATTAAATGAATACTGCATCACCAGCCACACTCTCCCCATCTCCTTTACCCTCCCTTCATTAGCCTTACTCCTCTGAGGCTTCCTGGCTGTCTGCCAGGGACTTATGGCAGGAATTCAAAATCTTGTACACTTCATCCCCTCAAAATCAGTCTTGAATTTAAGCAGCCTGCTCCTTGGGCCCAGCATGAGAAATGCTGGTAACCGATTCAAAGGGGAGGGGAGAAAAGAAAGAAAATGGTTTAGCTAAAAGGTTAAGAAGCTGCCATAAAAGCAGCTTAGCTAAAAGAGGTTAAACTTCCGGGCTAATTGGCTTCCGTTTCCTTTAAAAAAGCTCTTCCTGGAAGACAGTGAATGTCAGGAAGTTACTGCTGGTTTATTTCAGAGTATTCACACCTACAGAAACCGCATCAGGCTTGTTCCTCGCTGCTCACTCAGATCATACCCCCAGCACAGAAAGACCAAGGCAGGCAGAGGCTGGCACAGCTAGCTGGGGGGCTCAGGCCTTCTCTGGAAAATGCCTATCTCATTTTCCAACAGTTGTGAGCAGCACAGAGCCATGGCACCAGCCACTCCTCTGACACTTGAAACAAGCAGCACCATGTCCAGCTGCCGGCGAGCCGGAGCCAGCAAGGGGAGTGCGTATGTACAATGCAGTGTAGCCTGGCATTGCTGCTTCAGGCCCTGCAAGCTCTCCTCACCCAGCAAGCAGTTTGCTGCATTTAACCAACAATGATTTTTCAAATGGCTCAGCAGAATTTAGTGCCTGAAGAACCTTGAGTGGAACTACAGTGTGTCCTGTGACCTGATCTGAAGCAGTCATGGAAGCCTCTACAGCACAGCTCTGACACTGCTGGGCAAGAAGCTCAGCAGCTTCCTGGCTCAGAATCACAGACTTGCATGGGTTGGAAGGGACCGCGAAAGATCATCTCATCCAACCGCCCCCTGCCAGAGCACCTCCCAAGCCATGCACACTGCAGATTTCTGCCAAGGCTGGCTGGGCAGGCTAGTGGCTGGACAGGGAGCTGGGAGGGTGCATGCCCAGGGCAGCTAGCTGAAGCAGCCAGGCTGGCAGAAGAGGCGCAGCTGTGCGAGCAGCCCTGTGTGCCTTGGTTGTGGCTGGGCCTGAACCAGGACCTGATTTAATCTTGTAGAAAGCTACAATATCTTTGTGACACTGTGGTAATCTTCACAGAAGCTCTGCAGGAGAGGTTTTCAGCATCATGGATACCTCCCCATGGCTCTACCCTCTCCATCAGGCCAGGGAAAATGCAGGGTCTGCAGCACTGAACCCTGCCCAGCCCTCAGCTGGCCGCTCCCTGCACTGGGGAGAAGGGTTTGTGAGAGCCCAGGCAGTAATGACTTGCAGACTACTTGTTTCATCTTTTCTGTTTCTTCATTTCTCAGTCAATACTTCTTGATGCAGGATGATTCCTACCTAATGAAAGCAATCTCCTTGGAAAATTCTTTGCAAGAGAAGGAGGAAAACCATCTCCTGCTTGTGGAAGCTGCTTCCGATTTTGTGTTCCTCTGTTGATAAATCTTCCTTTAAAATTGTTGCTTCTCATTCTCTTTTACAGGTGAGAACAGAAAGAGGTTCCAACTATGAGAGCTGACTGTAAAACTAGTAAATAACACAACACTGAGGTCATAAAAGTCTCTCTGCAAGATCGTGTTGCATTTACACAAGTGACACCACTGCCTCTGCCCTCCCTTGCAGACAGGGGACAAACACCAGGCTCTGGGTGAGAGCTGACACACACCATCCACTGTGCACAAATACACAGTGCTCAACACCCCCCAAACACATCCTGCCAGGTTAACAAAACACACCCAGAGCTGACATAGTTACTAAACCACCATCAAATAACTATTACGTCATATAAATTCAACTCACTACAGTCACACTAGAAAGTCTCAGAAAGGAACCAGCAGTACCTCAGCTCAGACGCTGTTGGGCTGCATTCAGTGTTAGAAATAGTCTCTGGTCAGGAAGGGCCACAGATAATACAAGCCAAGAAAGAGCTGCAAGCTAAATAATTGATGGATAAACAGCATGGGTACAAGTGACTCCAGTTCTTTCTGGGTGATTGTGTGACCTACAAGCACCACTGAGTTCTGGTCTTCCCTGAGCCTCCTCTTCTCCAGGCTAAACAACCCCAGCTCCCTCAGCCTCTCCTCAAAGTGCTGTGCTCCAGACCCCTCCCCAGCTTTGTCGCCCTTCTGGATGATGTGTGAGCTGATGCACAAACAAACCACTGCTGTTTTCTTCAGCAATCAATGCTAGCCTGACGATTGGGATTCAAACAAATTCAAGCTGGGATTTAATTCCTGGGGTCTTCTTGTGCTCTCTCAACAGATTCTGTGACTATCCAAGAAAAAACATAATACTCAAGAAAGAGCCAGCATTCCGGTATTTTTAGCTTTGGTGCTATCCATCAGCAACAAGACCATGACCAGGAAGAAAGTTCAGTGTTTAAAAGTTAGCTGCCAAAATGAGATAATTTTTAGGCTTCTGATTCTTGGAGTGAAATCAAAATTATCTTGCTCAGTTCCCAGGTTTCCTAAATAGAACATGGGGAAAATGAGATATTTCAGGAGGAGCCAGTGAAGCCTTGAGCTGTGATTACCTAAAATTATTATATTTAACAAGCAACTGCCTACAATGCGTCTTGGGAACAGCTAAAGACCAGCTCTGTGCATGCATTTCCAAACCTCCTAACTCAGGAACTGAAGAAGTTCCTCTGCCTACAGGGGACCAGAAGCCTGAACTTTCTTGCCATGTTCTCCCTTCTCAGACTGCGGGTGGCTGTCTCTCCTTGACAGTGAATCTCAGCTCTGGCAGAGTGTCAGCAGTAAGGCTGGAGGTGATGAGCTGCACCCAAGGCAGCCTTGCGCTGCTCAGCAGTGGACACAGTTTGAACAGTGCAGACTTGAACCTGCTCAGCTGGAGGAAGGAGCAGAGCCCAACTTTTAAGATACTAAAGAAATTATTTTGAACATGTAGTCACTCTATAAAAGGGTAAATTGCTCTTCTGTTAACCTGTTTTAGGAGTTTGAGTCAACAGCCACCTTTTGATAGGCTTCTGCTGCAGCTCCAATGTGTGAGGCACATGCTGAGACTGCCCAGTGACCGAGTTTCTTAGAATTCTACACTACAAACAACAGTTTCTGGACATACCTGGCTTGCACCTGGTGTAGATGCCCATCTGTTTAGCATGGTCAGGTCTGGGATGATCCCGAAAAAGCTCAGAAGTGCAATTCTGGGCACCAGAGGAATTTTGACTTAATAAATAGTCTATATCTTTCTACTCAACCTCATGGTTAGATGGCAGCTAACTGTGGATTTTCTGTATTAGACCTGGGTATCAAAACCCACTTTTCAGCTGGATATCTAAATTCCCTCTGCCTCTCTTTGGATCTGCCCCTGGACTAACTGGAAGTTTTCTGTCTTCCTAGATAAGCTCACGCTGCAGCCAAATCTCAGCTTTCCAGATCAGAATCTTTATCACCCGGATGTGTTCAGCACTGGTTAGCTCCTGGTTTTATGAATGGCTGAAAGCCATCTAACTTCTCCTGACTCAGATGAAGAGACCTATTTTGGCATGCAAAGCACAGCTGCAGAGTATTACAAACAGGTCCAAAAAAACAGATGGCTAGAAGATAGACCACTGCCCTGTGTTGCCACTGCCTAGCAAGAACGAATGTTACTTAAATTGTTTTCCCTGGACAAAGTTTGCCCTTACTCTGTGAAAAGCATCACCATGCACCTTCCACTTCATGTGCTGCCTCGGGAGGGACAACCATACACCACTAAACAAGACTCAAAGTCAGAGCATGTTCCTCCCAGCAGAGAGATCTCTGAAGTCCCATTCTGAGATGTGTTTACCTTCCAAAGCTGAATTAATGTCTTCACAGCACCCTTTCAAGGAGCAGTACAAGCAGTCCTTCTAGGGATTTCAATTGCAACACACCTCCCAGTGCTAATTGGACCACATGCCTGGATTGTTATTCCTCTCAGCCTGCAAAAGGCCCTAAATATACTCTTAGAGACACCTCTCAAATGATTAAATTATGGTTAATATTTCTATGGTTGGTTGGCAGCCTCAGAAAGGACAAGGAGTCATATCCACCCTGCTTTCATCAGACCATATAAAAATCAGAAAGGAATAATTATTGATTATGGCAAAGTAAATCTCCAGCACCATGGCAGCATTTCAGGCAGCCACTGAAAGAGCTTCCTTTGCCTGCCAAGTGCTGCTTCACAGCTACAGAGAGATCAGCAGGACTACGGCAGCCCACGGAAACAAATCAAATGGTTAGAGCGCATTCAATCTGCTGGGCCAAAATCAGGGAAAAGGAAACATCTACTGCAGAGCTGAAAGGGGCAAATATTTCAATTACTAATTAAAGCCCAAAGGTCATTTTGAAAACATGACAACTTGCTCTGCATCAGAAAGATGTATTGATAACCTCTGCTTTCATAGAAGCCCTCAGTAATCAGTGCAGTTAAGAGGTGCACATTAAAGTTTAGTGGCTCTGTTGGATTGTTCCCTTAAAAAAGTTATAGACTGTGAGTGTGCTCAGTGTTGTTTACAACACGCTCAAATCACTTTCATTTATTCTTCTAATTACTCTATGCAATTCAATGCCTCTCTTTTTTTCTTTTTACCACTGGAAATCTACAAGAGTTGTTCCATTTTCAGTGGCACCAACAGAAACCAGGAGTCATTCCACCAATACCAGTGAATTTGGTTGGTTTAAAGATTGGAGGCAGTTATACCATGACTTCAAAATACGGCTTATGTGTGAGTCTTCCTGACCAGGAGTAAACCTGAGTTTGAAAGGGGAGCTAATCATGACAACAGTTCACGTTAGGATTTTAGTGTCTCCCATTTGCCGCCTTAATCACACATACAAATGCTTAACCAAATGAGCTTTGAATTACAGACACCTAGCTCCAGAGTCAGAACTGACCCCCAGATACTTCACCTGAAAATCTTTAACTAACACCAACTAATTTTCTAAATTTTTCAGAAGAAAGGAAGCTAAGAAGAAAAAACAATAGAAAAGAACATTTCAATAATGTAGACCTACCACAATCTCTTAAACGTTAGACAACTCTGGGATACAATCCTGGCTAATCATTTCCAACCAAACCAACCCTAAGGGATGAGCCAGGGTGGTCCCTGCAGTCACAGCTTTGACAGACTGGTGTGATGGTGTGAAATGGCAAGAGGGGAACTGGAGCACGTCAGCAGCACTGCTCTTCCTTCAGTCTCTCACAGTGCTAGCGCAGGGTGCACACAGGGTACATGACTTGTGCACCCTGGGAGGAGAGGGCTCAGGGCTATCCATGCATTATCAGAGCATCTCTCTGAACTTCTCTGAACAGAGCAACTGTTTCCAGTCCAAAAGCACAGCACAAACAGATTTACTCTGGTGTGGCTTTAGACTAAGGCAGCAAAATGACAAACCTTTGCCTCACTGCCTGCAGAGCTCATTCCTGAGAGGCAGGAGGGTGCTTCAAAAACTTCATTCGGGAGACAGGAAACCTTCACTTGATCAGCGTTCACCACACCACCAGATGCTGCTGCAGCACTGGCAAAAGCAACAGGATCACAGTCTGTGATAATTCAGCTATCAATAAAGAGTTCAAGCATCCACTTCTGCTACTGCAAAAATTGACTGCAGGTGAAAGAGAACCCAGAAAGGGAATTTATTATTGAACAAAGTAGTTGACTAAACTAATTCAGTCACTTCCCAACACATCATTTGTAGGTAGAAAGCAGTGAGAACAATGATGTCTTTACAGCTGCAGACAAACCACACAGCAACAGCCACACATGCAACTCTCAGCAAATGCACATCCTAACCTTTGCTCCCCAGGTAGCCATGCCACTTGATCCAGTGTGATAACCACACATGCAGGATGGCAGGGAGTGATGAATCACTCCCATCTGCCATACTTCAGTGGCTGACCAGCCCTCTCCAGGGAGGTGGAATTATGGTCACACATCTTTAGTTTGTGCATCAATACCAATTATATTCTAATGTGTTTCTTTAGACTTCCACTACGATGAGGTGGGAGCAGGGGGGCACTTGGGGGATTTTGTTTGGGTTTTTTTAACAAGTGCTCCCTCACACAGGTGAATCACAACATCCAGCAAGCAAACAGCGCAAGGCATTAGTGACCAACACAGCATCAGTTTCAGGAGGAGCTGGGACACACTTCCACACAGAACAAACACAAACACCTGGACCATGGTGTGCCACCAAAAGATCTGCACACAATGAGGTTGTTTAGATGTTGGTATTGATGAGTAAGTGCTGTGAGAAACAGTGTTCTGTGTCCTACAAGATGCAATCAATACAGGGTGAGATGCCTGCATGGGACCCTGAACAGTGTTCATCCAGCACATCACTGAAAAGGAGATCCTGCCATGGAGCTGTCTAAACTGAGCCTGCTCCCAGAGGAACCACCAAGGAAGGAGAGGAGTCTGTAGAATCTGCTGGCTTGCCCTTTCTTTGCCACTTGTAATCAGAAGTGCTTGGGAGGGCTGGATTTGATGACATCCTTCCTCCTGCTCCAGCTGAATACAGCTCAGACCGGTTTGGGGCAGTGAAGCACAATGCGGCTTGGGGCATATTCTGCATTATAAAATGAAATAATCATTTCACTTCCAAATAAAGAAAACAAGTTTTTGAGCAAATTACTAATTGTCAAGAGCCTTTTTCTGGGCTCTGCCAAAGAAAAAGAATCAGCACCAGAAGACTGCCTTTGTGGCACTGTAGCTGCTAACACTAAAATCACTTCTTGTACTGACAGTCTTAAGGGAGCTATTGCAATGAAGAACCAAAACAGCAGATGTTACCCAACCCAAGCACTGGCAAGTATCAGATAAAAAACAACACACAGAAGATAATGCAAGCATTTGAGCATTAGGAGATACAAATAAGCAAAAAGTGTGTGCTGCTTTCAAGAAAATATGGCACCCAAAGGCACTCATTGATTCCATGGACTAAATCACATCTTTAGCAGCTTGAAAACAAAGCCTTCATCAGCTTAAAGGGAGTACAAAGCAGCCTTAAAAATCACCAGCTCTTTTTCCTGCACTAAATAGCAAAACTGAGTCAAAACCGATTTTTAAAAGGAAATTGTAGTCTGAAGCCATTTATGCTAAAATTTTTACTCGGGGAAGGAGAGGAAGGAGGAAGATGTAACATTCCCTTCAGACTCGGAGACACAAACAGGGTGCAAGGGAAAAAAAGAAATAAAAAAGGAGGGAGTGAGTTTGTAGTTTGTTCCCTTTCTCTGCATCCTTTCATTTCTTCCCCTTTCCTCTACCTTAAGCACAAGGGTGAGGACTGCTCTGCAGGCCTGCACAGACTCTGCAAACAGGAGCTGGTCTGCGACTGCAAGAGTGATGAACAAAGCAGGACATGGGAAATGAGGTGGATGCAGCTGGCCTCCCCCTCGCTGCTCAGCGATCCCTGTTTTACGCAGACAGCGTTGGGTAATTCAGGGAGGCTGCCGAGCACACCACGACGACTTCCCAGCAGCGACAGACAAGATTCAGAATGAAGAATTCCACTGCCAGGCAAGAAAAATTTGCAATAATTTTCTGTAATCCAAGCAGAGTTTTTTAGCACTTTTATTGCAGAAGCAATTCTAAATAACAGAGCTTGTCTTCTAATAGCATTGCTGTAATAATGGTGTTTTATAACAGAAGTGCCATTATTACAGGAATGGTATTATAATGGTGGCATTATTATTGCAGAGCCCTTCCCATAACAGCAGAGCTAAATAAGCCTGCTTGGATTACAGAAAATGATTGCAAACTTCTTCCTCGGCACAGGAAACGCCGCAGCCTTTATGTCTGCTCTGAGCCAGGTTTTGAGAAGGTTCACACAAGCCTGGAAAGGATCATTCCAAGGGAGCCCTTGCTGCAGAGCAACCACGGGCCCTGGTGTGGCTCAGCAAAGGCTGCACCTCACCAAACTCTCCCTTCCAACCCCGGTCCCGCTCGCCGCTGGCTCAGCGCGGAGGGCAGCGGGAGGCGTCCTTGGGAGAAGCGAAATATTTTCAGTGCTGGAGTAAAGCACTCAAGCCTTGGAGTATCATCTGAGGTGATAAAAAGATGTAATATTCAATAACAGTTATGCAGCAGAAATGCCTCGGCACAAATCTTCTATCTATATCAACGACATTAATAGGAATTTCCCTCATCATTCAATCAGGGATATATTGCTTTGCCAGAGACTTAGAAAGCACTCAGCTAAAGAATTTAACTCCCTATATAGGAAATGAATAAGTAAATTTGAGTTTATAAAATTCGACTTCTTTTTATTAAAGTTATCTGGCAATACCTCAGTGCTGAGACTCCGGTGCAGTATAGAAGACAGAAAGAATTTAAGTTCCAAAGCTTCTGACCTTTTTAACATTAAAATAAAATCCTATATACTTCCCAGCTGATACAATCAGATTATGCCATCTGGTTAGGATGGAGTCTGTGAAACAGTAACGTAAGAAAATTCAATAAACTCATATCCTCTGCAGGCATTTCTACATTTTTTAGCCTGCCATGAAAGCTTTAGATGTGTGTTTGTATGAAATGAACTTATTTTATTATTGATTTCAGGCAGACAGGAGTTCTGCTGGAGCCCTTTGCAGCCTGCATCACTACCCAGAGCAGGCTTTTCACAGCAACGGTCCCAGCCCATCCTCACAAATGGGGATTGTCATCAGCTGTCTTTTTGTGAGAGTGAAAGCTAACACATGGCACAGGATGGCAGCCTTCAACATGCACAGCTAAGAAATAACTCTGGCATAATAAATGTTTTCAAAGTTATTGATTAGCTTTTTTAATTGCTTTTCTGGACTCCGCCCCCCAACACACTCAACAGCAGAGACTGGAGCCATCGCAAAAACAATGGTAAAGGACTTGCAAAAATCCCCAAAGCTCACCCTGAGTCTGCTGCTCCCTCCAAGCTCCTGCTTCTGGTGCTTCGTGACAGGAGGAAGTCCTCTTCTGCCGAGGTGCCCTGCCCCAGCCAGGTCTGGTTCTGCACAGGCAGCCTGCCAGCACCGCTGCTCTCCCCAGCCCAGCAGGGCTTGGTCTCCCTCCACAGCTTTTTTCTCCTACTCAGATTTTTCATCTCTACCACTCACCAGGTACCTCCCAGCCTGCCTTGTGTTTCAGCACAGTTCCAGTTAACACAGCAGCTGTCTGACTTCTCACTGGGACCACTGCATAGTCCTGCTGGTCCTGGGTAAAAACCGATGGGGCAGGAGTCACCATGAGGCTTCCCAAGAGAGAAGCTTTAACTGACACAGGGCACCTTGTTTCCCTGCTCTTTACATTGTGTAGGCTTTTGGGGCATGAAGGCAAATTTCTGTCCATCTCACCTACACTTATTGGTCAAGAAGTGACCAAGAGGCATCAGGGCCCACACTGGAACGCTGCATTCTTCCTCAACAGCCTGTTGGCAGCACCCTAGGCAGTGAGTTTCTGAAGCAACAGCCCAGGCCATGCTCTCTCCTGCCAGTTCTTGCTCTCCACAGCACCAAAATGATTGTTGGTGTTCTTCTCAAGCACCTGCAACTATCCTTCAAACCACTTTTCTAACATACTTGATCTTGTTTTGGCAGCTCTGTACACAAGTGCTACATCGGCTGCTGCAAGCCCAGCCCCTGCCCCGCTTCAGCCACTGGTTTGTTATCCACTCACCCTTTTTAAACTCCTGCCACACAAATTTAGAAACCAGGGAATAAGTGCCCAAGTGTGTTCCCGGCCTGTTGATGCAAAGCCGAGCAGCCAAACAAACTGCTCTCTCTGCCAGGCTCCCTACACCCCGTGAGCAAAGCCAGCTGGAAAGGAGATGATGGTGCAGTGACCCCACTGGGAATGGCTTTTGGCAGCCCAGCAGAACTCCCTCAGCTCTTGTGCTGTGTTTCCATCACAGGGGTTTGAGAATCTGCTGAAAAGCTCCCTTCAGCTCTGAATGCACCAGGGGAGGAGAGAGAAGCAAAGGTGGGGAGTGGGAGGAGGGAGGGGTGTGAAAAGGGGGGATTAGTTGGTGCAAAAATGTCAAGCTGCCTGCAGTGGAGGCAAGAAGGGGTCGGGGGTAATAAAGCCAATTAGCAGAGCAGAGGATAAGAAGCCATATTTGAAATAAAGGAGTGATAATTTTAAGCAGCAAGGGAGAGATTAGAATACAGAAGTGCTAATGGTATGCAGCTTGGGAAGGAGATGGTGAAGCACTGGATTGAGAAAGACAAGAGAAAAGCAACCACAAGCCCCAACATTCCTCCTAAGTGTATACATGGACGCTCCTGCTGGAGCTCTGCTGCTTCCCTCCTGCCCTTTGCTTGCAGTAGGATCTGCAGCTACAGATGTCTCTTCCACACTGTCAAGCAAATTCTTTGTCTTTTATAACAACTGATTCACTAGAATTGCTCTTGACTCATCCCTTTCTATTTCACAGGGTCTTACAAATACTCAGTGTCAAGTATTGCTTTTAAATAGCCCCATTTTCCATTTGGAAGTACATCCTATAATTACTCATTTTATTTTGGAGGCTACTTGCTGGTCTATTACTAACTTGTTGCCATATTTTACACAGCTTGGTACTTGAAATAACTGTGCAGAGAGGGCACAATGCAAAGTTTAGGCCTAATTTAGATTCTGCTTGCACTATTCTTTCTTTTTTAACAGACACTTCCCTCTCTGAATGTTGGGTGCCTGAAAGCCTTTGCTTTGCAGCTCTGGTGATGGTCTTAGGGAACACAGCATATGCAAAGCATCCCATCCCTCGCTGCTTGCTGAAGTAACTTCCACTCTCCACACTGCCAGCAGGCGTCAGGGCACAGCCGTGCTCTAAACTTGTGACATTTAAAGACTAACAGCATTTTTGTAGATGCTGGGCTTTTCTCACACACCTTGAACAATGGAACTGAGATGAATTTGCCTGCCACTGGAGCACCTGAGCTGTTCCAAACAGTGTGGGACTCCAGAAGGCAAAAACATCTCTAGATATTTCATTTTGTAGCTCATCTGCTTTTTTTCAGCTGCCCCATTCAGCTGCATAGTCACTGGCCTAGCTTTAAAATGGTTCAAACTTTGTTTTGCTTTGGAGTCATGGGCTGGGTGCAGGTGTCAAAGCACCCTGCTCCATTCCCGTATCTTGGCCATTCCCAATCCTTTTCTTTGTGGCTACAAACCCTAGGGTACAGCAACGAAGGGAAAGGCAGCTATAGATGATGGAATTGTTCTCCTTCCCATTCCAGGGGAATGCAGTTCCACACAGCTTAAGCTCACACCTGAAGAACTTTCAGCAAGTAATAAAAATAAAATAAAATTTAAAAACCCTCACAAACCATTGGAGTGATTTGGCTGAGGAGTTTTTATCAGGATGCTTGTCCTGAGATGTTCATATTGAGACAAGAATACTCTGTGTCTAATAACTAGGAAAATTAAAACTCTAAGAGATGCACAAGGACAAAACCTTGGTATAAATTCTGAGAACTTGAGGTTATATAGATTTCTCCTGACACACAGAATAATGGTGGATTTCTCCTTGCTCCCATAAAATTGATTTATCATCCAAGATCCACATTTCATAGTTTGGCAGCTGTAAGATAGCTCATGGAAAAGCTCTTCGGGATATTCTCGGGGCACTGTACTCCTGCTGACAAGCAGATGCAGCTGGGTGGAACTGACTCTTCCTGCTGTGGGGCAGGATTTGCAGCACCTCTCTCAACCAGGTTTCTTGCAGTGCTTCGTCTGCTCTACAGCTTCTTCACCTCATCTCCTAGGTGCAGTTCATGGGCTGCTTACAAAGCCTGTTCCTCCTTCATTATGCAAACTCTCTTCTTCCGCTCCCTCTCTTTATCGCTCCATCTTCCCCCCATGGCTAGGAAATTCACCGGCTTCCTGACTTCCTCCAGAACTCTTCCCACACCTTCTAAACTTTAACCCTCACCCTTTGTCACTGGGTTTGCAGGGCCAGCGGGCCGGCAGCACACCCCACCACACCTTACAGAGCAAGGGATGAGAGGAGAAAGAGGCTGCAAACACAGAAGCTGCTCTAGATGGATGTCTTCTCAGTGCTAGATGTGATAGAAGTGATTAGCATTCACTGATCTTCCTGAGGAATGTACTAGGATAATTCATTAGAATGGCTTGGAAGTGCAATTAGTGAACTCTAGTGTAAATGACACTGCTGTTCATAGACCTACCCATAAGAGTAATTATATTTTGAAAACTACTTAGTGAAAAATTGATTGAATGGGTCCTATGGGCATAGATAATTGAGATAAAAATATGTAAACAAATGCCCATTAATAAGTTTTACAGCAATTTCTATCTTTGCATGTTTAGCTGGTCTGCAAATACACAGAAGGAATGAGAAACTCCTGGTGTTTCATTCTGAAGGCACATTTCAATGACAAAAACACGAGTGCCTTTGCAAGCAACACTAGGGAGTGGTTCTGCCACACACAGATGTTCCTCACCGTGGTCACTGCAGCTCCCGTGGCTCACTGCACTTGGAAGGCACTCGGATGTGAGGGTGAGGAGCTGAGCACAGCACCCTGAGAGAGCCAGCGAGTGAGCGTGAGCCTGGGATGAGAAGGGGAACAAAGACATGTAGATTTTGGCATCCTGGTTTGAAATTCATAATCCTGGAATGCTCTGAGCAGTGGCTCAGACTGCAGGCAGCAGCAGGCAGCAATTCAAGAGGAGCAGATTCCTCACCTTAGCCCCTTGGTGTGTGGTGCCAAAAGGTCACAGACATTGAATGCCATTGAAATGTGTAAGCTGAGATCCTGCACAGAAACCACACGCCCTGAGGTGGTGTGAGAAATGACCACCAGCCCTTTAACACCAGCTTCTGTCACAGGCAAATCTGTACCTCCAGCCTCCTGATTCTATTTTGCTGTTCCACTGGTTAAAAATGTAAGGGAGGAAACTGCATCCTCTTCCAGCCTGAACATTCTGCTCTGCTCTCAAGGGACCTTTACATATTAGGCTTTGGACACCTAATTTTGTTTCCTTCTTTTGGGATGCGACAAAATTGAGAAATAAATCACAAAATTATTTCACTGTGGCAAAATGCTTCCTAAATCTATCTCCTTCCCACACAAATACAAAGAATACACCCCATAATTATACTGTTCCTGTGCGTGCATGAAATTGCCACAAATAACAGCAGTCACAGTTTATTCTTTGTATCTGATGAGGAAAAACCCCAAGGCTCCAGCCTTTGTGTGCAGTGCTGAACCGGAGCACAAAGGTCCTGATTTCTGGCTCCCAGGATGCCCCTGATCGATACCATATGAAAGGTAACCAGGCTGGCAGAGCTGGCAGCCCTGCCACAGCAGGGCCTGCCTTGGCACTTCATGGAGAACCAGGCAAGATGAGGTACAATCTGTGTGCATATTTCAGCCCTCTGTTTTCTTAAGTGTTTATCCTCTCCTGTCTTCTTGAGGGGACCACCCCTTTAAAAGGTCTAAACACGGGAAAGAGTGCAGCTCTGGCTTCTGCTGAAGCCAAACAGAGCTGAAACACCTGCAGAGGTAGCCACATCCTTCCCTGACACGGACCTGACAAAGCTGAGGCACAGATCTAAAACGCTTGCTGGACCTCTGGCAACCTGCCAGATGCACAGCTCCTGGCTGTGCTCACACAGTCTGGCCACAACTCTGAGGTCACCTGGAGTGAGGACTGGGAACATTTTGCTGCAGTCTATTGAGGGGGCAGGACAAAGAAGTCACTGAAAGCCACAGACCTTTCCTTACACCCCCACAGCAGCTCTGGCTCTAAACCCCCAGAGACTGAGCCTGAGGTGGGGAACACAAAACTCTTCCCTCACTGTTCATCTGATTGCCTCTCTGCAGGGTATTGGGCTGCGTCTTGGACAGGCAGTGCCAGCATCTCTCTTTGTCTAGCAGCCTATCAGTATTCTTAACAGAATCAATGTTACCTTTGAAAGAAGCTTCCATCAGAGCACCTCAGAACCTGTCCCACACTGCTGTGGGCTCAGTGCTGCTTGGACTGAGCAGCTGAAGCCTCAGATGCTTCATCATAAACCTGTGACTATGGCTGCTACCCCTGAGCCTCTCATGAGGACTGCAGGCAGCTCCACAAACCTGCTGCTGAACATTCTCTGATGCCTTATGAGACCTTTCGGGCTCTCATTAGCAAGTTGATAACTTTGTTCATTTCTGTTACCCTCTACCATTTTTTTCTCACAGCCCAAAGTTTTCTCATCCTTTAACTACATAACACACAGCATTCACTTTTATAGGAGAATCATATTCCATCTTCAGAGTGCCACATTAGGAAACATCTTAAAGATAAATGTAAACTACTGGAAATAGCTCTAAATTATACATCTGGCCAGAGAAGTCACAGCCAGCTTAGCACGATGCTCTGCTCTGTTGCACTGCTATGCTATGCAGCTATGCTATGCTACACAATGTTATGCTGTGCTGTGTCTGAATCTTCCTTCAGATTATGCAGCAGGAACAAGAATCATCCCTAACTGGCTGGGAGTGGAGCTGGGTGACACATTTTGTCTTTCCCCAGTAGAAACATGCAGTGTGTCTCTCCTTTACCCCAGGTGAAAACATTTTGCCTTAAATCCCATGGGGAAAAGCAGCATGAACCCAGACAAGAGCCCAGATCCAGGGCACTAGTGCTGAGTGAGGATGGGTTACCACTGGATGATGGCTATCTGGAGAGGTTTCCATTCCTATCTGTGCTGTCCCCACAGCAGGAGGGACAGCCACATTCATGAAACATCTGGAGAACAGCCATAGTTTAAAACCTTGGATATTAAGATAAGCTCACAGTAGTGTTCTGTAAACAGAAGCAGCTGAGCAGCTGTTCTAGAAAAGACTTTCCCATGTCTGGAGCAGAGACTGGGCAGAGAGAGGCAAGATGGACAGGTGGAAGCAAGAGGTGGAAAGAAGCAGCCCGAGGTGACCATGCAGCCCTATGAGGCAGAAGCTGGTCCCAAAGCAGCATGCACAGTCTCCCTGTTCCATCACCTCCTGCTTATTAAAGCTTGCAGTGCAAGCCAAACTCCACAGGGTTAGGTGGTAGAAGTCTGGGGTAAATAGCAGAGAGCAAGGAGCTGCTTTGGAGATTTCCAGAGCAGAGGCATTTTAGCCATGGATTGGATAAGTTCTTCCTCTTCTATCCTGCCAAACACTGTAAGCTCATTTGGATTTTAGACAATCAAGGCAATTCTATTGCAGAAGAGAACATGGTCACCAACATGGTCACCAGTTCCTCTCTTTTCTTACACTTTTGGTTTGTTTCAATATTATTTAAAATTATGCTATGAACCTACCTAAAAATAGACACCAGCCAGCACTGGGGAGTCTGAGGCCAAGAAGGGCTCCTTGTTCCAAGCTAACCTGTGCCAGGGTAAGGTACCAAATAATTTCCAAAGTTTGCAAAGTCTGTCTGTGATTTCTGTGAGCAGTTTTTCCATTTCCCATTGTCAGACCTGGAGAGCTGCAATTTGAGTTTCCATGTCAGTGTTGGTCAGAAGAGCACAAAACTTCCCCTGAAGAAATAGAGCATGAAATCACTTTCTCACCCTGCTCCTGTGCATCATACCTAACAGCACTGAAACTTAACCAAAACATCCACAGACTAAAGTGGTGTCAAAGGAAGTTGTCAGAATGTTTTCTCAACTCAAAATCAAGTCCGTAAGTACAGACACCTCCACTGGCAGCTAGAAATCATTGCAGTTGCTGCATTACCTTCAGCTTTGGTTTTCTGTAATTAAAAGCAAATGGTAGAAGAACCTTTAGAAACGAGACAACAGATGTGTGAATCCTGTACAGCTCCCACGACACACTGAGCAAGCTGGAGCTGCTAGTGAGAAGCATTGCTGAACACTAAAGAGTTAAATGCATCCAAACCCCTGTCTGGCTTCTGAGTAAAGAGGGCAAAGCAAAACAAGAAACCTGCAAAGCTCCTCGGGAGGTTTGTGCAGGCTTCCAGAACAAACCCACAGCACCACTCCTCTTTCTGCAGCCCCACCACCAGCAGAGCTTCTGCAGACCAGACACCTTCCACCTCCTGCAGAAGGCCTCTCTGCTGGGGCACAGCCTGAGTGAGCAGCTGCTGCAGATGTGCTGCACAGTGCAGAGGCTCTACCTGGTAGGAGAGTTACTTGTGAGACACAGGGAAAATAAACCTGAAAAGCAATGTTTTGCACCACTTTGCCTGAGCACTTCAATGACTGCTCCAGGTGTAAGGGGGTTGTATTAGCCAGGGCTCTGTTACACCTCAGAATTCTCCATTTACACTTTCATCTCATCCTAGGTCTCATCCTTCTCTGGTTTTCCTCCAGCCTCAACTCTCATTTCTAGTTCAGTCTTGCCTGGGAACAGGGTAGCAAAAGGCCCTAAAAGGGCCTTCCCAAGTATTCTTCCTCCTCCCAGGCTGGGGAACTGTTGTCATCACCCCTTAGAGGGTATGAGACCAACACCCCAACACTTGGTCTGCAGTTAGAGGTGAGAGATGTGAGTGAAGGGCACTGGGAGTGCCCTGCTGGACCTGGCAAGGTGCCATGGAAGGTCTGTTCTGGCTTTCTTCAGCTGAACATCTATGGAAAAGTCACAGCTCACTCCTGGATTGTTTCTGCTTACTTAGGGCTTCAGGTCAACTCCACAAAGCCAACAGCACCAAAACCCAGCCAGGGAAGCCAAGAAATCTGGGTGCTGAGAGGGGAGCTCAGCTCCTACAGGGTATAGGAGCTGCCTGAAGGCCTCCACAGTTCCAGGAAGGGTTTTTCATGCAAAGAAAAGGCAAAGTCTGAACCCCAGGCTCCTATCAGCCTATTAGAAAGGAGCACACACAAGGTGTTTGTTGGAAATGAAATAATCAGTTAAAGCTTCTTCATTGGTAGCTGCTTGCTCAGGGCTTCTTTGTCTGGCAGCAATGAGAATGATTTATCAGCCAGGGGACAGCTCTGCTCCTGCTTGATGCTTTCTGCTCCAGCCTCCTCTTGCCCGTCTTTAATCCTTTGCTTCTCTGCTTGCCCCCCTCTATTTGTTTTGTTATTATTGAGGGGAAGAAAGAGAAAGTAGGTTTGAATCTCCCCTCCATGCTTCCCTCAAGTTGGAGAGGCTGTCTAACAGCATTTGACAGTGATAAAGGCTGGGTGCTGTGGTTAGCCAGAGGTGGAGCCCTGGCTATGACTGCCTCTTGCCCAGAAGGGTATAAAACTAAGTCTCCCTGCCCTGATGCCTTTCTACCCTTGAGCAGACTGCTTTGGTCACTGAGGTTCTCTGGCTGGCCCCATCCTGCCTATTGCAGCTGTGTTTGAAGAAGGAAGCTCTCCAAGGTACAAAGACAGCTAACAGCTCTGTGGGCAGTGTCCACTCACTGCTGCAAATCCCTGGTGTTGGACATGGGGAAGGAGATGAAAAGATGGACACAGCAGGAGTTGATAAGACCAAGTTCCAGCTCTTTGCATTGGCTCATTGAGCACAATTAATTGCAGCACCTTCGTTACACAGCAATAGGAGTGAGCACTACAGATGTAGTAAAGGGCAGTGCACAGTGATCACCAATCTCTACCCAGCTACTACTAGCTGCAAATGAGAGCAATGTTTCTTCTAAAGGATACCTTCATCAAACATCTACTTCTGGAACTAATTCATCACTGGATAGCATCCCTGCTCCACACCACTGCCCACACAACAGCAGCTCCCTGGCACTCTGAAATCCCAGGGAAGGGAGGGTCCAGTAAAGCAGTTTCAGAGAAATCAGCTTCAGCAGTGGGAGATCAGCAGGAGTTAATCCCAGCTGAAATGGGGATTCGGCAGTGGAGCTGTTGTGTCAGGGATGACTTTCCCCCATTATCTGCATTATTTCATGCACATCAAGGAGAAGTTTTTCCTTTTGCCCCTTTCAGTACCATATTGAATGAGGGCTCTTTTGGAGAAGGTGGAGGGGACAGACACTTAGAGCAGAGCAAAGCCAATGCACATCAGCCCCAAGATCCTTGCCCAGGCAGCCTTTCAGAGTGAAGAAAGACAACCTTTCCCCCTAATACAGCCCTCTTTGGTCAAATGTACAAACAGACACCGGACTCCAAAGCAGGGGTTTTCACTGGTGACCCCAGGTCTCCAGAGGGAAGAGGCTAATGCACTAACCCAGGGCACCGCCAAGTCTCCTTCACTTTCCAATTACCACAGAACCTCTCCTACTGCAATGATATTGTGCCTGCCACAGGGATCAAAAAGTGAGGTACTGTCAGAAGCATTCATCTATTAGCAGGCTCCGGAAGTACACAGAATGAAACCACTTGTGCTTCCCCGACCATGGCTGCAGTCCTACAGATTTGCTACCAGGAGTTCTGTCTGACTGCTTCCTACAGCACCACGCCACTGAGATGGAGAGGCGTCTTCTGAGGAGGGAAAGCCTCTGCGGTAGCTCTCTCATCACCGAGTTCAGGGAGAGCCCTCTCTGCATTTCTAAAGGCTAAAATGCTGTGTGGAATGTCTGGGGTTAAACATGTGCAAATGTCATTCAAACATGCTCCGGGGACTTTTCTAGCATCCATTTTTATATGAAAAAGGTGAGCTGCTTATGAACCAGGGCACCTAACATCTGCTTCAAACTTCAAAGGCCATGGCAGGATTTTTAACTCCCAGCTTTCCCATGTCCTGCACCTTATGAAAATATCAGAGTCTGTGCAGTGATTCACAAGATTCTCGTGGGTGACCAAGATTCTCTTGGGTGATCAGTTGGACTTGATGATCTTTGAGGTCTTTTCCAACCTTGTTGATTCTATGATTCTATTCTAAGAGTATCTCACCTCTACTAGACCCCAGCGTTCGTGCCCCGATGGCAATCATCCTTCCTAACTCAGCAGATCTACCCTGATGTTGAAAAGGCATTTTCCCAAACACTCTTCCCACAGTATGAGATTTCTCTTCCTTGAAGGATTTAATAATTTAGCACTGCAGATTAGACAACACTGAGTGGTTTCAACCTGTGAACCCTTTTTGCTCTCTTTTTAAGGTTATTGGCTTCACTTTGCCTCAGATTGTCACACAAGCTTACTAAAGATGCTAAATATTTATGAAGTTCTTGGCCTCGATGGTATGACTCAGTGAGTACAAAATTAGATACGTAACAAATTAATCAACGTCTCTACTTTACACCAACAGCTAGCTGCAGATCTCTTGGTTCAAAGTTTTCCTCTTCTCCTAAGCATCCAGACAATTTCCAGCTCCACTCCTGTTGTAAGCCTGGGGCAAAAAGCAAACAACCAAACCCCAAACCAGCCAACCAAAATACTCACACAGTTCCAGAGAGCTTAAGGCTGCTGCTCATTCTGTGTGGTAAATAAAATCTGCAGGGCAGGATCCTCCACTAAAAATCTGCCTCTGACTGACAGAAGTCCCACCCAGGGCTCTGCCAGCTCCACAGATCCTGCTGCAGATGGGTCAGTGCTGGGTCACCAGCTGCCTGCCAGCCCTCTGCTCCTGCTCCAGGCAGACCTTAGCAAAGCCTCCACTTGCTCTGGGTCTTAAATACTCATCCAAACCCAGGCCCTGCAAATGTGCCAGGCACTGGCAGAGACCTATTTTCCATCTGACAACTTCACCTTCCTACGAGGTTCTGGAGGCAAAGCATTTGCTGACACCTGCCCTGCAGACAGCAGCCAGTCACTGATGGAGTGGTGCTAGCAGGAAGCACCTGGAGAGGGGCTGCAAATTTGAACCTTACACAGCATATTTTTGCCTTTTAACACATCCACTAGAAAAATTCTAATTAGAATGTCAGTAATGAAACTGAGACAGAATTTGCCTTCCTTCTGGAACCTGTCCTTTAAAAGCAGTGAGTTAAACCTGGGAAGAGAAGAATCCAGACCACAGCTTTTTATGCACTATAAAAGAATTAATATAAATGCAGTTGCTTGTATTCAAGAGATAATTTCACGGAATCACAGAACCAGCCAGGTTGGAGGAGACCTCCAAGATCATCAACTCCAACTGATCACCCAACCCTAACTAATCAACCAGACCATGCCTCATCCAGGCTTTTCTGAAACATCTCCAGGGATGTCGACCCCACCACCTTTCAATAAATCATCTACTGCCCAAGAGAAGTGGAACATCTGAAAGAAGCCATGTTAAGCACCTAGCCATCACTAAAAGTCAATAATTCATATTTGAATATTAACACTGGTTTCACAGTCTGCCTCTTTTCCACCCCACCCACCCCAATTTCCCCCATTTCCCCCTCTTCCCCCTCAAACCCACAGCACCTGGGCTCTGCTGCAGTCTCCTCCCACCCCAGGTGTGGACACTTTGCCCTCCCCACCCACTCCCCTATTTAATCCCCACCAGGAAGGGCAGCAGCCCTAAGCTGAGCCCCTCGGGGCTGAGGATCCTCCTCTGATCTCAGGTGAGTGCCCACAGTGCACACTGGGTGATGGTGGTGGTGACTACAAAGGCCGGGGGGCCTGGTGGCCCCCCGGTTGTTAGGGCTAGTATTGATGACTCCCCCAATCCCCTCCACGGGTGCTGGCTGGGGCTGAGCTCCTCTGTGTGGTATCTTGGCTGCTTGAGGGTCTTGCCCCTGGCTCTGGGATGGCTGCAGTAATGGAGCAGGAGCTGTTTCTCAACCACCCCACCAGCAAGTAGGGTGGAGGTGCCCTGGAAATTGGGAGGGGACACAGCCAGGACAGCTGGCCCCAGCTGACCAAAGGGATATTCCATATCATATGACATCATGTTCTGCGATAAAACTAGGAGGAAGGTTGATGGGAGGCTGCTGCTTGGGGACTTCCTAGGAATTGGTTTGTGGGTGGTGAGCAGTTGCTTTCATGTGCATTACTTGTTTTTATCAGGGTTTATTTTTCTGTTATTTTGTTGCTTTTTCTTATGATTTTCCTTATTACAGAATCATAGAAGGACAGAATGATAGGGGTTAGAAGGGACCTCTGGAAATCATCTAGCCCAACTCCTCTGCCAGAGCCAGTTCCCTTAGATCAGGTTGTGCAGGAATGAATCCAGGTGGGTGTTGACAGTCTCCTGAGAAGGAGCCTCCACAATGTCTCTGGGTAGCCTGTTTCAGCTCTGTCACCCTCAAAGAAGAAGTGTGCCTCCATAGTTCAAGTGAAACCTCCTATGTCCTAGTTAGCATTTGTTGCTTCTTGTCCTATTACTGGACACTACTGAAAAATCCAGCCCCATCCTTTTGACTTCTGCCCTCTAGATATTTCTATATCTTAATAAGATTCTCCTTTTGTCTTCTTTTCCAGGCTAAAAAGCCCCAAGTCTCTCAGCCTCTCCTTGTAAGAGAGATGCTTCAGACCCCTAATCTTTTTATTTGCCCTCACTTAGACTCTCTTCAGTGGTTTCCTGTTCCTCTTGAACTGTGGAGCCCAGAACTGGACACAGTACTCCAGGAGTGGCCTCACAAGGGCAGAGGAGAACCTCCCTCAACCTGCTGGCCACAATCCTCTTAATGCACCTGTCTCAATCTGGAAGTCAGGAACGAGATGTGGTTCTTCTGAATGTTCCTGTGAGTGAAATCAAGACACAAAGGAGGTCATGTATTGAGATGAGACTACTTGTTACCTAGAAATAAAACAGAGAAAGAAGGAAAAGAGACAGAGAAAGAGAGAGCAGGAGAGATTACCACCCCGTGGTCCTTCTTGTGGGGGGGGAAGGGGAAATGTTTCTGGGCTGCTGTCTCCAGCCCAAGATGTCCCAGGTGACATAGCCCAGTAAGCTGGCACAGCTCAGGACTTTTACACTGTTCCTGGTTCATTCACCTGGCCTGCACCCTAGCCACATTACAATGCCTATTGTACTAATTTAGTACAAGAGAATCTCAGAATTTAGTTGCTCTCTATAACAATTGCTCTTGAACCAAATTATTCTTACGTTATTTAATAGCATTTCCTACTCTCTCATGTAACTTGCAGCCATTTACTCAGGTAACAGCCTCATATTCTGTGATGTTGTTGTGCCAGTCTCTGCGCTGTTCAGGGAAACATTAACTTTATGTATTGGATTCTCTTTACATATAGTAATCAAAGCCTCACTGCAAAGCTGATTCCCCACAGAAACAAAAAGGAAAGACTGCATGGACTCAGATGTGCCAGGAAAGGCCTCAGGTGTGATCTCCTTACACAGGATCTGTAAATCCCCCACCTCTTGCTTCCAGACAGGCAGAGCTCCTGTGGTGGTGTCTGGAGAAGCAGGCTGTACTTAGCTGCAGTGCTCAGGAAGTAAGAGTTTCTAAAAATAAAGTCCAAGACAAGATTTCTGTCAAAGCAAAACCTCCTGAGATGGAGTTTGCTAAGTTTATGATGCTAATGGAACCAGAAGACCCAGAAGGTCCCTTTTTGGTCCTGGGCTTCAATAGTCCTTGCCCCTTCCCTTCTCACACACAGTAACCTTGCCCACCTGTGTATCACCACATACTGTGCATAGCCTGTGCTGTCTCAGGGCACATTTACCTCCTCAGTTACCTCATCTGAACCACTCAAAGTGATATTCTGAGGACTCTGCACTCATCACCTATGTGAGAAGGTCCCTCAGCCTCCACAGACATTTAAGCCATTTTCAGGGCAAAAAGTAACCAATGTCTCTGGCTTTCCTGTTGAGCCTTTCTCCTCTCCTGCCTTCCTCAATTCTTCACCACTTCCTCCTGCCTTTCTGTTGTTCCCTCTTACTGCTCATTAGCTCTGGCTGACACAGTATGAGGAATGCCAAAAGCAGTGATCCTTTCTGTGTCCATTGCCTGCCAGACTCACATTTCAGCTTTGCTCTTAAAATTGTCTTGTTTAAGCCACGGGTATCAACACCACACATCTGGGAGAAATGAAACCAGCCAGAAGGAGGTTGAAGCTTTTCTCCTTTGCCCTCACCAACCTGGGAGAAAACTGCTCTGCAAAGGCAGTGTAGCACAAAAGGAGGAGGTGAATGTCCTGGCACCCTCTTTCCATGCCCACAGCCTGGGTGTCTCAAGTTCCCTATGCCTGCTCCTGGGCTCACTGTGTAATGTAAGACCTGTACCACCACCACCCCAGCCCAATTTCTGCCCTGCTCTGTGTACAGGTGCTCTGCTATTCTGAATGTGCAGTAAGAATTGAAATAGATCCTTACCTTTTAGGTGGAGCTGTGTTGAGCTGCGCTCTGCTGGAGCGGGCTCTCCTGCATGCCGTGCAGGAGCCTCAGAGGCTGAGAGCCCAGCACCTAATAAGGCATTCAAAGTCACTGCACGTAACAGGTAATGAAGAGCTGTTCTAGGCAGCAGCACAGCAACCTCAGGTATTTGTTTAATATTCACAAAGCATGTTCCTAAAAATTTCTTTCACATAGTGCTGCACTTTTTTAGCTCCTCTCAAAGACACTTGTTCAATAATCTCCACTAAGTAGCTGGGCCCAGGGGAAAGGTATCATTTGCACAAAATAATTAGGAAGACATTTAGTATAAAATGACAGAACTTTGAATACAGCAGCCCAGTGAAGCACCAGGAGAACTGGGGCAAAGTCAGTTCATGTTTGCATTGCTCAGACTGCATTTGAAAGAAAAAATAAATATATATATTTGAATTACTAATTTAAACTTATTTAAGGCCTAAATAGCACAGACAGGAGCACCAGAACAGGTCAGCACACAATGATCAGAACATACATGAAAATGTAGTTAATGAGCTCCTGAATGAGCCAAGTGCCATGCAGCAATAAAAGAAAACATATCTCCTGCATTTAACTTTTGCTTGCTCTTCCATGCTTCTGGAGTCACACAGTTTTCACAGCTTTTTGCCACCCAGCTCTGTGTGCTGCCAGGGTCTAACAGATGGGTAAGTACTGAAAGTTAAAACATAGGTGGAGGAAGCAGTACAATTATTTAATAGGAAAAGCAGAATAGGGAAGGATGGAGGCAGCTCAGGATCCCCAGTGCCCAAGGTCAATGAATTCTCTATGTACATTTCTCAGCCTGTGCAATGGTCACTGTTACAAAAATACACACTGCTGTGCCTTACAAAGACTCTGCTCTAGAATGGCTTACTGACCCCATATGTTCCTGTGACATTTGAGCACCACTTTTCTATCCATGGGTTGGGCCTGCCACCCCCTACATGCAGCCAGGCTGCTCCTGAGAACCTCTCACTGCCTCCTCAGCCATCCTTAGAGACCAGTGACTGCAAACCCACCCCACACTGTACAGTGGAACAGACCTGGGCATAACTCTGTTTCCCTCTCACAAAACTTGGGGTTCCAGCAGCCAGCTGTCTCCCCCAGACACACGCTGAGCCTCCTGCTCTTGTCTTCTACAGCAATGACTTCAGGAAATGCCTCTGTGTGTGTCTGTGCAAAGCTCAAGGGGGAGAAAACACGAGGGCAAGGAAAGGCAAAAGCAGAATTGATCTGGCTTAAAAATATTCTGGCAACAGGTCACCTGCTCTTAAACTCCTGGATGACCTCCCAGTGTCCAGAACTGTTCCTCTCTTCTCCAGCCAGAGTGCAAGAATCTCCTATTTGTCAGCAGAGGTAGGACCTTGGCAGACACCTAATGGCCATTCTGCTGCAGGACCTTACAGAATCCCCAAGGTTAAAAGATACCTCAAAGATCACCAAGTCCAGCCTGTCACCACAGACCTAATGACTAGATCATGGCACCAAGTGCCACGTCCAATCCCCTCCTGAACACCTCCAGGGATGGTGACTCTTCCATCTCCCTGGGCAGCACATTCCAATGGCTAACAGCTCTCCCAGTGACAAACTTTCTCTTCACCTTGAGCCTAAACTTCCCCTGGTGCAGCTTGAGACTGTGTCTTCCTGGTGCTGGTTGCCTGGGAGAAGAGACCTTAGAGCCACAGGCTCTGAAAACCTGGGACTGGAGTTGAGCAATAACTTTAAGGATGTGGTTTTGAAAGATGGTGATGTTCTGCCATGCTGCTGTGGCACCTTTCCGTGGTGAGACAAGCCCGATGTACACAGATGCCCCCGGGCAGACAAATGGGAGCAGAGGCACCATCTGCACCTGAAGCAGAGCCGGGCCAGGCACCAACACACCCAAAGCAGCTCAGATGCAGGTAGAGCACAACTATGAGCCTCTTTTTGCAAGCCTGTTTAAATTCTGCAAGCCTCCATAAATGCAGTTATCATTACCATTGTTGCCTTATCATTCTCAGTGATTGCTCTCTTTCAGTCAAGTACAAAGGCAGGCTGAATATAAATGTTTTGTCATAAAACTGCTATTCAAACAATAAAAAGGGTTATAATAGTAGTAAAAAACCCACCCCCAGGGCTGCAGCACAGCCTGGCAGTATGCATATGCAGGCAGCACACAGCAGCTCTAGTCGCATCCTTCTGCCCTCAGCAGCCTTGCACTGTGCTTAATGCCGGCGTTGCCCAAAGTGATGGGATGCCATCAGGTAGTCAGGAGGTGCAGCGGGCTCTGGAACCTCATTCGCTCAGCAGAACACAGTTTAATCCTGCTGCGTGTTGGTGTGGAGTCCAGCAAGCAGCAGCTTCAGCGGCTGTCTAATTTTTAAACGTAAAACTTCTCCAATTATCTTCGCTGCCTTTAACCAAAACCGCTGCTGCTGGTCCCAGGTCTGGCCCCGTAGTGCCACCCAGGGGCCAAGCACAACGTGGTTCAGCGCTGCCAAGCAGCCTCCGGCAGCCACCATGCAGTGCTTCCACACCACCTCTTTTTCCCAATGTCTTGGAGGCTCTGGGATCCCTTTTTTGCAGCACAGAAGCAGGGTCAGGGCGAAAGAACACCTACCAAGCAAGGGGCCAGGAAACCAAACTCCCATAGAGTGTTGAGATGGTTATCTGATTTTAAACAAAACAACCAAACAAAAATAAAATAAGCAGGAGGGGAGAAAAGGTAAAAGCTAAAAAATTCCCCCAGGTAGAATTTGAAACAAAGGGTTTATCAGCACCAAAGCCCACTGCCCTGAGTAAATGTGCTCCCTTGCAACAATAAAGACAAATAAAGTACTAAAAAAGGATAAAGCATGAGATTACAGACCTAGCTGTGGTTTGATAAATGGCACTCTACTCCACTCTGCTTATTGTGTACTTCATACCTCGCTCTTGAATATGGAAGAGAATTTTATTAAAGATTTAGCCACGGTGCTGGTGGTGACTGGCTCACAGTAATTTTCCTACAAAGTAGTTTAATCTATCACAGGGCAGACAGTGCACCTTCTTACCATGTATCATATCTGTCTATTGAGTAAGTGCTATCCAAATCCAATTTCTTTTCATTTTTGGAACCCGTGATGCATATTCAAGATACATTTTCTTTTTGTCTGTGGCCTAAATTAGGTGCTGTATAAAGAAAAAAAAAATGGGGGGGGGGAGAGGAAAAAAATCAAAAGAAGTAATAAAGCAGGCTGGCCTCTGGAGGCCACATTCCTCAGTGGGCATTTTCCCTCTGCTAAAGGCTCAGCACAGTGCTCATGGTGCCAAACAATGGGCATGGCTGCCCCTGCCCTCACCATGCTGCTGGTGCACAGCAGCCCTCCAGCTCCTTGCCCCAGTGCTTGCAGGTGGAGCTCACAAAGCCACTGCAATGAAGCCTTGGCTTTGGGTAATATTTCAGTGTTTGTCTTCTGCATTCAGCTGAAATAATGACAGAAATCTTTGTGCTTTAGTGAAGCATCCGGGGCTGGAGGAACTACTGGGTTAGGCAATCAAAAACACAGCCTGAGGATTTAGAAATTACAGAATGGCTCTGGCCTTCTTTTCCCAAGCAAACCTAAGATCCAGATTCTACCAGCTGCTTCATCATGACCCTGGAAGATTCAACAGGAGACTGAGAATTTAGTACTTCTAGTGTCTGATCATTCCTCGGCTCTGAGAAGTATTTTCTTCCAGACCACAACTTTTGGTTTAGGCACTGGGAGGCTTTTGCAGTTCCCTGTGTGTCTGCTGAGCATCATTGCCAAACTGAGAGAGAAATTCAGGATCTCCAGTCCAAAGCTGATTGCTCCATCTGCAGACTCCTTTTCTGGAAGCCAGCACTAACAGAGAACAGATCTGTGCTCCCAGGTCTCAGCACGGAGCACATCACAGGGTAATGCACACAGGGAGTTCAGCAAACTTCCCAGGGGCAGCTATAGGTGATGGGCTTGGTGCTTTTTACCCTCTGACTCCATTCCCCCTGCTAAGCCAGCTCCTAGGGTCAGTGAGCACATGCCAAGGGGACACTCAGAATGTCCAATCCAAGAACATTTGAACGGATGCCTGTTACACCAGGGGTGATGGCAGGCAGTGAATTTACTGTGTCAGCAGAAAACAAACCTTCTATCTGTGAGCACTTCTTCACCTCCAGTAGCTTCCAAAGGGCAGCTTTGAAAATGTGAGAATCTCAATCACCCTAGACAAGACTGCTGAAGAAGCAAGGCAGTGTATTCTGAGTTTACTGAGAGCTTACTACTCCCTAGTTCTCCATGTCTGCTGTTCAGCTCCCTGCCCCTAAGACAACAACCCCTACTTCAGGGATGAATGGGAAGGATTGCCAGGTTGTTCTTTTCTTCCTGTGATTTCTTCCCCTATTCTCCTACAGATCCCACTGCTGCCTGGTGTACCCAGAGAGAAAAACACCCAGCTCAAGCCTCTCATTCTCTACTGCTGCAGGTTTTTCCAGTGCTCAAAATCTCCTTTGCTCAGATGGAAATCATTCCATGTCCTATTGCTTCTGCACTGGCAGTTCAGTCATCCCCAGCTGCAATGTCCACCACTGCTCCTATGAAGGGTGTTCTCCCAGGTGGCACTCACCTAGTGATGTCCTGAGAGAGCCTGAAAATACTTCTGATGGTACTGGAAGTGGATGGAGCTCAGGTCTTGCAGGTTTCCCCCATGGCAGGCTGCTTCTGGGCTTGCTGAGGTCACAGCTGTGCTGCTTCTTTGGGTTTTCTAATGCCTGATGGTCTTTTGCAGCACTGCCACATCCACAGCATTAGGACACTGCCTGCTCTCCCTGAACATCCTTCTGGTCTTGCTTTACTCACACTTAGCAAAGTAAACAGCTTTTGAGATGTGGATTGGTCAGCAGCACCTTTCCAAAGTTCTCTGTCCAAGGTCCCAGTAACAAATAAAATTATTGCTCAATAGAAATATTTGCTCAGACCTGTTTCTCTAATCAATATTTCGGGTGAGTCAAAGAAGCTTAATAGCTAAATTTTGCCCTCATTACATGTCATCATCCTCTACCTGGCATCTTCTGAAGCTGCAGACCCCTCAGAGGTTGGGAGAAAGCAAACAATCAATTTCACTAAATTTTCATAAGAGAAAACTTCTCATCTGAAAACCAAATAGCAGAAGTGGATGAAGGTTTTCAGGCAGCCAAGGTGGCACTAACAGAAAGCAGTAATTTCTCTAATAATGAAGCTTGCTTTGATCCTATTATATGTTTCAGAAATAATTATACCCTGTCAAGGCACAAAAGAGATGAAAATACAAATGGCTCACAAACAACCCTGCTGAAAATGCTGAGCAATGCTTGGAGATCTGCTGAGGGTGAAGAGAGTGCCTGGGGAGGGTGTGCACACCAGCGTGTCCCTGTGGTGCCCACCAGGAATCACTCCTGACACGATGACTGCAATTCCTGCCTGTTGTGACAGCCCTGAGCTCGACCCCTGTGTCTGCTCTTTGCTCCCCCATCATGTGTCCCAGCGAACAGAACACAGTGCTGCTTCCTTTCAGTTCTGAAGACATCTGCTCGGTGCTGTGCTACCAGCCCTGTCCACAGGAGTCCCCCTGCAGCCCGAGCTCCTGATGGGATGAGCACCAAAGAGCTGGGTGCCAGACACTCCAAGTACCATATCTGTCACTTATGGAGTCCTTGTCTCTCATGATGCCAGCTCTGAACTTGGAAACCAAAGCACCAGGTGCTGCCCTGAACCAAGCAAAGATCTCTGCCTCCAGCAGCTTCCTGTGGAAGTAGAGGAGCAGGAGAAACTCGGAGCAGTGAGTGAAGCCAGGGAAGCCAAGGCAACAGCCCTGCCACAGAACAGGCAGTGGTCTCCAAATGCCAGATGGGTTTATTAATTACAAATTACACTTTCAATGTGCTATTTTTAGGCTCAAGTGCTGAAAGTTGCCTAGGGGAATGAATATGCAATTTCTGCAGAAGCTCCATATCCAAATCAAGTTTTCTAGCTGATATTGCATCTGTCAGGTGAATTTCTAGGTAGAACAGAAATAGTTTTGAACCCACATAAGAGCACAGGCTGTGATTCACTTCACTCATTAGGAGATGAAGTGATTTTTTTTTCTAATTCAATGAACAAAATTCTCTGCATTACCTCCCCCAAGCTGAAACACTTCCTTTAAACAGTGTTTAACACTTGAAAGTTGTAGTTAATGCAATGTTCTCCACGTAGAGCTTGATCTGCTGTGGAGAATTATCAAAGGTGGCAAAGACCTCTCAGATCAGCACAAATCAAATGAGCAGTTGTGGTCTCGGGGGCCTTTTGTTGTGAAACTGAGAGAAATCTACTGGCACACAGGCACAGCCACTGCAGTGCCACTGGCACACAGGCACAGCCACTGCAGTGCCACTGGCACACAGGCACAGCCACTGCAGTGCCACTGGCACACAGGCACAGCTACTGCAGTGCCACTGGCACACAGGCACAGCCACTGCAGTGCCACTGGCACACAGGCACAGCCACTGCAGTGCCACTGGCACACAGGCACAGCCACTGCAGTGGCACTGGCACACAGGCACAGCCACTGCAGTGCCACTGGCACACAGGCACAGCCACTGCAGTGCCACTGGCACACAGGCACAGCCACTGCAGGTGCTCTTCTGCTACCGGACTTCTGCCTTGGATGGCTGCAGGAGCAGGGACAAGCCAGCACTCAGAGAGACCAGCGAGAGTCAGGAAAACAAAATCATTAGAAAGAAAAGGCCTGAAGCAAGATGCAATGCAACAAAAGCCACAACATAGCATCAACAGAGGGGATGTTATCCACGTGCTCTGTTGGTAGCAGGGATGAACCATGGCAAGGGCAGCTTAAGGAAACATTTTAAGGAAACCTTCCAAGAATCTTGAAGGAAATTGCCTGATGGAAGCAAGGAGATGTAGCGGAGAGACTGCTGGGCTGGGAGCCTGGAAGGACTGCTGCTGACCACCAGCTTGCACGTCTCAGTGAATGCAGCAGGTTTTAGCCAGGCCTTAGCAAAGCAAAGCACAAATCCATCCTCACCCAGGACATGCTTTCAGATGCACTTTGCAAACACTTCTAGATGGCAGTGCCCCACGTCTCTTCATGGCCATCTTTGCCATGGCCAACACTGACCTCACCATTCCATTCCCCATTGCCTAGATCACTTTCTCCACACTTGTACACTTTCCTCTTGCTTTCTCTGTACAGCATCACACTGAACATCCTCAGATGGGAGGCTGCAGACGAGGTGAACTCGTGTCACAAAGATGCAGGTGTAATGATATCACTCAGCCAGGGTTTTAGCCATGCTAAACTGGATCCTGTTCTGGTTTGGACTGCAGATACAGGAGAGAAAATTCAATCCTGAATTTTACTACCATGAAACAAACATTCTCAACCTCTCCAGACTAACACCACTTAGAATGATTTAGCTTTAGCTTTGCACATCACAAGTATCAGTCAGGTTTAACTGCTCTCCACCTTGGGTTTTGCTGATGCTATCTGGTCAGACCACAGGTGTTAAACACCAAAGTTCATCTGTCAAAAACTGGGATGCAAGTCACAGAGAATGAGAGACTACACAAGAATACTATTTTTGCAGTATAAAGGATGAAGTGCTACACAATAATGTAAAGAAGGGAACAAGGGAAGGAGAAGAAAGGCAAACTTGGCTTTGTAGCACTGGTGTTAAATTTGGATAACACTCCCACATCTAACTCAGCACAGAGTGACCCCAGCAGAGAGAGAGGCATATGGGACAAGCCAGGAAGAAACTACAAGTAGCAGAGGGGAAAAAGGTGTCCCCTTGGCCTCAAACTATTAATTAGCAACTAGCAGAGCTGCACCACAGAAACCCTGCTCCAGCATTCCTCCTCCTCCAGAGGTCTGCCTCATTAGCATCTGGATGGAAAACAACTCTCTTTCCTGGGAGTTCTCTGCAACAGTCTTATTGATTAAGTTCCCAGAGTTTAAATCATTCTGCAGCTTTCCCTCCACCCTGCCTGCCTCCCCACCCCTGAATAATAAAAGCTTTGGTGGATTTATGGAGGCGGGCTGGTAGATGAAGAGCATTTGATAAACACCAGAGCATAACATCACTTCTATTTATGCAATGCCCTCGGCTTCACAGCACTGCATGTGCCAAGACAGCATTTAAACAGGCAAAATTAAACTCATCTGACTTTGCTCTTGCTTGTACATTGCCTCTGTTACCCTCAGGAATCTCTACCAAGCACCTCCAGATGTGCCCTTTCCTGGCTGCCGTGAATTTGAAAGAAGGGAAACAAGCTGGTGAGGCAGCAACAGCTCCTTCCCATCACCCTGCCAGCCAGAGCTCCCCAGCCACTGCAGAACCTGCTTGTGGTGCTTCTCACAGAAAACATCTGAGACATGCCAGCCAAAACCTATGTTAGAAAAATAAAGCAAGAATGAAATATAACTGGTACTAAAAATAAAACTGAATTATCTCTTCTTGTGGAAGAACTCTCCTGGACTCTCTGATCCTTCGCTCACTACAGGCTTAGCTCTGTCATTTGGGTCACACTAAGGATTCCTAAGTGTCTGTGAGTTTTACATAGAATATACATAGAATAAACCAGGTTGGAAGAGACCTTCAAGATCATCACGTCCAACCCATCAACCAATCCAACACCACCAAAACAACTAACCCACGGCACCAAGCACCCCATCAAGTCTCCTCCTGAACACCTCCAAAGATGACGACTCCACCACCTCCCCAGGCAGCCCATTCCAATGGGCAATCACTCTCTCTGTATAGAACTTCTTCCTTACATCCATCCTGAACCTCCCCTGGTGCAGCCTGAGACTGTGTCCTCTTGTTCTGGTACTGGCTGCCTGGGAGAAGAGACCAACATCCATCTGTCTACAACCTCCCTTCAGGTAGTTGAGTCTCCTTAGGAGACTCAGGCAAGGGAAGATGCAACTTATCCAAAGAGACCCTGAGAGGCAGCGGGCTGACAAAGAAGCCCCAGGACCCACGACGTCTGGTACAACATCGATCAATGTCCTTCCAGAGGAATTCTTGTTGTGCATGGAACCATTTTCTGAGGTAAAACATCAGCACTGTTGAAACTCACTTGCACCATTTTGAACTCCAGCCTGCATTTGCCTCGGGCAGGCTTCCCAGAGCTGAGCTCAGGGTTTCTCCCTTACCTCATGCTCCTGATCATTACAGGCATTCCCTGTGCCCAGCTCTGGTCCTGCCCTTGGCTGCATGCTGTATGATCTTCAGAACCTGACTGCCCGCAGCGAGCAGCCTGCCTCCCCCCAGACAGGCAGCAGGCATCCTTCTCTCTCCCCACAGCCACTGCCACACCAGGCAGCTGCTGTCACCAAGCAGCCTCAAGCCATGCAACTGATGGCAGTGCCCACTGTTGCCCTGCAGTGCTGCTGTGCCTGCAGGCAGGATGCTGCTTTGCCTCTGCTGCTGCAAGGAGAGGCTTTTGCCTTCTGAACTCCTCTCTGCCTGGATATGCTGTTAATGCACTACTGAGAGGAAACATCTTCCCAGAAAAAGAGGAAGAAAAATTGCTGATGCTCCAAGTTGTCAGGCACTTCCACTTTGGCTCAACAGGTGAAGGGCAGCATGGCAGGGAAGAAATTAAACTACAGTGACATGAATTCAAGATGAAAAATGGAAATCTCAGAGCAAGAATATGCTCTGAACATAAAACCTGTGTCAGGAGCACGTGTGTTATTTCCAATGTGCCAGCTTATTCCCTCTGCAAATAATGACACCTTCCTCCCCACTGACTACAACAGATTTGCTCTGATTGTCTGGGGTTTACTCCCTTCCCCACCAAAATTCCTGCTGTGTTCCCCCTTCATCCATTGTCACATCTGGACCAGGACACAGATTCACAGCTTGCTTGTATCTGCTCTTGCCCGGGAGGAAAATACTTTATTACCCCTCTTCACAGAAAGTCCCCACTGATTTCAATCCAAATACTCACAGAGTAAATTACTCAACAGAATTAGTGACAGCAGAACTTCTGCATTAGTTTATTATCTAAAGTGCAAAGGATGCCCAGCTGAGGGGGCACAGCCAGCAAAGTGCATGGCTGGAGACAGAGCTCTTCCTGCAGCCTAATGTAAGGACACAGGACTAGGAGCAAACCCAGTGGTTATTAAAGCAGTCGTACAGGAAGCCACAACTCTCTCTTGGGATAATTTCTGCATGCAATGCTGTTAACAGCGTCTCCTATGCCACGGAACAGAAGCAAGGAAGAGTCTTGCAGAGTTTTGGTGAGACCACTCTCCTAAAACACATTCACACTGCTAAGGATGTGTGAAGTAGGAAACCTAGCAGAGAGCTACAGAAGTGACACCAGGTTATAAAAAAGAGACAGAAATGTGGGACTGAAGGTGCTCCAAGTGGCTTGTCAGAGGGAAGGTCAGCAGTGTGGGTATTTACAAACAGAAAAAATATGTCAGAGAGCAGCTTAAAATACACTTCACAAAAACTCTGCAGGACACTTTCTCAGGCTGTGGGAATGAATTATTCAAGTGTGAGCAGGCAGGCCAGGGAAGAAAAGTTAAGGAGAAGGAAAACTACCAGCGGTGTGATGCATGTGGCCTAATGCAGGAATCCCAAACTGCCACCAACTTTAGTTCTCTTGCAAGTTAATGGGAAGCACCAAGAACCTTCAGAGGAGAATTCAGCTCAGCCTAAAGCCTGAAATTCCACGGACTGCATCCATGCATGACATGGAAACAGGTCCTGCCTCTTTCTTTCCTCTCAGGAGAACAGGAGCAAAACTGAGCAGCTCAGACTCTGCTTTCTGTGCCCAGAGCTAGGGGAGATGTATGCCAGCCTGGGTTACTTTTCTGAGCCAGGCTGCCCTTGGGAGCTGCAGTGTTAGCACCAGAAAACTGATCATCTGTATTTCTCTTCCTCCTGGGGAGGAGACCTCATCCTCTTGCCTGATCACAAGAGCACAGAGCAGCATAACCACAAGGTCTTTCATTTCAGCTTCCAACTGGAAATTGCAGATCTAACTTCCACTTGTGACTGCCATGACTGTACTGAGATTAGCATTTACCATATCACTTTCTACAGCTGGTATTGGTGAAAATATTTATGCACGTAGTGAGAGGAGAAAAGTAGCTGCCAAAACCTGTGGGTGCCACTAAAAACAACATTTTTTTCCAGATCTGTGCTTTTGTACAGTGCACAGCACAATGGTGTTCTTCTTGAAGTTGCAAATGCCAGGCACTTCCATAATCCAAAATAAATAAAGTACAAATAATCAATGCCCCATAGCAGTAATTCTCCCTAGAGCAAATTAAGCCCTCTAAGTTCAACAGAGCAGCAGTGCCACCACCTCCACGGGATGAGAGGTGCTGACTTGCCGATGTAGCCCCCTGGAACAGATGCAGCTGCAAAATCTAGACTTAGCTTTAAGCCCTCCTTAGATTTTCCATAAACGGACACAGTGCACATGAAAATAAACCCCAATAAACTGCAGCGTGCAGAGCTCCCTTAGGCTGAGCCCACAGACAGCAAACCAGCTCAGGGTTTCAAATGCTGTGGTGGGAGCTATACTGAGAGATGATGGGGTGCTCCCAGAGCCAGCCAGCTAAAAGCCAGACAGATTGGCAAGGCTGTGCTAGGCCTTCTCAGCATAAATTGCTTGAAGGAACTATTCCTTCTCAGCAGCACTTGGCAGAGAACACTTTGGGGCTTTTAATTGCCAGCGCCACAAAGCAGCGGCAGGTTTGTGTGCGGCGCCGAGCGCTGACCTCGCTGAGGAGGGCCCAGGTCTGCCTTAGTTAATGAATAATAGTTGCCATTTTCTGTAATTGTTCCCCTCCTCTGCTGTCACAAATGGTCTTATGATAATAATCACAGTATATAATCTGACACAAGTGCTCTTAGAGAAATTTCTAGTGGAGGACTGCAGCCTCTGTGGGAGGTAACTGTCAGAATTATCTTAAACCACTACCTGTCTTCCACTACAATAGGAAAGGCCTTTAATCGAAATAATCCTTTTTCAAACCAGCAACTTCTCTCTCTTTTTTTTTCTCCCTCTGCAATTCACTCATCTCAAAAAGAGCACTACAGCTTTTGTGCATAACTTAATTCATTCTTCAAGACAAGTACAAAATTTGTCACTGACATTTAGCGCCAGCCGTAGGCAATGGATAAAATGAACTAGTTAGCAATTTAACCTGGGAAAAAAACAGAGTGGGATGAACAATTTTCTGCCATCAAAGCAAATGGCTAACATTTAGCGGGATTTTATTTTTATTTTCCAGCCCATCCCATCCTCCAGAAGAAAGAAGTCAGGCTAACATTTTTTCTGGGTCCTAAATCTTCCTCTCAGCCTATTTCTTTAATGGTTTAAAGTAAATGACTATCCAGAGGATAATTAGGCGCTGCGCTGTCGCATCGTGTCAGGTCACAGCTGGATTTAGTCAGCATTAACCTTTGGGGAGAATTGGAATATCAGTATCATTTAAAATTAAAGACGTGTAAGCAGGCATTTCTGGAGATGTTAGAAAAGTAATTGTCTGTAAATTGTTTGACCTTGAGATTTAATTGCATGCACAACACACGTTCTGGCAGCAGCCCTGGACCGCTCCAGTCTCTCTGACCTCCGCACCTCCTGCTCGGCAGAGCCCTTCCAGCTACCTGTGGGTTTTTCTGTGAAACATGGGATTGTTTTACACCGAGAACAAAAGCATCCAGCACGCCCCTCACAAACAGCCCCCTCAAACAGCCGTAGTGCAGAGCACACCTACTTGAACTGCAGCCTTTCTGTGCACCCAGAGATGTTTGTACGTCCACAGAAAACGCCCCTGCTGAAGATCCAGGCTTCATTTTTATACACACACACCACCACCCCTTCTTTTTTTACTAACAAGTTTGCATATCCTGCCTCATTCCCTTTTTCCCTAATGAGGCAGATTATTTTTCCCCAGTCCCTCAAGCCAGGCAAATCTCCCCACTGCTTCCACTGTTAATAATGAAACTTCCTAATTACACAAACCCGAGGTGGCCAATAGGCATCCCAGGCTGAGCCTTCGGGTACCTCGTGCATTATTGATGAGGCACCCGGGCCTGTGAACTCACTGGCTGCCATCAGCAGCCTAATTAATATTTAATTACACCTGGAGAGGGCACACACAGCTGTGCCGGAGCCCAGAGGAGGGCAAGCACAAGTGTGCATGGCTGCCTGTGCCCCTGCCTGCCTGCGGGGTGTGTCTGTCTGCCTTTTGACTTTACTTGATTGCGTGGGGAACAGGACCTAGACGAGTCACACTGATCTCCAGCGCTCCTTCACCATTCTTCACTATTTTAACAGCAAACTAGTGAAGTCTGAGGAGAGATGAAGCACTGAACACTATCAGCAGCTGCAGAGGTAAAAGTGATTTTATTTTCATCCAGAAGTGGGTTGTTTTTACAGACTGTGCGAAAACGTTTCCTACTTTTTCTCCACACTGTGGTTATTTGCTAAGTGTACCATCATGCCACCAACTTCAGGGCTTAAACTGGATCGCAGTCACCCTGCGCAGGATCTATTTGGCCTGTGGCCAGCTCAGCAAGAGGCGTTTCCATGGTGCCCTTGGCTTTTTTGTGCTCCAGTTTGTAAAGGTGCAGTCCCTCTGAAGGGATTTATCAGAAGAGTAATAAATACACTCCGAAACATCAAGTTCCACCCGATCTGCTTACAGCTTGCACAGTATCCCAAAAAGCTTACTGAAGAAAATAAAGATTTGTGAACTGGAAATCACCATTAGAGCACTAAAAA
Source organism: Dryobates pubescens (assembly GCF_014839835.1). Lineage (NCBI taxonomy): Eukaryota > Metazoa > Chordata > Aves > Piciformes > Picidae > Dryobates > Dryobates pubescens. Next base: position 14,585,630 of record NC_071639.1, read on the forward strand.
GGTTTCTGATCTGAAATGGAACTTATAAAGAGAGGAGAATGAAAAAATGAAAGGGCAAAAAAAAGAGAGAAAAAGCAGAAGAAAGGGAGAACGAATATGAAAGTAACCTTGCTCACAGTCCAAATGTCACTCAGCTAGCTTGCTTTCACTCCTAGAAAGCACCTGCACTAAACCCATTTTTATTAACAGTAGGCTTCGCTGCCCAACTTGCCTTTACCTTCTAAATAGAGAGAGAGAGTCAGACACACAATCAGTGCTTGGCTCCTGATCAGAATAACTCATTTCAAATTCTCATTTCATTTTTTTTTACCCAAGACCTATTTGGAGTTTCTACACAAATTTTAGAAAATCAAGACCTTGAACTTCACTGCAGCTATTCCCAAGGTGCATTATCAGGAACAAACCCTTCATCTAACATTTGTGTCAGAGTCTAGCTGGTGAGAAATAAATATTCCATACAATTCGGTGTTGCAAACCAGATGTGTAACAGACCTGCATTCACACACTTGGCTAATACCTGCTGAGTGTCTGTGGCCAGGCACACATTCACCCACACCTTAGCCTCCTGTGTACCTCTTCGTGCTTCCATCAGAGCCCGCACAACTGACCCAGCAACTCAGAAGGGCTTCAGCAGTTACTGCAGCAGTCACAGAACTGCTGATGAACTTCCCCTACTACCCAGCTCCCCTAGTTTCACTCCTGAGGTTCAAATTCATCATTATGCAAAACGTTCACTAATCCAAGTAAATAATAAATAAGAAAAGCCACACATGGAAAAACCTGAGGTGTTTCTTTTGTCTGATTTGTGTACAGCCACTTTGAAAACCCAGCTGAGAGTGCTGCCAGTGTAGCTGTATTTAATATCTGCTGCCCTCTCTAATGCCCACCGAGAGCAGTGCTGTTCCCTGGAAATGCAGAGCTCAGAACCAAGGAAGCATGTCCCTGCAAAACGTTTTAGTGAAGGCAGGACCTCCTTGCACACTGGAGGTATCTTCATAGTATCTAATGAGCACTTTAATCACAGAAACTTGAAGTCAGAGATTTTAAGTTTCAGCCAACCCCTAACAGTAAGCTTTGAAAGCAGCACTCAGCTGCAGCATTTCTGTTGGTGAGCTGGCCGGGAGGGGACGTGGAACAAAACCGGGTGCAGCCCATGCCAGGAGCTCACCATCTGGGTGTTACATACTGAACAGCCCTTGGGAGGTCCAGCTTGAGGCAGGGCATTCCCAGGTGCCACCTAATGGCTTGCCTTTGGCTCCAAGCCACAGTGCTGCCAGGCATGCTGCCGAGAAGGGGCATGCAAGGGGCTCACTGCACAGCCAAAGCTCTGCCTCTGGACGGCAGCTCTGCATGGCCATGGAGATGCTGATGCAAAGATGCCACAGGAGCAGCTGCCTGTGCTGATAGTGGCATATGTAACAGATCACAATTTCAGTCCCCCACAAGACTCCGTTCAGCAGTCCAGCCTTACCCCATACAGCCCTTACGCACATGCCTAGAGCCCATTTACTCCACACATGCTTAGGGCTGGGGTCTTTTTCCTGGAAAAGGATGGAATTTATGTACATGTTTGAAATGCTTTGTCACATGGGAGCCTAAAGCAGGAGCATGACTCCTGATTGCAACACTGCTAAGGCTCCCAGCTGCCCGGGACCTTCCGTGACAAGCGTCACCAGGTTTTGCAGGGCTGTTGTTCTAAATCATGTTTCAGTATCACTTTGCCTTATCACCCAGCACCTGCTTTAAGCTCATTACAAGCCAACAAGAAGTTTGAGAAACTGTTAAGCTTAATCATATTTGAATCTTTAATGCTCTGCCCATGCCCCTCGTGGCTTACAGACCATAAGCTGTAAATACCACAGAAACATGCTTCTTTCATAGCTGAAATGAGAATGCTAAGAAAGGCATCTGCTGCTCGTACAACAGGTTGTAAGCCACAGATCCACAGAGAAGCCAGCAGAAAACTCCTCCCCATGTCTTTCAGAGTTTTCTTTCCATCTTTTGCATTTTCTTACTCATAATCACTGCAGTAAAAAGGGCTTTTTCCTGGGTCCCTGTCACAGAACAAAGCACACAGTGTGGCTGGCTCTCTTACACTGCCCAAATATTTTCCAGCAGCCTGGCTATAAATATTGCCCAGGTTATACAGCAACAGGACCTGGCACCTATTGCCATTGTACAAAACACCTCGATGCTGCCTGGCACCTGAGGAAGCCCTTCCCAGCAGCCCAGTGTGGAAGAGGAAATGGTCTCAAGCTGCACCAGGGAAGCTTTAGGTTGGACATTAGAAGGAACTTCTTCCCTGAAAGGGTTCTCAAAGCCTGGCACAGGCTGCCCAGGGAGGAGGTTGAATGCCCATCTCTGGAGGTGTTTCAGAGAGGCAGAGATGTGGTGCCTTGGTTTGGCACCAGAGTTGTCAGGGAGCTAGAGAATGGTAGGACTGGATGATCTGAAAGGGCTTTTCCAGCTGACACAATTCTATGATACTTCTACAAGGAAGCACAGCTTTCCCTTGGACCCTTCAGTGATTTTCATGACTAGGGTGGCCCACAGTGGCTGTCGAGGGCTCCTCTCCACCAGCTCTCATTACATTTTCTCTCTCAGGGTAATTGCTTGCAGCTAGAGCACAGAACTGAAAATTTAGCAATGTATTTTCCATTTCTCCCTGGGCCACAGGCTTCCTGTGTGGATCTTGAACAAATTGTTTTACTTACTCTCCCTCTGCTTTTCACATCTGAAAAGTAGAGATAAAAGCAACAGGAGCACTTCCAGCCTCAACTCATTAAAATTGGCAAAGAACTTTCAGGTCAATGAATGGAGGCTGCTACAGATCACCATATTAAAAGTTTTAATAACTGATTTGTGATCTTCTTTAACTGATGCAAAATGTTTCTGGACTAGAAGCAACAGGAAATTTTAAGCCAGTGGTGTAAGTGTCCAGTTTCACAGCCTAGCAGCTGTAGCTGTGCATTGAAGTGTTCCCTCCATGCCTGAGTGCTGACACACTCCAGGAGCAACGTTCTTCCAGGGGGTTAAAGCTCAGTGTGGGGTTAAAGCCTCACGTTTCTGCAGACATGCATGGTGCGCACAGAGGAACCCTGTGCACCCAGACACCAGCCCAAAGAGAGAAAAAGATCTTTCTCTGGCTGTTGTAAGGTCAAAGCTCCTCAGTGACAGATTGTGTTGAATGCTCTGAAAGAATATGCCTGCAATTAGCTACTTCAGGAGTTTATGGAAGATCCTTTGTTCCATACATGTCTTCATAGTAATGCTCTCTGGCTAAAGGAAAATAAAATAGCTGGCAGAGGAAGAAAAGGCAGGTTTGTATTTTTAAACATAATCAAATCTGCTTTATTCCAATGGCATTTTTCCTCAGGATTTTTTTCCTTTTAAAAATAAAAATTCCATTTTCCTGCCTGAATTCAAAATGATTGACTGGAGCACAATATTAAGTAATAAATAAAGCAGTCCCGGCGCCTGAAAGACTCCTGAATAAAGAGAAAATTATTTTTGGATTTTCCTTCTGATCAGATATGAAATATTCTGAAACGCCACCTCTATAATTTGATCAAAAGCTTGATATCCCCAAATGAAAATAGGATTCAGCACTTTCATTTTTCTGCCTCTAAAGGAACCTCTGGGTAAACTGATTTTGGAAAAATGAAAATCCGGAGCACGGCGGTGGGGTGATGACGGCCGCTCAGCGCCGCGCTGCCTGCGCGCTGTGCCCATCGGCTCCCGCAGGTGCGGTCCTGGAGCTGCCCTGCTCCCTGCTGGATGCAGCTCGCATCGCCGCCGAGCCGCCGCCAGCCGCCCCTGCGCTGCGCTGAAACACCCGAGGGAGACCCGCGTGGGATCTAGGTGTCAGCAGCTGCTGTTGTTGGGGTTCTTTGCCCTGAGAATGTACCCAGGGGGGTCTGGATTTTGTTTCTCCCTTCTACCGCTAAAACCAACCCTCTACCACCTTCTATTTAGTAGCAACATGAACCCAAACAGAAGAAACCAAAACAGAACGCAGGGCTCTTGGAAGTGGAGAGCACCCTGCCGTTTGAGAGCATCTGAAAGCAGAGCAAAATCATCTGAGGTAGCATTGCTCAGACACCTTCAGAAACACAGATGTGCACTGTGCTGTAGCTATACCCTGTCATTCACTCCTTTCCCTACTTCTCTTTTATTAGCCAAGTTTCATTCTGTTCATAGGTTCACTGGACCTGAGGGTCAAATGGCATCCTCTGAAAACTTCCAGTGCTTCCCATGGAAATGACTTATCTAAGTTGCTCTTTAGCATATTTTATCAAATATCAGTTTAAAAGAGAGCCTTATGATCTAATCACATATGGCTTCAAAAAATGCAACAGAAGGACAACAAACCCCAGCTTATACACAGGAGAAGCCCCACGGGAGCCTTAATTAGCCAGTATTGGTATCTGGCTGGTTCTGCAGATGCCAACTCCTAGGCTTTAGATCCTGCCTGTTCCAGTAGGACAGCAGCAAACTAGAAAACCACCCAGAGTGGCACGCCAGGGCTTCATCTATGAGGTGCAAACAGTGGTAGGAATGCAGCTAACTTTCCCATCTACATTCCCACTCTTCTATGTGCCTGCTAAGAACTGTACAATAACAGAGTTAAAAACTGCTTTCGAAATAGATGGGACAACACAGTTCTGCATGCTAGAGGTGGCCATCTTCATCTACGTGCTTACAATGTTTGCAGCAATTATTATTCAAATAGTCTCTTATAGCAGCAGTTCCTTGTACATTGTCAGTGGGACCATACAGATATGTAGAAATCTGCCATTGTACCAGTCCAGCCCTTGAAGATACACATCTGCCTTTGCTAAAACGCTCTATCCTTCCCAGAAGTCCGAGAATGAACTCAAAGCAGCCAGTGACTGAACCCCAGACTGGTAACAGAGAGCCACCCTGCATAATCCATGCAGAGTAAAACATTTCCAGAACAGAAGACCAAAATCAGCCTAATCAGAATGCCCCAGATCACTGAGCATGCTTGTAGGAAAGGAAAGTGCAGGCTGACCCCTCTGCACCTCTGCAGAGAGCCACAAGGGCTCAGAAGGCACTGGCCCCACTGCAGCACTGTAACTGGTTTGCAGGCACTGCTCTGACACCGTGTCCCCTTGCAGCTCACTGGGTGCCAGCGCTGTAGCAGGGAGCTGCAGAACTTACTCATTTTCTCAAGCCCATAGGTTTGGCAAATTTGACCTGACCTGAACCACTCTGCAGATTAATTTTCTTTGACTATCAATCAATTTTCTGGGGAAAAGAAATCAAATACAGAAAAAGCTTCTGCAGACAGCACAATGGAAACATGTCTGAGAGGTGTTCCTTAGACACCAGGGGCTTATGCTAACTGTTACGAGAACTGGAAAACAAAATGCTGGGAGGCCAAATGGGAAACAATATAAAAAGCAATAAACACTTTAAGCCTTTGCCATTCGTATGTAACATTAGGAAACTTCACCCACCAATATAAAATTAGCCATATGTGACATCAAGATGATATTTAGAAGAACACTTGATTGACAAACTGTAGGAAAAAACCCTCTTCAGTCAGTAAAGTTGCCATGTTCTGAAGGCAGATGGCAAACCTGCACATGGATCTCTTCACAGAGCAGTGAGACATTTAATAATTCTCCTGTCCACAAAAATACCAACCGACTGAATTCTTGCTCTCCAAGGAATTACCAATCCCTCCTGGAAAGCAGGGCTGGTGAACTGTCTCACACACCTGCAAACTACAGTGGGACTGAAATCAATCCACCGTTTGCATACCTGGAGTCACTGAACCTCCACTCATATGAAGCTGGTAGGTTTGAATGATCTGAAGTACAATCAGTCAGAGCTAGAAAGTAGAGCCAGGAATGAGAATGTGCCCGGGAAGGTCCAACATTAGATGAAGAGATGTGAGTGACTTAGGAAGAAATCAGACAAGGGGAGAACTAGAAGAGATCAAGTGCTGAGGAACAGCTCATTGTGGAGAAACAAAGACAGTAAGAAACCACCTGCATACAGCAAGATCCTCTGGGCAGAGATGTGAGGCAAGGATATTGTTTCCAAAGGAGGAAAGAAGGAAAATTACCCAGGCTGTAAAGAACAAACCAGGAGACCAAAGCCTTCAGACCAGCCTGAACCAAATCCTAACTTCCAGATCTTGCTGCTCCTCTCAAACTGGAAACACAAAGGAACCAGGTGCCTGGATTCCAGCTGCTGAGCCCCAGGGATAGCTCAAGCCGAGCACTTCAAAGAACCTGAGTGGGCTTCTTCAAACAGCATCGTTCTCTGTTTTGGATGGAAGGATCACAGCCCCATGGATGGCCTCATGAGGACATCAGCAAGCTGCCAAAGGGTGGTATCTCTACTCTCCTCTCCCTGCTAAGGGCAGCCCAAGCAGGAGTTAATCATACACACAACACAATGCTTTAATCAAATGTGGCTAAATCCAGCATTACAAAACCCCAAGTTGAGGCTCTTGGTGTAAATTGTAAACAGAGGGTGAAAGGCAGTTCTGAAGGCTAGGGAGAAGGGCAGCTAAAGGCCTGAAAGTAGCCAAGATTCACAACTTATGATAATAAACTGGCGTACGGTTGATTGCATGCAGCACATCTTCTTCAGAACCTGCCTTTATTCAATCTTCACAGTAAATAGGAAATATCTTCAAGTGGGCTCTTGAGGGCTGGTAACTGCTGACATCCATGACGAATGCTGTGTGAGGGGAAGGATCCCACAGAGGTCAGTGCTTTCACCTGCCCTGAGATGCTGCGATGAGTGCTGAAGAAAATGCTTTGGTTTCAGCACTAAAGATTAAACTTTACTTATGTACACTGCAAAGCAATTTCATTTCAGAACACAGGATTTTACCTCTCCCATCAAGAAAGAGATTCATAATTTTATTAAATTCTGCTGGGGGAGGGGAAAGGACAATCTCAACTATTTCCTCTTGGTGAGACACATTTGGTAGTATCCTGAAACTGAGGCTTCATAAAATAAATGAAAGCCTGAAAGTATCCTAAGCCTCACATATACAAGAGCAGAACAGGCTTGGCTTAACTCAAGGGTGATGTAACCAAGACCAGGAGTGTCTGCTGTTTTGTAAGAGCCGCAAAATCCACCTAGAACATAAACAAAAAAGGATCAAGAAAAGCACTACTGAGGGTGGGGGGTTTTAATGACAAGAACTGACTGTCTGCTTCGGTCATCTTCTGCTGGGAAGCACTGCTGTGATCGGGTCCTGAGGAGCGTCCGGGAGCACTGCTCAGCGTGGCCAGCAGCTCCGGCAGGCTCCGTGCCACACGCTGGCCAGCACCAGCTCTGCTCCGGCTCATGGAATGTGACAGCATCACAGCTGAGGCTGATCTCTGCCGCAGGCTGTGCTGTCTACTCAGATGGTCTGTCACAGCCACCAGCCCAGGACTGTCTCCTTTGTTTCCTTTCGTTTATTCTGCTGAAGTTTTATAACCCCGGAGACAGGAGGCCAGCTCCGGATTTACGGAGCTCAGGATAAGCACCAAACCATCAGGGGGTACTCAGCAGCACCTCCTGTGCTGTCTGGGGCCTGCACAGTCTGTCTGTGCTGCTGCTTCCAGCTTTTCCCTGAGTGAAGAGGACATAATGCACACAGCACTTTATTGCAGCTTTTCTGAGCCATACTCTTTTGGTTTTAAAATGCAGCAGGACTGGCCACTGCTTTTTAAAGGGCTGTCTCAGAAACAGCATCTCAGCACTTTCCAGCTTCATCAGAGCACCACTGACTGTGCTAGAGACTGAATAGCCAGTGGCTGGTACAGCTGGCAGTGTACCACACCTTGAGAAGCCATCCTTGAGGACCAAGGAACTTCAGAAATAGCAAATCCTGCAGGCAGTGTTTGAACTTGAAAGCAGGGACACTTGTGGCCAGGTCCACTTTGTTCCTTCACTTGATTATCACTTTTGCTGGCAAAGACAACCCACGACAACTACACCACTCCTCAACTGGATCAGTCTCATGATGGTTTATAAATGACATGGACCAAACCATGAGAATAATACACAGAAGAGACTAAAAATACAAACCCACAGCTGTCTGCAAGCTTGGACTGGCCAAACTGTTTATGAAAAGATTGAACTGCACTGAAACTTCTGGAACTGAAAGGGAGGAATATAATCAGTAGCTCAGTGTGAATTGAGGGGCACTACTCTAGCCACATGTTCCAGGAGTACAGATACGTACCCTTTGTAAGACCTGTTACCATCTTCTGTCAGGCTACATGAAATATTGAGGGCAAAATGAGAAGCTTTCAGGCATGCAAGGCTTCCCTGCAGGCGGCAGTGGAACTAGCAATCATCCAAACTAAACAAAATGTGGGAACCATTGCTCTGATATTAACCTAATCAAACTTGCTGCATGATAAGACAGATCCTAAACGTGGGGTGGAGAAACACTAGAAAGGGAAAGACAATGTCTTTGTTTGCTCCTACGGGACAGGGAGAGAGCAAGAGAGACACAAGTAATTTACTGTCTGTGCAGCATGGAAAGGTTATCCTGGGCTGGCAAAAAATATAATGTGCCATAAAACCAATGTCTCTGTTGAGTCCATGGGTTTTAGTGCCCAGCACAGTTATGAATTTTACTTCCAGAATTATCTTTTGAAGGTATTTTGTATGTTTCCCTTGAGCAGAAGGGCTGAGAGGTCAGAGCTGAAGTGGCTGATCTGGATTAAAGCAGATGTAACACAGCCACACAAGCTGCAGCTCAAATCCAGTAAGGCTCCTGCAGCCACCCTAGATTCTCTGTAATTGCCAAGTGTTCATTCCCAGAAACAAAACTAATGCAGACTCCCTGTTTAGGCTGTTTTTAACTGCTAGAACAGTGTGAAACAACCTCAAATGAGTCTTAAATGATAGCTGAAAACTCGGTAACTGCCATGGTGACAGGAAAGCTTGCAGCTGGTATTTAAGCACTTGCTTCTCTCTGCTCTGACAAAAGGGAGAGAAAAACCCAGCAAAACGTCCAGAGGAGACCTCTTCTCAGCATAACTTCAATGAACTCCTGCGCTTGTTCTCAAGGACTTCCATAATCCATCTTAACTTTCAGCATCTCTTCAATTCATTGGAGCAAAGTGAACTTTTTCCAAACTTTGCTGTCTCATTAGTAAGGAAATCCCAAGCAGAGTAGCATTGGTGCCATGTGAAAGGAGGAAAGCCAACATTCTGTCAGTGTGCATCAGCACAGACCATTGCCTGAGCAAGGTTCTGTATGGTCAGAAAGGACATCAAACTCTAAATCTTGCCTGAGGGACAAGAAGAGCTGGCAGTGCTAAGGCATGACCTCCAGCTGGGCAGAGATCTCCACAGCCAGTGAAATGCTGGAGCTGGTGGGCTCTGAGAACACCACAGGCTGCCCTGGGCTGAAGAGGCATCCTTATGACTGCAGGGCTTAGGGCTGGAAGGTCTGACAGAAGGGACAAGTGGAGGCTCCTCTGATTTCAGAGATGTGGATAATTCCTTTAGGGAGAAAGGAAGATGAAATGCTCACCTGGGCAAAGGAGTTTCACAGCACATATGGTGGGGATGTGTAAATTATCTTGACAAGAACATGAAGTCAGCAGGATTGCTCTAAGAAACAGAACCACTGAGAATTACACTGATTGCATTCATAAATGTCTTGACAATGGTTACCTGTCAGACCTGGCCTGGGACTAACTTTGAAGACATTGTAAGACAATGATGAGAATCCTTCAGAGAGCAAATGCCTGGTTTGGCCCTGTTCATGCTGTGTTTATTGACTGCTGTCTATAAATGTGGATGCATTTGAAAGTCACTGTGAGAAAGTCCACAGGAATCACAGAATGTTATGGGCCAGTCCAAGCCCCCTGCCAGAGCAGGATGACCCAGAGCAGGTCACACAGGAACACATCCAGGTAGGTCTTGAATATCTCCAGAGAGGGAGACTCCACAACCCCCTGGGCAGCCTGCTCCAGGGCTCCAGCACCCTCACAGTTCTAGACCATCTGGAGAGCTCCAAGATGTCTTCACCTCAAAGGAGAAGGTGAACCTGGCTGTGTAAGCAGTGGGATCTCGGGAGCAGGCCGTGCTCAGCACCAGCTCCTTCAGCACTTGGAGAATGCAGCCAACCTCTACTTCCCTGAGTCAAAAATAGCAGTTGGTAAGTAGCTAAGGATCCACAGTACAACCACACAGCCCTGAGTGAAGTGACTGACCCCAGCAATGTCACTCCTTCGGACAATGGGTACCCAGCCTGCAGAGGGAGAGTCCAGTTCAGCCTCAGACAGGAGCATAGCAAGACCCAGAGGCTAGAAACTGAAGACAGACAAACTCATAATTAACAGCATAATTAACACTGAGGAGCACCTCAGTGGGGCAGAAGCTCCCACCCTGGAGGAATGCTTGTCAAAAAGCAGAGCAGAAGGGGGCTTACCTTCAGCAGGACATGACCTAGCTCAGATGGGAGGAACCCAGCCAGCCATCAGGTCTCTGCTGTACAGCCTGCCAGGCTGGATGATCACAGTGTTCCCTCCTGGCTTTCTAATCCGCAGAGCTGAGGACATTTCCATTTCAATGAAACTGCAGCTTTCAATGAGCAGTTTGTAAAGGAGCAGCTTTGCAGCGAGCTCCAGTTATGCCTTGCAGGCATAGCACTCTTTTGGAGGAGGCTTGTGACAAACTTCTGGATGGCAAAATATGGTGTGACTGAATGGGGAAAGCATTCAGGCCTTCCAGAGCTGGGACCCAGCACAGCATACAGTCGAACACTGATTATCACAGGCATTTGGAAGTTAACTCTTTGCAGCATCACCCTGAACCGCTTCATGCACTCAGCCCCACCAGCATTTCAGGAATTTGACCCTGGCTTGGCATAACCTAACTTTAACTTATTTATGTTGCTATTATGTTGTTAGATCACAACAGAAAAGAGAGTGTGGTGTAAACTGTTAGCACTGGAACATGTTTGTATCAGGATTTCTAACTGCATGTCACCAGAACAAGAAGACATAGTCTCAAGCTGCACCAGGGGAAGTTTAGGCTGGAGGCGAGGAGAAAGTTCTTCACAGAGAGAGTTGTTAGCCATTGGAATGTGCTGCCCAGGGAGGTGGTGGAGTCACCGTCCCTGGAGGGGTTCAAGAGGGGATTGGATGTGGCACTTGGTGCCACGGTTTAGCAGTCATGAAGTGTTGGATGACAGGTTGGACCTGGTGATCTTTGAGGTCTTTTCCAACCTTGTTGATTCTATGATTCTATTCTATGATTCCTCAAAAGGAATTTTATTTTGCACATCAAACTACCTGGAGGCCTGAGCCAGCACAAGACAAACAGATACCACTGGCATCTTCACGCAGAGTACTTCTCATTGCACCAAGGCAAATCACCAGGAGAGCCCAGTGGGGGCCCCTGCAGAGCCCCTCTGGTTGTGGCAACCCAACCAGTGTTACACCAGTGCACCACAACCCTAGAAAGGTAATAAAATATTTTCTACAAATCCACCTCACTACAGGATTTTGAAGCTCTGAAGTGACTGATTTTGACACCCACCAATTCAAACCAACCTGTTTTCAGTATGGAGCACAGAATGTTACTTATTCATATTTATTTCACTGGTTTACAGCAGTTCCCATTTCATTAATGTCTTCCTGTGACTTTTATTGTCTCATTTCAGATGCGTAAGGAGTCAGTCAAACAAAATAACACAAAATAGAAATTGAAGAGGATTCTGTCTGCTGACACACAGGTACAAAAATACAGATTCTTTACATGAAATTAATTTTCCTGCAGGTAACACAGTTAAATGGGCAGACTTTCAGGTTCAGTGACATAATATCAGCTTTCCAGCAGTCTCCCACTGCAGATAGTGTACAAGGACTCAAAACACAGGCATCCCTGTCAGGTAGAGAGGATAACCAGAGCAGTACCCTACCTTTTGAAAATATCTCATTATTCTGTGATTTAATCTCTGCCTGCAATTTGTATGTGTGTGTGTGCTCTAATCACATTTAACCTTGAGAACAGCCTGCATCTGGTACATGCTTCCAGCAGGGAGTCCTTACACAAGTAAATTTGAAAACCAGATCTGACTTTATACTTCCTGTGATGCCAACAAGGGCTCCTGCAATTCTTTGTCTGTTTTTAGCTCAGTGTTTGTGAATAACTTCTCCTACCAGCCACCCCTTGTTATCCTTTTGTTAATAATTCCATCACCACGTCTGCAGAGGTCACTGTGATAGAAAGGGCAAATCATCTCTGCAGTCAGGAATAAAGAGCCTGGAAATAATGCTATTGCTCTGTCATTGTTTCATCCACAATGTTACCTCTCACAGCCTGACCTCAGATGTGTAGCTGTACCTGATGAGAGCATGAGAATAGCACCAGCCACATGTTTCTCCATAATTGCTGTTTGTCAGTCATTCCTCCAGCATTAACAGCACTCCAGACAACTCAAGGTCAGCTCTATCTTATGCTAGAGGACAAAGCCCTTCTCATCAAGGCAAATGGGCAAGCTAACAAAATCCATTGCCAGCCTATTCCAGCTCAGTTTTGAGCCCATGACCGAGGAAAGCAAAGCCACTGAGGATACCCTGGCAGAATCAGCTGGCACCCTCAGCTCCCAGACTCCTCCCTGTACACCAAACCAAAGCCACCTGCTGAAGGAGCACCCAGCTGTCAGCTGCACACACAGCAGGACACGCGTACTACACCAAAGGTGTTTGCCCCAGCTCCACACTGGTCCCTGACTGTGAGGGGACAGCTGAGTGCCAGCAGCCCTTGCCACTGCTCTTTAGAAGCCCAGAGTATAACTGCCCCAGCCACACGCAGCCCAGGCCTTCATTTGAACAGGAGGAAATAAAAGCTCTGCAGCCCCAGGGGTCTGATGGAGCCCTGTGATGCAGGAGTGTGCATTGCACTGGCAGTGCTGCAGGAGGGCTTGAGGACCTCTCTAGGTTCCCTCTTAATCTGTTAGATATGGGAAGCATGGGCCAGAACTCCATCCATAGCTGCTCACTCACTCTTGCAGCACACCTCAGACTACCAGAGCAGATCCTGTGTCTCCAAATGCTCTTCATTTACAGATTCCTCTGCAGCTGGGCACAGAGGTCACACTTTGTAACTCGTCACTAGCAACAGCTTGGTGCTCTCTTGTCTCGTGTGCCAGCTGGCCACGAACAAAGCAGCCAGCAATGAAGGAAGTACTCCTGCTGATAAAACATTCATTTGTGGTGTGCTTAGACCATGTCCAGCTGGGTATCTCCCTGTTCAAAGAGACTGGGGGGGTCACAGAACACAATGCAAAATGTTGGGCTCCCAAAACATCTTCCATTTATCCAATTAAAATGTTAGATGACTCTGGAGAAAATCTGAAGTGCTGCAGAAGTAACACTGAACTTAATCATGTGGTGACATCACAAATAAACAAAACAACTAACACTTCTCAAGCATGTGGTGACGCCACAGGTGCCAGGTGTCTGTCAGGAGAGTGACAGAGGAACCGAAACAGACAAAAGTCTTTGTGTACATCCAGTATCACAAACTTTGCTCTGCACACTGAGTATCCTAAAGAATTCATGCTGATATATGAGCCAATTAGACAGAAAGAGCCATTCAGTTCCCTTTATAATAAATACATTTTACCCAAAGTGCCCTTGAAAGCAGTTATGCACATCCTGAGTGCTCCTTCCTCTGCACTCCCTAAACCTTGCCAATGGCATTACTCTGTATTGATTCCCTAGCTCACCAGCAAAAATGTCAAAATAGAAGAAATAAATTAAAATAGTAGTGACCTCAGTTCTGTACTGTTTGTTCCTCTTTACATGCAGGATCATTTTATCCACAAGGCAGTTTTTTTATCCTTTTTTTTTCTCTTTTAGCTGTCCCAGTCTGTCTAACACTGTACTCGAAGCGTGCCAAGATCTCACTTGATTATTGAGTATTGAGGGAAAGGAACTGATTATTTGGAGCTTGGGAAGGGAACCATTCATTGTCAAACAATTGTTTGAGAAAAGAATAAAACAGTGACAACTATAAACCACAAACAGCAGATCTGAAGAGCAGAGTAGGGACACAGGAAAGCAGTGTGCAGCGCAGCTCTCCGGGGCGAGAGCAGAGAGAAGCAGCAGTAATGGCTCCATCACAAGCTGTTGCTCCTAGAAGCTTGGCACCTGACCTGATCCCTCAGGATATGGATCAGATTTCTATGAAAAAGAAATAATGAGTCTATTTAAATAAGTTGAAATGAAAGAAACACCAGCTCTTTACTAGGACACCAGCTCAGCAGCATTTGTCATAGGCTGAGAGAACAAAAAGCTCCTGGGACCAAAGACCACTGCTCCTTTTCTCAGGGCTTCCTGCTGCTGTCTTGCTCACCTCCTCTCCATCACTTCCAGTAAGGAATTCCATCTAAGTCCAACACATGGGAAAAGGTCTGAGAGATTCAGCATTCCTGCAAACTTTGTGAAAAGAGGCATCTGGACAGAGTGTCTGCTAGCTGAAGAAAAATAAGTGAACACAACTTCTGCCTAGCTGTGCAGATTCTGCTTTCAGCCAAGGCCTCTCTCTGCTGTCTCACACAGCCTGAGTTTGCCCTGCAGCCTGAGTACTGCTTGGTTAAAATATCAGCTCACAAACACAAACCTGCAGGGAACAAGGATGCATCCAGCATAACAGCAGAGTTTTAAGGAGGGAGGCTTGGGGAGCAGTAAAAACCTCCTGAACTTCAAACAAAGCATGGGGGGAAGTTTACAAAGAATGGTTGAAAAATTAGCAAGTGAGCAATGAAAGCTGGAGGTTGGTGAGAATGTGAAGGAGCTCTTAGGACAAGAGCTGTTACAGAATGTACCTGCAGAGGAGGAGACTGAAGAACAGCCAGGTGGAAGCAGCAGGATGCTCTGAGCATTCTCACCACTAGTCTCTGGCCTGCTATGGATGCAGATAGGAACTGCAAAGTTTTATGGATTTGCATTTCACAGAAGATGTGAACTCAAACAGTATATTACACTATTTCCAGTCTGACTGAGTTTGTAGATGAATATTTATCACTATTCTGCTTTCTATAATGTATACAGGGCTTTATATGTAGGTTGGAATTCTTCATCTAGAGTCAATTATATGGAATTTTACTCTCTGGAATGAATATGATCTACTTGTGAAATACCTCCTGGAAAGCATAAGTGAATGCAAATTCATTTGAGATTTCTAACAGATAGTCTGATGGCTGCCGTGCCATTGGCAGAGGCCTTTCAGTGGAAAAAGAGATAAATTTGGGATTCAGAATATTATCAATAACTCTCAGCATTTCTTTCTTTTAGTTAACCTTATTCTTTTTCAATCAAGTTTAACCAGTGACTCAAAAGGGAGACACCTTGGCACGTGCATCCATTTTTCCTCTTCCAATGCAGTACTGCCCCTGGTTTTCATGGGCATTATGCATACAAAAGGACTGCATTATTAGCCTGAATTAAGAGAAGGCCTTTGTAAATACTTAACTCATCATAACCTCCTATTCATAAGGGTACTTGAGCCCGGAGCAATGCAAATAAAGCCATAATACAACTCCTGGCAATGTACTGTGGATGGATTTTTCTTAACTTTTAATTAGAGATTTCATTAACAATTGCTCTGAGTTAAAACTGTTTTCTTGGAGTTTTGATATAGAATAAGTAGAGAAACATAGATTGGATCACTCCCAAAAACTTGCAGTAGTTTTGTAACATGGGAAGTCCCAAGCCAGGAGGAGGGCAGGAAAAAGGTCATTACAAATACGTGAACTAGGTGTCTGCTCAGTTACATAAAGGTCCTTCCAGTTCAGATTTTAATCTCTTCTGCCTACAGGCTAACATTTTGACTCTCCAGCTGTGCTTCTGCAGCTTGAAACAATCCTCTGAGCACTGGACACTTCAGACATCCTTCCCAGCATGAGGGCTGACATCCATGCATCACTGGTCAGGTCTGTCACAGGTAGTTACCAAGGGAGTTAAGGCTACTAAACACCATGCCCAGGAAGCCTCCTGCAATGAGCACAAACCTTCGAGTTACAAACCTGTTCAAACATGTGTTGCAGCTCTTCATATCTGAGTAGATCCTATCCTGGATTAACAGACACCACTGCACCCACAATGTCACCTTGTTAAGGTTTGTCTGAAGAAAACAATAGAAGCGGAGTCTCTTCCTCTGGAGACTTTCCAGCCCTGTCTGGATGTCTTCCTGTGCAACCTGTGCTAGATTCTGTGGTCCTGCTCTAGTAGGGGGTTGGACTTGAAGATCTCCAGAGGTTCCTTCCAACCCCTAACATCCTGGGATGCTGGGACTTGTCCATGGCCTGAAGTCTGCAAACCACTAGCAGCAGCTGCTGACAGTGAATCCCAGTGGCAGTCTCTGGGGGCATTTTTTTAAAGGAATTACCTTTAAAATATTTTGTTTCAGAAAACTATATGTACTCAAAGATCTTTTATCTGTACTTGACTACCCAGCTGGGATCTTTAGTGTTTTTTTCTTAAGCCTGAGCCTAAAACTTTTATTGGTAGATCGTCTTTAATAATTAAAATCACAACCCTGTAAAAAGCACAGAAGAACTTCAGAACAGTCTTTAGAGTTCACACAAAATGCATAAATAACCCTCTCCAGTCAGATATTTTGTCTTCAGTAACAATTTGTGATTGTCCTAATGTGAGAATGCAGGAGAAATGTACAGCTTCCAGACTGGAAGTATGGAAAAAGTGCCATTTCCCACCTTGATTCATTATCCTAGCAGCAGCAGGGAGGTTACGTAACTGGGCTGCATTTAAATCACTTGAGGTAGCACCAGGTAAACGATCCCAGGGAAAGAGAACAAAAATGCACCGAGTCACCTTTTGGATGGAGAGAACTGAGCTGGCAGGAAAGTAACGTTTGCTAAAACGTGGGCAGAGTGAAGAGAGGGCAGCTGGAGCAGGTACAGCAGCATCACAGCTAGCATCAGGTGTTCTCCAAGCTCCTGCACACACGCAGCAGCTCCTGCTCAGACCCCTGCACTTTGATACGGTCACAGATGCCTGCACTTGCAGTCCCAACTCCTTACCCAACCTCCCCTGCAGTCAACTGCACTCTGATGGCCCCTCATATTGCCCTTTCTGCAGCTCCCCCTCTACCCTCCACCCAGTAAAGTTGCCACCAAGAGGGTTCCTGAGTGCAGTGCCCCCCACTTTGCGCCCTTGGGCCGGCAGCAGCTACTCACCGTGGCAGCCCGTTGGGAAGTTTCCTCCCTCCTGCACCTGTGCAGAGAATGGAGAGCTGGCTCAACCGTGCATTTGAACTTCCCTGCTTTTGGCATCATGAGTCACCACCTTAGCAGGATCTCAACTGTAGACTTTTATCTGTGAATATCTATGCCCTGTCTTGTGGAAAACTAATTACTGAGCCACTGAGAGGCTTCATAATGTCCTGCATTTAAGTCCTGAACATCATACATAATGCATAGGAAGCAGTCTCTGCACTCTGATTACAGAACACTGTCATTAAGAGAGCAAATTAAAGATCTGAATAATTCACTGGCTGAGCTTATTGTCAGTGCTGCATTGTGAAATTAGAATTTCTAATAAGTACTGCAATTTTTTTAACCCAATTAACACAGAGAACATCTTGAGTCTGATTAGTACAATAAAAATTATTACCTTATTCTTTTGCCTCACAACAGCCAAATTAAATACTGTACTTAATTATGCAGCATTCATGGCTTCTGTGCTAGAAATAATAATAATAAAAAAATCTGCCTATCGCTTGAGTAAGGCTCCCAGGCTGTCGAGTGCAGCCGACAAACACAGCCTGTGAACCCCCAGCATGATTTCTTATCACAAAGTTACTGGGGGAATTTTTTTTTTTTTTTTTATTTTGGTAAGACTTTGTAAATCAGCTTTAATAGCAGCAGCAGAAGCTGATGTCACTGCTGAAGTCTGCTCTGGAAACAAAAACCTATTAAAAACCCCACACCAGCCACAAAAGGACCCTTCCCAACCAGCTCTGAACATCTATTGTGAATTAACTTTCTCTGGGCTGATGTGAAGAGAGAAAGAAACCAAAACATTACCACTCACTGCCCTGAAAGCAAACACACAAACACAGCAACATGTCAATAAATACAGAAGGCTGTTCCAGAAAAGATGCTTAGGAAACAGACTACGAAAAAGCAGGAGCTGGATCAGCTCTCTTACCTCAGCTCCCTCTTGGCACGGGATAGATAAGATCCTTTCATCCCAGGAAGGAGAAAAGTCCAATTCACCATCCAGCCTGCTGATTCTCCCCCAGAAAGCGCCTGCTGCCATGTTAAAGAGAGGATCACTGAGGATGCAGCTTTTGTCTCCAAATATTTTAGTACTGCCTTTTAGTGTCAAGGACCCCAGGAGCTTCAGCACATCTGGCAGCAGACACCACTGGCTGCAGCTGCTGCAACGGGATTTTTCCTCAGCCCTATTTCATTTCCAGCTCCTTTTCCTTTCCCATCCTGGGGAAGTTTAATCATCGAGCATGGGTGGGGGGGAAAAAAGAGAGAAAAAGGGGGGGAGAAAAAAATAATGCAAGGTAGCATTGCCATCAAGAGCTCTCGGTTTTGTCCTACAGACAGGGACTGCAGCAACCACCTTGCATCTTTGTCTCGTTATTTTAGCATGTGCATGCGAGAGGAGGGGAAAAAAAAAGAGGCTGAAAATTATTCAGGCATAATGCAATAGACATAAGAGAGACAAAAAGACAGAGAGGAAGAGAGAGGGGAAGAGAAAGAGGGAGAGAGGGAGGGAGAGAGGAAACGGGCTAGGAGAGGGAGAAGGGGCTGTCAGTGCAGATAAATCTGCATATGGAAATCAGGGTTATCCTGGGTGCAGTTTTATTTAACCATGATGTACTGAGGTTTTTAATTAGACAGGAATTTAGGGAAGCAAATGAAGGATTCGTACAGACACAGGAGCAAATGAAGCATTTGTAATCACAGGAGAGTTTTCAGAGCAAGCTGTGGCAGTGACAGCAAAACTTTTTATAGCAACTTTCTCGTTGGAAACAAAAGTTTCATGCACTGCTACTAATTTACACCCCAAATCCAGGCAGAACTGTGCAAGCATTCATTCTGAAATGAAATCAAACTGAGGCAAGCCAAAGTGACAGAGTCATTTTTCAGATGACCCAGAAACTGCTGGATATAGGGCATGCATTTTAAGCTGTCTTATGCCAGCACAGGGCTAGGACCTTCTCCCTGTTCTCTGGTGACTGTCACAGCCAGTGAGGGCGCTTCGGAAGGGGCAAAGAGCAACTCTCGGCTTGGGTCCCAAGCACCGCACACCAGCTCCATGCTGCGTGAGAATGGGTCGTGTCTGGAGGCGGACCAGAACCTGGCACGCACGGGAGGTTGGGTCAGGGCCTGCGGAGCACCAGCAACGATCAGGACCTCTTGCCCCATGCCATGGGGGAGAGCATGGGGATAAGTGAACTGCGGAAGCGAGGAAGATGCGAGCTGGGGTACGTACTAGCGGTGGCAAGGTGGTGGCGTTGGTGCGAGAGGTGGCAGAGGCCACGCCGGAAAGTCCGGGGCAGCAGCCAGAGCAGGGGGTACCGGGGCGAGCTACGAGTGCTGGAAGGAGAGGCTGGCGGCACACGATTGCTGGGAATCCCCACCGAAATTCCACGCACGGGGCCATAAGCGGCACTGCCGCCACAGCGGCGGGCGGGAGGAGTCAGGGGACGGGGAAGCGAAGGGCAGCGGGGGGATGCGAGGGGGATGCGAGGGGGATGCGAGGGGGATGCGAGGGGGATGCGAGGGGGATGCGAGGGGGATGCGAGGGGGATGCGAGGGGGATGCGAGGGGGATGCGAGGGGGATGCGAGGGGGATGCGAGGGGGATGCGAGGGGGATGCGAGGGGGATGCGAGGGGCAGCGGGGAGCGCGGCGGAGCCTGCGCTCGGCAGGAGCCCTGCAGGAGTCCCTGCCGGGGTAGCGCACCGTCAGGATGGGGCCGGGGGTGTCGCGCAGCGGCGATGCAACCCAGCCCGGCTGCGGACCGCGCCCCAAGCGGCGCTCCGGCCTGGAGAGGGTGGAAAATGGGAGCTGCGAGGAGGAGGGGAAAGAGCGCGGCCCCGGGGCGGAGAGACGCGGCCGGCAGGGGAGGAGGAACCGGCGGCAGCCAATGGGCTCCGCGGCGCCTGCGCGGTGCGGAGCTGCCGGCGGGCGCGGGACGCGCGGAGCGGAGTCCGGGCGCGGAAGGGGAGCAGCGCCCCGCAGGTACCGCCGCCCCCCGCAGGGGCCGCCGCCCCTCCAGCCCGCCCCCCCGGCTCTCACGCCACGGTCTAGGGGGCTGATCAATTGCCCGGCCCGCCCGCCCCTCACCCAGGAAAGCGGCTTCGAGAAGGAGAAAGCGGCGCTGGGCCGCAGGCGTTCCGGGTGCGGATCCTGTGCGGGGCAGATCTCCGCGGGCTGCGGCCACCCCGGGAGTTCTGCAGCGCTGGGTCGGGGGTGCGGTAGGCAAGCGCAGAGCCCGCCCGAGTTCTGTGCTTTTCCCCGGTGTGCCCTGCGGTATGGCGCGGTTTGCTGCCCGGAACGGGCGTGCCATGCAAACTTGTGCGCCAGGACATCCCCCTCTGGCTGCTGTCTGTGCAGTGCCAGCAGCGCGGTGAGCGGCGCTGAATCGCCGCACCGGAGCCCTGCTGTGGCCGAGGAGCTGCACTGCTGCTGCACAGCCTGCAGCCACGGGAGGGAGCTGGGAGAGGAGGGCAGGAACTTGTGTTCTCATTTTGAGTTCGTTTTTCAGCCAGGACTCCCTTCCTTCCAGCCTCTAGCCATGGTGTAAACCGGCTTCTGCAAGAGCAGCTTCTGACCAGACAGTCAAAAATGTAACCAGTGAAGGGGAAAGCTTAAATGAGAGTTTAAATTGTGTTTGCATATTGTTGTAGACCTCCGTGGCACCAGTTCCCTAGTTCTGTTGTATAAAATATTAACCCACTAATTCTAAACATGCAGGCCACTTTTGGACATGATCTTACTCTCCTTTACTTTTGTTTCTCTTCCTTCAGGTTTCTGGGAAGCCAGATTTTTCTAAAGGAAGTCTTCGACTTTAGTCATTTTCTGAGCTGTAAAACCTGACACTTCAGGGTTCCGGGGGGTGTATTTGTTGCTTCTTAGAAGAATCATGAGCTGAAACGTTGCCTTGAAGTCATGGGCAGCTGGAGGCCTGGCATGCATGGTGTGTTTTCATAGCACAGCTCCTCTAGGCTCTGAATGAGGGGTTGCTGAAAGTAGCTCCCCTCTGCAATGCATTTCTGCCTCTCGTTTCACCCTAGCCTAGCCTACCCTGCCCTCCTGATGAGTCAGTTCTGTCCAGCAGCAGCTTTTCACTGCTGTGACTCCCTGAGCAGGTTGTGAAGGAGGAAGATGAAGCAGCAGAGTTGTGTGGCAGGGCATGAGATTATGGTAGCTTTTCTTGGTGGTGCCTCAGTTTGTGCAATCAGATCGGTGTTCTCTTGAGCTGGGGGCTTATGGGGAGTTGTAACCATGGGATTTATCTGAAGGAACACTAAGGTTTTTAATGCATGTGCTTTATCTTCTGGGTCAGGTGGGACAATGGACGATGACTTTGTGGCTTCCTCCACACCCTCATTTCTCACTGACAGCTTGGAGTTGGCAATGGAAGTGGAGAATGAGAACTCAAAGCCACCCTGTTTCTCATGTGCTTTTGACAGCCAAAGTGGAGGGAGAAGCTTTTCTGCAGAGTCTTACTTAGCAAGTGGGTCTCTCAAGAGGTATGGGTTTTTTCAGTTACAAAAATATTACCATTCTAAGATGCTCTTCCTACTGATCTTTGGTTCTTCTAAATCCTGGCGGGGTTTCCAAATCCATTTTTTCTTCTGCTCTCGTGAGCCTGAGATCAGCTTGGTGGCCCACCAGAGGGAAGGGTTCTTGTGTTGATGCACTGCTTTGAACATGCTCTAGGTCCAGTTCCTAGCTTTGTGAGCTTTAAGATGCAGTAGCAGGTTTGCAGCGTTAGAACACTCCAGAACTGGGAAAGTGCTGCAATAATTAGCTTTGATGCCTTTGTTATTCTACAGCCTGCTGGGAGTTTGTATTTGTGCAATTAGCAATGTTTTAACAGCCTGTGCAGATCCCTGGTTTTCTTCAGGTAATTCTATTTGGTTTTAACTAAGTCAGAGCAAAAAGCAGTCATGGCCTAGTGTCAGTTTAAGGCGCAAGGATGAAGTCACGTTTTGTGACTCATCAGATCACTGCTTTTATCAGTGTGCTCTATAGAAGTGCCATTAAATGTATACAGAGGAACTGATGTATGCTCTAGCATTAGTTATTAGGCACCTAGTGCACACTGAGACAGATTCCAAATACACCTTTTGGAAGTGGAGATGTTCTCTAAGGCAGCAAATTCCTCTGCTAAAGGCAGCCTGCATACTCTGTCTCAGCCCCTTTGTAGGGATGAGGATGCTTCAAGGTGGTAGCTGGTAAATTTTTATTTGTTTTTAAAATATACTGTGACTATATCATGGCTTTGTGCTCTTCAGGGTAGAGTTGTCATAGTTTATGACATACTTTATGTACTCTATATTATATTGCTATAAAAGGTATAACTGTGGAGAGCACTGCTCCTTCCTCTCTGCAGCAAACAGCTCTCAGTAGCACATAGCAGCTGAAGCTGTTGTGTTCTCTAGGCTCAGTCCTGGGAACACATGAACATTGTTGGCTCTGCTTCACAGGGTTTTGCTCAGACTGGATCCTTCTCCGAATGACTATGAAGAAGACGTAGTGGAAATGTTTGGCTTTCAGTGGGTGACTGAAATGGCTTTAGTTGAATCCTGTGGATTTCTCTTTGGTTTGCTCAGGTATGTCAGTGTCAGTGTATTTCACAGCTGTACACCTGCCTTAAGGAGATGGCAGACTGAAAAGGCTGTGGGCAGTGCAATGCAGCCTGGAAGGTGCTGCTCTGCCTCACACTCCAGCAGGTGATGGTGCAGATGTGGACCAAATTACAGGAAAAAGTGAATTGTCACAGGTTTTTAATGCTCTGAGTTCACAGTAAGTTTGTAAGCAGTGCATATCTGAGCCATCACCAGATGAAAACTGGGAAGTGTAGTTATTACAGCAGAGTGGGGGATTAGTTCTGAGGGCTGCAGCTCCAGAATGTATGAATAAACTCTGTAAGAGTTCCTCCAGTGAGATTGTGCTATGCATGTAATTCAAGTTGTCTTTTGAAGATTTTTTAAGTCCTTTTTTTGTGCATAAAGAAAAGTGGAGGTTAAAAATCAAATACTGTCAGTGCTGGATGCAGCATTTTCCTCAATTGTTTGGATTAGGATAGCTTCAGCAATCTCTTCAGATACAGTTGCTCAGTGTTTGACTAATTCAATGTAGATGTTTAATCTGGTCAGTGCAAATACACAGATCACCAATAATCCTCTTTGCTACTGATAATCCTCAGGATGTACAGTACATCCAGAGAGAGGATGGGAGAGCAGCTTTTGTGTGATTCCACAAAATCTGTGATATATTCCAACACTGCTTTGATTGAAGGGGATTCTTCCATCCCTCTGGGGTCTGATCTAGGGTGTGATGTGAAACATCATGAAGGGGATCTGGGTTAGTAAGGCACCATAGCATAGATGGCAGGAAGCACGTTCAAGTCATGGTCAGTTGGCTTTGCTTGTTAGATGCAAGCTTTGACTTCACTGTTATTATCAGATTTTGGTATTTATCTTGTAATGAAGGAGGTGGGAGGATGACTTAGTTAGAAGAAACCTTTCATCTGCCCACTGCATTGTCTCCACTGAATGGACACAAGACTCCAACCTTCAGCCTCAACAACCCTCTTTCATGAAGCCCTGCTTTAGCCTTCCTTCCTTTCTACAGGGTTGAAATAACTGAAAAAATCTTGCAGAAATTCCAGTTTAGTTCCAAAACAAACACAAATTCACAAAACCTAAGTGGCTGCAGGTAATTTGGGGTAGCTGAAGTGATTTTATCTAAGGAAGGGAGACCTAAGGGGGAGGATTGTCCTTACATGCAGCTTACAGTGTGCTGGTTTGGAGCCTTCTGGGCGCTTCCCAGTTTTCAGCTGTTTTTTCATGGGAACACTTGGTCTGGGTTTGGTCCAAGTATCTTGGTTTCTAATCCTTCAGTAGTGGCTGCTTTGACTGTATAAGAAATGAGGCAGAGAGCTTTCTTAATTTATTCAGCATTTTCTTTTGAAAGTCTTACACAGTTGTGCCTTTCATGTATTCAGTTCAGTGCTATGCTATCTCTGGAAACTACTTGAAGACCACTTGAAAACAACAGTTCCTGTAGAATTTAGCTGAGCAGTTACCTGTCTTAGACTTTTTTCCTTTTTTAATTGCAGTGGCAGTTAGCAGCTTCTTGAAAAAGGCTCACTCTGCCCCGCAGAACTGGGATGAGTTTTAACTTTTCTAGAGAGAATTTATCCTTTAATTGCTGTTGTTTCTCTTTTGTGCTCAAGTGAAGCAGCAGAGTAATCTCAGCAGGAACAGCTCAGCACCTCTCCCCTTTCTCTGATCTACCCAGGCCTTACTGAAATGTAGTTAAACAACTTTTAGCTACATAAATACCATAAACCTTTATGTTCCTTTAATTAGGCAGCAGATACACAGGCTGGAAGATCTGGTACAAATGAGTTCATCTGATTTTGGTAAGTTTGCCACACTGAATTTTACATTGGGAGGGGTAGTGCTTTCATTAGAGCAGTGAGTGCTCACAGATTGCTGCTGCTTTGAGTGCTGAGCAAAGGCTGGTGGAGTGTTCTGCACAGCAGTTTATAACCAGCACAGACCTGCAGGAAGGTGCAAATGTAGGCAGCCAAGGGATGTCATCTAGTGTGGAAATACTGAGAGTCAGTTTGGAACCAGAACTGCCTATTGTGGTGGTGGGTGGTGGTTGTTCTTTGCTGTTGTTTGTTGTTCTTTGCCAGGGAACTGTTCTGTAGTTCCTTTTCCCTTGACCTTCAGCATTTGCTTGGATCTCTGCTTCCCACCTTGTCAAACAAGCCAGTGAAGTACCCAGGTGTCAGACTGTATACTTCACAGCAGGCCAGCCACTGGTGTGCCTGGATGCAGCAGGTTGGTGGCAGAGGTGTCCATGATGCTGCTGTTAGCAGGAGCAGGCAGTGTGACATGAGGTGCTCATGCCCTAGATAAAACCCCAGTGCTCTGCTCTAGAACCCCAGCTGAAGCGGGGTATTTAGAGAGGTGTTTGCCACCAGCTGTCCTCAGAAAGGAGGGTGGCTTTGCAGGAGCCTGCTGAGGCTGCTGTGGAGGATGCAGATGTTCTGAGTCCAGTGGGGCAGAGCTGCTGTAGCTGCTGGTCTCTCTCCTGCAGGTCAAGCTGCCAGCTTGCACTCTGAAGCGGAGGGCATCAGGCGGCAGTGCACCGAGTTCCTGCACTATGTTAAGGTTTTCATCTTCAGGTGAGAGCTGCACACACTGTACCTCTTGTACTGAGCTGCTGTGGCTGCCTCTGACCCCTGCTCTGACCATGTGTCTGTGTGCCCAGGTATCTGGAACCCTCTAGAGTGGAAAATGAAGGAGTGCTGCATCCGTATGAAGAACTAGAAGCACAGCTGCCGTCGGTGGTGGTGGAAGAGCTTCATGCTTTGACCATGCACATGGGGCACCTCTGTGAGCTCCCTAGCAATGTCCTGGCAGCATTTACTATTCAACACCAGGCAAAGGTTGATGCCTTTTGTAATTTCCATTTTTTGGGTGTCAAAATACATATTAAACTTGGGCTAAGTAAGAATTATTCCTTCTACAGGCTAAAAGCCTCTACAGACAGGATTCATGGCCACAAAGGTTTCTGGTTTGTTTTCCTCTCCCTTAGCTGAAGGACAGGTTGTCTGTTACATTGTGTTTGGTCAGGGATATCCATAGGGTGCACTGCAGGCCAGGTGTCTGCCCATCTTTGGCAGCAGAGTATCCAGAACTTGCTAAAGCAATGCTAGGAATAAATCCATGGGTGTGTTTCTCACAGGTCTTTCCCCCATCGTGGCATTTGCTGCACCTCCACCTGGATGTGAACTGGCTGGTGCTGGAAATTCTTTGTGTACTAGGTGAAAAGATGATGAGTAAGTATGCAGGATTTTTCTTGACCTTACTCCTGTACATAGGACTTGCCCAGAGTTCTTATCCTCCTCTATCTAGAAACATTTGCTGCTGGTATTTGATGGGCTGAACTCACACGTGGGGAGCGAAGGCTCTTGGTGCACCATGTAGCTCAAGTGGAAGTGCTGGACACTTGTCAAAACTGACCAAGGTGAAAGGCTTGTTCTCAACTGGTGCTTACAGTTTCCTAGATTTTTAATAACAACCCTGGTATTTAATGCCATACACCTCTGGACAGGGCATCTGCAGAGATCACCAATGCAGAGTGGTGAGCAGCAATTTG
Organism: Dryobates pubescens; assembly: GCF_014839835.1. Taxonomy (NCBI): domain Eukaryota; kingdom Metazoa; phylum Chordata; class Aves; order Piciformes; family Picidae; genus Dryobates; species Dryobates pubescens. The sequence continues at coordinate 14,612,036 of NC_071639.1, forward strand.
ATGAAAGCAGTGTAGGATGAGTGTCCAAGAAGAGAGCAGAGCAAAAAAACCTTGGAACAGAGAATTTGGGTTGTTAACCATGTGTGGCACTAAGGAGATGCTGGGCAGAGGAAGGGGCCTCAGACAGAAGGGCTTGTGAGAGTGCAGCAAGGAAAGGGTAAAGCAGTACCTTGGGTTTTTCCTTTTGGAGGAAAAAGGGGAGAACTGTTGGAGGCAACTCATTGTCTGGAGTTCCATATTTATTTCTAGCTAGCTTCTGAGAAATAAAGCAGCAATCCGTGGCCTGAAGAGAAGGCTCATGCTTTTGGGCAGCAGGATCTCTAGCAGGTTGCCTGCTCTTCTCTGTGCCTTGGAGAATTTCTTGGGGTCTCAGCTTGTTCTCTGAAGTGTGCTGAGACAAAACTTTACACTGCTGAGACCAGGGGCAGGGTGGTGGGTTCAGGGCTGCACCCTACATTTCCAATAATAGAATACAGGCTTGTTCTGCATCTCTTCTGTTCCACTGATACCAGGGCAGTTGTACTGTTGGAAAGCTTGTGGGATGAGGTCTTGCAGACACTTACTTCACTTTGCCATTTTATCTCTGCTCAAGTTGGAGTAGGATTGTGCCAGCTTTTTACATCAACACATCCAAAGGAAAGTGTTAGACCTCTCCAGAATTGTTTGTCATCAACTTGCATATCTGCAAAACATGTCAGGATTTCAGAACATGCACACAGGCATGTGCTGAAGAAGGACCTGCAGATAAATAAATCTTTATTCCACCACAAAGACTGTGCCAGAGCAAGGCTGCAAAGTGCCAAACTGTTTTACTGTCAGCCAGGGTAACACCAGACTTCAGTGTGATTGTGGACTGGTTGGACTTAGAATGGATGAACTTCCCCATGTGAGTTTGTACAATAGGTTTACAGACAGCTCAGCAAACCAGTTCTAAAATACACAGAATAGAAAGAGAGTCCTGTCTTGGGTTCTTGCAGCCAAACCCGGAACTAACTGGGCCTCCTTCTCTTCTGTGTTTCAGGGCAAGTTGTGTATGCCAACCACTTCATAAATCTGACTGGAGAGAACCTAACCAGCACCAGTTTGTTTGAATCGCACTGTGCAAATCTCATAGCAGACTTAATAAACTTGTCCATCAACAAGTACATGAAGGTAACCGTCCAGGATGGTGGGCAGTCAGCTGTAGGGAGCCGTATGAGCTGGGTGTTGCACCAATGCACAGAGGACTTCTTGCTGTTAAGTTTTAAATGTTATGTATGGATTTCTGTCTCCATGTTTTAAAGAGTGTTATTTGTTAGGAGCCCAAATTGTGTTATTTATTCATGACCATCTGGCAGCTGAGTGAGAGAGCACTATTGAAATGCACTGTGTGCAGAGCAGGAGCGAGTGCCACATTGCCTGAGCTCAGTCCTCCAGCTTCAGTGCCAAACGTGGCACAGGCTGAGAGGTTTAGAGCTGTAGGTGCAAAAAGCAGCTTTTCAAACTCAGCAGGAACAAAAGAGTCACTGCAACCCTGGCAGTAAGCTAGCTGGACACTTGCCCAACAGCACCTTACCGCTTATGGTTGCGCTGCTCCGTCTTCATGAGAGAGAGGGGCATGGCTGTGCCAGCATGGGGTGACTGTCCTTGTAGAGGATCCCTGCAGAGAACTCTGTTACCTTCCCTCCTTGTAGGGGGTCCCTGCAGAGAACTCTGTTAACTTCCCTCCTTGTAGGGGATCACTTCTGTCTGGTACATTATCAGAAAGTGCTGCAACCTCTTCCCCTGTCCAAGGATAAATAGATGAGAATGGAAGATTTGAATAATATCTCTTGACCGTGGTGCTTGATGGAAGGCTTTGACATGTCAGCTGTTCTCTTTGCAAAGACAGAAGCTTGTTTTGCCACAGCTTTTTCCTCAGCTCTCCTTAGGCTAGGGTTGCACCACTGCAGCTAGTTCTCTTTGAGATGCCTTTCTGAAGTGGATCTTGCATTTCAGCTGGTGATGATGTGATTTTGTCATTCACACCATTAGGATTCCAAATTCAGGAACTATTTGAGGTATCGGTTGGATCAGGAAGGGCATGGATTCATCTCACCAGGTTGCAGGTGTTGGCTGGATTAGTGTCACCCCTGGTGTTTTATTGTCAGGGAAGGATAGCAAGGATTCTTTGTCCTGCAGAGAGATGGATCAGCATCTCTAGGTGCCCAGACCCTTGTGTTTGCTCTGGAGAGGTGCAGGTTGATCACTGAGACTTGGACTGTTCCTTGTTTAAAGGCAAACCCCGTATGAGCCTCTTTGTCTTCCCTCATTCTTCCCACGTTTCTGCCATTGTGTCCTTGCTGAAGGTAAACTCTGCTGAATTATGCTGTTGAAGCAAAGTTTTTCTCACTATTTTCCCACCTCTGAATGCAGGTCACTGGATGCCTGGGTCCTAAGACAGCAGCAGTACAGTTTTGTCTATGCTGTGATTGTTTCAAATATGCTGCTGGTGGGGCTTCAAACCATGAAAACCTGTAGAGGATCTTTATGTGTTTAGCACTTCCTCTTGCTCCTTTGCTTATTTTGTTCCACAGTTCAGGGAATGTGGAACTGAAAGATGAATCCCAAGAAGGCTGCTTTGCATTTGAAATACATCAGTCTGAGTGAGTTTAGTTAAACATGGGGCAGTAAATACTGTGCGTGGCTGGAGCTGTGCCGTTTGCTGTGTGGCAGGGGAGTGCCTCACAGGAGACTCAGCAGAGCAAGTTCTGTGGTGGTGTGGGAGCATCAACACCCTCCTGCCAACAGCAGCCTGTGCTACTAGCATTATGCCTTGTCATTGAGGGGGTTGCAGTTAAAAACAACAGCAATAGTAGCTATTAAATCATCTGAAATCTTTTTCTTGTCTTCCCATCAAGAAAATCTAATCAATCATTTTCTCTTTCCCTTCCCACCAGGCAAGCAATCTGTGTTTGTTGCAAGTCCTTTTCACTTAGGCCTCAGAATTCCATTTTCATTTGATCAAAAAAATGTTTGCAGGTAGCTCAGAGGAAAGTAAGAAATAGCACAAGCTGTAAGCTAGGTAAGACTGGGACAGAGTTCCCATCAGGTGACAGACACTTTGGGTGTTGAGGCAATAATGCACTTTGCAATGTGCAATTGTACCTCTGCTGTCGACCTACGAAAGCCCCAAGCCACCAACCCAAACTTCTGAATAATTGTTTTGTTGTTCTCTTTCAGGTGAGACCTTCTGAGGCTCTTACTGGTCACCATTATCCCTGCACCTGCATTAAAGAGTTATGGGTTCTTCTTATTCAGCTGCTGGATCACAGAAACAAAGGGTCTGCCCCTGAGGTACTGCAGCAGGGCTATTAAGTGTGCAGTGGTCACCAAAGGTTCCAGAGTGCCATGAGTGCACCAGGGCACACAGCTGATGCTGTAGGAGGACTGCAGGCTGGCTGTGATGCTTTGGGCTGCTGTCTTGGGTGTGCATCAAGTCCCGACTCTAGGTTGGCAGTGTCCTGTTTGGTTATGACCTAGGGCACTGATAAGGAGTGTTTGTACTGAGAGCTATTTAGTCCTTACTGACAGCAGGTGTGAGGCTGGACAACACAGGTGAAACTTGTTGAGTGCCAAGTGTTTGCACTTTGAGCATGTTTGTCAGGACCCACTTAAGGTGGGTGAAGTACAGGTACAAAAAAAGTCCCAGAGAATTTCTGCCTGATTAGGGAAGATAGGCACAGGCTGCAAGAGGTCACTTGGTGGTAGAGGTGGCTGAGCCAAAGAGTTTGTCAGAGCTGGAAGAGACTTGGAACAAGCCAGAGAATCTGCACATCAGTTTGCTGCCCTTCAGACTGCAGGTCAGCCTGGCACTAAAGCCTGAACACTGTTTGGTTGTCATCTTGCTTGTTCTCTGTGAAAGCAAATGAGTCAAGAGGACAGCACTGGAGAGAAGTGGCACCATGGGCTTCATTCTTCAGCACGGTTCGAGTCAGTTCTGCTTTTGCCACAGGGCTTCTGGAGCGTGGTGAACAAAACTCTGAAGAACATCTTTGAAAGGCAGAATGGCTCTGAGAGGATGTCTGCTTGTGAAGCAGCTCAGTGTAAGGACCCACTGAGCTTCAGCTGGTGGACTGTGACTCACCTGGCATCGCTCTACCAGTATGACCGCAGCGGGAATCCCGATGCCAAGGTGGGTTTGCTTTTCTCCAGGTAGCCCCAAGGTGCTCTCAATTGTTTGCATCTCTGACTTTGGCTGTCTTTACTGGCAGAACACTTGGTGGTGTTACACAGGAACCGTCCCACTTCTAAGTAAAATGGGACTTTCTGATAAAAGTAAGGATTAATTGGGTCTGACTTTGCAAAGTCCCTGATTTGTCACTGAGAATGAAACTGGAGAAGAGGGGTTAGGGTAACTCAGTGCTTGAATGCTTAGTTGGAAAGCTCATGGCCATTTCTGGTGGCTGGAGAGCATGATAGCTGTAGGATGTTTATGCTTCTGCAGATCCTTTAGTGTCCTGTGGCAGGCTGCTCAGTATTGTTTCTGACAGTACCACAGCAGAAGGAAGCAACCTGCAGACCACACCTGAGGGCTGCACTGAGCTGTCTGGGGCAGGACCACAGCCCGTAATGCATTTCAGAGGGACACTGGGAAGACAGAGTTGCTTCACTCCCTGCTTATTAGAGGAACTTGGAGAGAAAAGGTTCCTCCTAGCCTGGACACAGGCACCAGTGTGAAGCAGCCTTTATGCTGGGTTTGGTATGTTTTGTGCCCCAATCAGAATGCAGTGATGCTGTTTATTTTGATCACTGCCTCACTGATCCTTACTATGCATTTAGCCTCATGAGAGATTATTTTTTGCTCCAGGCACTGTGTTATTTAAATAAGTCAAACAGATGCAGAGTGGAATGTCTGCTGCTCTTACTTTAAAAGAGGAATCTGAGATGCAGTGGCAGGAAGTGACTTGCCCAAGATTAAATAAGACTTTTTCCTTAGAGCCCACCTGGGAGAAAAGAATTTCCAAGTCTTGATTTGTGAATCATGAGACCATCCTGTGCACACTCCTTATTTCTGTGGTCTTCATGTTCAGACTGCCAGCTGTGCCTCACCTTACTCTGAGTGCTTACAAAAGCTCTGGCAGCAACAGGAGCCTTCTCGCCAACCCCAGGAATGTGCTCTCCTAGGTGGGTGAGGGTTGCCATTTCTTTAGGTTTCCCCCCCACCTCCAAATCACAGCCTCTAACATTTTTTGAACACTGCAAGAGAGAGCAGCCTGTGATACAACTGTGAAGTGAGTGGAGCTGTATCAGGGTGCAGAGGAGCTTTGGTGGTTAAACATCTGACACGTGCTTGCTTTTAATTAGTGATGCTGAGAGGTGGGAGGGTGATGTGTCACCATGATGGTTATTCATGTGCTCAGAAGCAAGAGCTGCCTCCAAGCCTATGTCAGCTGTGGAGGATTTTCCCTTTTTTTTAATGTGGTATGCATGGCCTTGAGGTTATTATGGAAGCTTTTAAAATTCTAACTAGGTTTCAGACTTGCTTCTTTTTATTTTTCCCTTAGCTCCTATAAGATAACTCAGTGTGGAGTGATTCATATATATGGAACTTACATTTCAAACACATGAAAACATTTTTTACCACTAGAGCTTTTTGGCTAGGTTTCTTACATCCTCTGTGCTGAGGGATGTACAGGACCTGTCTCTTTCCAGGTCTCACTTTGCTCTTCTGAGATCAGGAGGTGTGCATTTAAAAACCAAATGGGACCTGGTGGGAAGATTTGCTACCTCTGAACGTTGCAGGGGTCAATTTCAGCATGCTGGGGGCTAGAGAAATAAAGGCAGGATTACTTGGGGCTAAAAGTCTGCCCTTTGAGGAGAATAATCTGAAATGACTGCGTGGCAAGATAAGCAAACATGGGCTTCCAGCCGAGAGGCTTCGTGTGGCTCTTCAGGTAGCCAACTGTTAGCCCTTGCAGGGGTTTCTTCCTGCAAATCCAGAGGGTCTCAGCTCAAATCTGTGGGTTTAGCATCTTCCCTTTTAACATCCTTTGCCCTGCAACTCTTTTACTTCCTTAGCATGGTCCAATGGACTCAAGGAGGTAATCGCCTGTCTCCCCACGATACAGAATGTGAGCTAGGGGCCATGCAGCACCTACCCTGCGTTTCTTTTCCTGCCCTGCCAGCTCCTTGCCAAACTGGCCAGAACAGTCCTGGCTGCTTGGCTTGAGAAAAATGACTTAGCAGTATTTTTCAAATTGAAAAGGTGAGGCTGTTCCTTTTCCTCCTTACATCCTCCTTTTTGCAGGCTGTTAAAGACATGGCAAGGCACACTGCTTGTGCCCGTGGTACAGGCCTGCACGTGCTGCTGTTTCACTACGAGTGCAGGTTTGCATTGCAAATCAGTCACTCAGAGCAGTTTAAATTGTGTGCTCTTTATTTTCAGTTATGTTGTTTAGAGGCCTGGTTTTCAGGACAGCTGTCAGATGTGTTCATGAACCCAAAGAAGCTGTTTGCAGTGCTGACTGCAATGTGCTGTTGTGAAACGAACTATTTCTGCAGATCGCTTGCCTGCTTATTTTCCTGTTGCTCCACACTGATTGCTGTGAGGAGCACAGTTGCTGTTTCACACTGATAATTGTTAATTTTCAGAAACAGAAGGAGTCCAATTGGAAATTTGTGGAAGAGCTCCTTAAAAAATCCACTGATGCTCAGGTAAGTGTGCAAAGCAAGAAATGATAAAAGGAGAGTGTCAGGGATGCTTTCAGGGGAGGACAGTGCATGAAGCACAGTCCAGCTAACCAGGGTGTCTTGGAGTTGCAGTGGGTTTTTGTCCTGGGTAAATGAATCTCTCTGGCACGGCCGAGGGCAGGGCACAGCTCCCTCCTTGTTCGCTGTTACGCTCACTTTAAAGTGGGTGTGCTTGATGCTACATTGTCAGATAAGAGAGGAGATAATTATGCTGGGAGGGTACCTGTATGGCTACTCAGACAAGAGATATTCAGAATAAGAACTGGATGCTTAGGAAATGTAAAGCAGATCCTGAATGTGAGGATATCAAGTTGAGGAGACACGATGAGGGAGATAGGCAGCTGCATTGGAAATGCAGCTATATCCCCAGCACAGCAGGAAGGTGACTTGTCTTGCTGAGCAATTTGTCTTACAGGCTTGAATCAAACTCTTACTGATAAGGCTCTAGTTTCTGAGTACTCATTTCATACCTTATCATTTCTCTTTCTGCAGAACTGTTAATGCAGTGCTTCATGGCCCAGAGGTCACCATTGACCTCCTTTTTAAAAGCCTTTAAATATGCTGTTCATCAGGGCTCGAAGCAGCTCGCGTCGCAGCCCTGCACGGCTTTTCTGCGGGCCCATTGTCAAAAGTGCAAATGCTGGATCAGCAACACCCACAGAGATCACTTCTTCAGCTTGTGTATGCTTAAGAGCAGAATAAACATGTTTGGGTTTTCATTTGATCTCGGAGGATATTAAGAGAACCCTGCACATTTCTGTTGAAAGAGGAATTGGTTCTTGTTTCCTTGTCACTGCTGTGCTCCTGCAGCAGCTGAAGCTGTGGCACAGAGCTTGTGCTACAGGGTCTGCACAAACAGAATCCCTCACTGGAAGAATACAGAGGGTATTAGCAGGCTCTAAAATTGTGTCACATATAAACTCTAGTCATTTGTTGATATGCTCTGACTGATCAAGAGTTCACCTTTTGCAAAGGTTTTGCAGTATATAACCAGGGGAAGGTGCTGTTCAGGTTAGGGACCAATGGGGATGGGAATCAAGAGCCCTGAGTTTGTGAACTTTGGATAAAGAGAGGAGCAAGAATGGGTACCTGGGCAAGTGCAGAGTGCTGCTGATCTGCATAGGTCCTTCCAGCCTCAAAGAGCTGGCAGACTGGGAAGTTTCTGAGGCAGAAACTGCTCTGCTTTTGTCATTCTTGATGGCCAGAGGTGAAGAGAATTGCTACCCTTGTAATTTGGATCCCTTTGGCTGGGCTCATGACAAAAGCAGAGCTGGTTTACAATTCTATTTGTACTCTGAAATGAACACTGTTGTACCAGGAATATTAACATAGCTGCATTTGTATACTCTGCAACATCAAACTGACTAAATTTATGGATTGTCAGTATAAAATGAATTTGTGTTTACAAACTTTTATTGTAAGTGAGAATCAAAAGCTCTTTTGTTTGAGAGAGCTAATAGCAGTCTGCCTGGTAGCCTTCGCTCGTTTCAGAAAACAAATTGCTGCCTCTTGTTTCCTTTTGCCTCCAGTTTGTTACTCCTGCTCTGGGTTTGGTGTTTAATTCTGCTCTAAAAGAGACGCAGAGGTACTTGTTGGGAGTTCTAGGAAGCCAACTTTGTGACTGCAGTGGGAGGTCCCATGGCAAAACTGTTGTGTTTAGGTGGTGCTGTCATGGGGACAGCAGCTGGTGTGCCTCCCTTCTGCCATGAATTGGGAGCTGGCTGCCACCAGGGTTCTGATGGCAGTGCCAGCAGTGCAGGAGACCTGTAAGCAAAGAAAGAGTGAAAGAACCCATTCCTCCCTGGGGTATTTGAAGGCTGGAGAACTCTCTCATCTGAGATTGAGATAAAACCCTCAATACTATCTTGGTGTTGTAAACTGTTACAGAGATACAAAATGGTCGGGGCAGAAGCTGCTCACCAGGGCACATTTGTTGTTGAATTGACTGAACCCAAGCAGTCACTGCTGCGTTGGATCTGATGCAGGCTACTTTTGCAGACACTGGAAGGTGGACGAGATGAACCTCACTCTTGGTATCCCATAACTGCACCCTGAGTGCTTCACTGTGTTCACACAGGCTGGCAGCACTGGTTTTCCTATGCTGAACTCCTTTCCTCCTTTTCAAGGCTGTTGTGCTAGAGGAGCACTTGAGAATGCATCTGCAGTGCTGTCTGACCTTGTGCAGCTCCTGGGACCTCAACCTATCTGTTGCCACCATACTCTGGGATTACTACAGCAAGAACCTGGTAAGCAGATGACTACAGAAACATGGAACTGTACGTCGACAGTCCTCAGCTTTTAGCAGCTAATTCTGACTCTCCTCTGTTGTAAAACTGCCCAGGCAATGGCAGTAGGCTTACATTTGCTGTGTTTAAGAAATCTTGTTGGAATGTATGCTCTGCTCCATTACCTTGTGTCACAGTTGAGTCAGTTCTGCTGTAGTTTTATTCTTCATCCAGACTGCTGCTTCGAAGGCCTTGTAAAAGCCCTTTGCACACACCTCCAGTGCATTGTTATGCTGTGAGGAACGTGAGGATTGCACCTTGCTGCCTTTGCAGCATTGGCACTTACCTTCCCTCTCTTCACTTGCTCTTCCAGAACAGTTGTTTCACCATTCCCTGGCTGGGTCTGAAGGACCTGGCGAATATCAGCAAAACCTCCTTGTCGATGCTGGAGCTGGTGAAGAGCTGCTGCAGTGAACAGCAGATCCCTGCCCTCTACAAGTCCAGCAACAGCTACTTCATTTTCCTCAGCATTGTGGCTCAGATGATGAAGGCAGCAGAGCACAGTGGTGTCCATCCTTGGAAACAACTCAAAGGACGGTATGGCCATCTCCCAGCTGGGCAGCTGTTGAGGGGGGACTGCTCTGCCAGGCTGCGTGGCCCCTCCGGCCACAGGGCACAGAGGCGTGCGCAGCTCCTCTGGAAGGGCTGAGGGGTCCAGGGTGAGCCCTCGTGAGGAAAGCAGTTTCTCTTGCCAGCTGAGGCTGTGGTAGGCTCCATGAGCTGACTCCAACAATCACCATGACATCCATAGCCTGTGCCTGTTCGCGTCATCCCCCAGGCCAGGCACCGGGTGCGTGGGCAGCCTGCACAGTGGCACAGCCCAGATGCCTGGCTGGCAGTGGAACTGAAGCACAGGAATTGTCTGAGCTGCCTGTGAGCCCTGTGCTGGCCAAGAGCGCAGCCTGGCTCTTTCTAGACCTGCAATTGCACCAAGTTCCAGGTTTTCTCCTGGCTTTCAAAGTCTCTCCCATCATACTTTTCCTAGGATTCTAACTCTTCATTCAGTTTTGGAGCGTACTGGTGAGGAGGTATGGCCAGTCATGACCTCAGCCCCAGCAAACATCTGTGCTCTAAATCCAGCCTGGACTCTTGGTGTGCTTGCTGAATCCTTCAAGTTTTTGGTATAGCAATGAGATTGTACCCATCAGCAAAAGTGCTTTATTATCTTTTTCCATTGCACATAAAAGACTTGAAACTGGTTTGGGTTTTTTGGGTTTATTTCTTTAAACATATTTGATTAAGTAATAGGGATTTTCTGAAGTATGAGTAAAAACTTACTGTATGCAGGTAATTAATAATCCTTACTATTAAAAATGTACATGTGTGTGCAGACTGCCCACAATTGTGGTGTGTTTCTGCCAAGAAACCAGGGCTGTCTTGGCTGGCAGAAAGGGAAGGTATCCACAGTGCCTCTGTAGAGTAAGGGCTGGGGTTAAAAATTACTGCCGCTACACAGGAACAAATCTGTTGCTGGCTGCTGAATCCGTGTCCTGTTGTAGTAATTTTAATTAGCTGCTCTGGTTTTCCTGCAAAGAAATGATACTGAGATTTCTCTGCTGCTGTAGCTTGTTGCTTCCCCTAAGTTAAGAGGGGGAACAATGCCACACAACAGACTGTGGGTCTGCTCACCCAGTGTTGGTTGTTCCTACCTCGAATAAAGCAATTACACAAGTAGCAAAGCACGCCAGCCTACAGCAATGATTTTGGGGTGAACTCTGTTTTTCAGCAGCTAACCAAGCATTAATTGATGCATGAAGAATGTAAATGCCTGTCAGTAGTGATTTATTACTAAATAACGTTAATTGAGTTTGCTCTGATTTTGGTGGCTAGGTGTGATAACCTCAGCACTATTTCCAACTCTTCTTCCTGGTCACAGAATAGGGAAGCAGCATTTCTGGGTGCTTGACTTAGTGCATGTGGAGCTTGCTTTCAATTTGATGTGAATAATATAGCCAAGGTTTGAAACTCTCAAACTAGAATGTTAAGGCAGCCATTTTCATCCCATTCCTCTGTTGTAGAAATGGTGACATTGAAGTAAAATGCCAGAACCAAGCAGAGGTCACAGATAAGACCCATGTAAAACTTTCAGCTTCTTGTTTGGTTGTTGTTGAGGAGGGGGAAGTCTTCTCTTGTGCCACATGGCAAGAAGGGAGTTCCTAGGGAAGAAGTTTGAGTGCAGGGATTGTTCACTATTGCAGAAAGATGCCACTTGGCAGCTTCCTTTCCTGGCACCCCTCACGGGCTGGATTTTATTGAGGCATGGCATGGAGCTCACCCATCAGAGCAGAGTCTTGGATAAGGGGGAAAGGTTAGGTTGCACCTGGACCTGCAAACACATGTGCCATGTGTCAGGAGCATAACATGAAAGAGTGTGTTTGGGAGGGCACTGGAAATGCCAGGGTAACTGAATGTGAAGCATCAAAACACAGTCTGCCAGGCAGGTAGGAAGTCACAGACTTTAAGAGACTTTCTCTTTGCTGTTTACGGTTCTGTTTTTCAATGCAGAATTTACTCCAAGTTCCATCGCAGAAGAATGCAGGAGCTAACAGAAGTGGGGCTGCAGAACTTCTTTAACCTGTTCCTCATGCTGGCACTTGTTGCAGAGACAGAAGATATAGTGAGCCGAGTGCTGGACCTCTTGGACTTCCTGACCCCAGCCTCCATCACCATGTCTCGGAGAGCTCTCATCTGGAGAGGGCATTTTGCTTTCCTTCTGATCTATGTTGAGAAGAACTTGGACGTCGGTGTCCTGGCTGAGAAAGTCTCCCACGCTTTCCATGAGAAGGCAAAGGAGTTCCTAGTAACCAAAAATGACTACACACAGAGACAAAATCTCTGGGCTCTACTTTCAACCTACATCGATGGTGTCCAAGAGGTGTTTGAGACCAGCTGCTACTTGAGCCTTTCTGAGGAGAAGCTGCTGAATGATGGCTTTACCATGCTGCTGCCTGCCTGTGGAGGAGCTGAGCTGAGTATGGTCCTGAGCTTCCTTCAGGTTGTGCTGGCCAGGCTTCGGTAAGTCCTGCAGTGAGGCTGTGGGTGCAGACTGGCGCACTTGCGTTACACTGCAGTTCATTTCCTGCTTAAAGGGAAAGCTCTAGAGGACAGGGAATGATGTGTTAAACTTCCAAATCCACCAGTACTTCACTGCACTTAGTCCTAGAAATATTTCCTTACTATTTCAGGGCATCACATTTGGCATCCCTGATGTTCTGTCATAATGCAGTGGCTCTGTAGCCACGCTTTCAGGCAGTGCCATCTTGCTCCTGGCAAGTTTCCAAATTATCTGTACTACACTAAGTTTTGGGCTTTGGTTGCTTTGGTTTTGGTTAGGGTTTGGGGCTTTTTCAGTGCATATTCTATTTTTCAGACTCTTTGTTCTGTTTTATTTCCTTCACCAAGGTTGCAATCAAATAAAACAGTTATGGAGATTTAAATACTTGTCTGGGGTTTGATAGTAAAGGAAATCAGATTTCACCACGTCAAGCAGGTTTGCTTTGATGTAGTCGCTCAGTTTCCAGCATCCACAGTGCCCTTCAATAAGCATATTTTTGTCTACTGATGCCTTTGAGAAGTAGTCCTCCAGTTTGAAGCCCAAACTGCTGGGGTTTTTTGTAAGATATTAAGAGGCAGCTATTGATCTGCCATTACTTCAGATGTGCAAGACTGAACTGGGAGGAAAGAGCTGCGGAAGGAAGGATGCATAATAGGAATGGTGAGGCCCATATGCAAGAGCTCTCTTTAACTAGCTTCTTTGTTATTGTCTAGTAGTTTGACTGCAGCTGTCAATAGCTTGTACATCCAAAGACAACTGTTTTTCAGGCAGTCTTTTGAAAAAAGATGAAGCATGAAACTAAGTTTAGTTGATTTATTATTTATTATTTCAGTTCAACCGAATGTATTTACTGGAATAAATTGGAGACTTCAAAACTGCTTTGACATTTTCTCCATTAGCTAATACACAGCATTTGTTGTGTTGTTTTTAAAGATGAAATGAGGAGGAATTTGAGATCAGTGACAAAGTTGCCTGTTTCATAACTTGGCATTGTTTTGAGGCTTTGGAGAAGTGGAGCCCCTGTGTGTGTAACACAAAGCAGGGTGTGCAGGCTCATTGCAGAGCAGGGCACAGAGCAGTGCTCAGACCTCTGCACAAACAGCAGCTCTGCTGATACATGAGTTACAAACACCCTGACTGATGTGAGGGAGCTTGGGAGAGCCTGGGTCTTAGCAGTTCTTTATTTCAGTTCAGCTACTGTTACCTGCCTGCTTATGCCAGGTACCCAGCAGCTCCATCCCTTCAGTGTAAACCGCTTTGCCCTTCAGGCTGCGTGGGCCAGGGGCTGTTACTGGCTTCCTCTGACAGACTCACTGACAAGAGTGCTCTGCTGTACAGAGAAGAACAGCACTAGAGCTACTTTCTTCCTTCAGGAGACTGGGATGACTTTGTGCCAAGCAGGTGTTGAACTATTCTTGGCTTAACCAGACTGATCAGGCCTGATCTGTCTGCAGCCCCGGACAAGGCTGCAGTGCCTCCATGCCCTCTCCCTCCTGTTTGTAAATCCAGGCAGGCTGAAGGCAGCCCTCTCAGAAATGGCATTCTTCTGTCCCTTGCACTCCCATAATTACCTAACTGTAAGACAAGGAATTTACAGGTAGGAAGGAAGTGGGAACCCTGATTAAAGAGAAGCAGCTCCCTCCAGGCTGTTAGGAAATAACATTTGGTGTGCCGCTCTCTGCGCAGCCCAGCTGCTGGCTCACAGGAGCATTCCTCAGTGCTGATTAGGTACCCTCAGGAAAGCACTGCCTGGTTACCTTAACCAAATGCCTCGCTTGTAGTGCTTGCTTTGTCAAACGGCTCTAGCAGCCCCCTTTAAGGTGCCTTGCTGCATGGCTAAATCACATCCCAGGTTTCCCAGTTGCTCTTGTTTGAGGACACTAAAAATGGCCCTCTTCCTTTGCAGAGTGAGGTGTAGCCAAGAGCTGCTCTTTAATTACAGCTATTCATGCTGCTGTGCTTAAGGGGCTGTCAGCATTTCCATTACAAACCTTTATTTTCAAGTGTTTCTAACAGAGCAGGGAAAGCTGGCTCTGGGCTAAAGCCTGGCTACAGGCTTTAGAAAATGTTCTTGCTTCTTTTTTCTTAAAAGGCACCTGAAAAGAGACCCCAACTTCACATTTTACACTGCTGTGCTTGCAAATAACCTTTTCCAGGTTTTTCTTGAATTTTCCTTGTCTGGCTAGAAAAGTGTCAGTGATTTTGATCATTGTATTTACCTGTGCTTAGACCATTTTAAATATCCATTTTTGCACCGCTTCTGAAGTGCATTTTTATCATGCTAATGATTTTGGTGTCCATATATCTCAACAGAACTTACGACTCATTGTTATCAGTTTTTGATGTGTGATGATGTTGGGTAATCGGAAACAAGATGGTGCTTGCTGGCACTTCCAAGTATTTGATCTTCCTAGTGCAGCTCAGTGTGAAGTGCAAGATTATACTTAAATACAGTCTTCTTTTTAAAAACATAGGCAAAATAAACAGGAAACAAGCAGGAAACTCCCCCAAAAACGACAATGCAATTCCTCCCAGTATTTGCTTGGAGCATTCAGCTTCCAGCTCAAACAGAAAGTGGTCAGTTAGTTTTTGGGTATTTTTAAGCAGTGTTTTGAGCCCTGGTTCTGTTTTCCTTCTTTAATGGAAGGTAAATGCAGGATGCTTGCTCCTGTGTGCTGTCAGCTGCTCCAGATCTCAGGTGCCACCCACAATCTGAGTGCCTGCTGACACGGAAAGAAACCCTGGGCTGATAAAACCCCAGGGGTTTAATGGGCTTGACAGAGCTCCCTGTGAGAATGGACACAGGCTCAGCCAGATGCTGAGTGCCTGGCAGCAGGCCCTGGCATTGCAGGGTGCTACCCTTAATGCAGAGCATGTGAAAGTGTCTGTCACTGCCATCAGCCTCCTCGCCTCGTCACCCTGCTGGCACTGGGGGGTGTGGTACTAGCACTGGGGCACAGGACTGGCACAGGCAAGCACTGCCCAGGTGCAGCATCGCTGGTGCCCTCCAAACAGCTCTGCCTCTTTCACCAGACTTGCTGCTGGCACCCCGGGCAGAAGGACAAGGGCCACACACCTGGAAACACAACAAATGGTTCTAGGGGTTTAGGGCCATATGTGCTGTGGTGCCAGTGTGGAGGGACATTGGCAATGGCAATGTGTGCATTTCCTAAGCTCCACAGCACTAAGCAGCAGGCAAGCCTGTCTGCAGTTCAAAGTGAATCACTCACTGGGCCATGCAGCAGAGCTGACTGCTTGTTGGTTTCTCCAGCCTTGAGCTTGTGAGGGAAAGAGTAGCAGGACTGGAGGCTGCAGCTTACCTTTGCTATGGAAATGGGCAGCCTTTTGTCATTTGGCTGTGCTGGACTTCCCATCAAAACAGCCTGTGGGAAGCCTTCTGAGGCCAGCAGAAGCCTCTCCCTCTCTCTGCCACCATCCAAGTAGGGAGAATAGAAAGGTTCTCCTCCTTCTCTTCTTCCCTCCAGGAGTTTTAGTCTTAGTCTTTGTAAAATGGATTCTCTGATGCTGAACTTCTGAAGACTGTAACCAGAGAGTGTAGGTCTTATCTTCCCCCCTCAGCTCCACAACACAGATCTTGTGCTTGGGGAACAAACACCAGGAGGGTGGGCAGGCTGTGACACAGGCTTCCTGGAAGGGTGGTGGGTGCCCCTAGCCTGTTACAAGGCAGTTGGACAATGCCCTCAGTAGGATGCTTTAACTTAGTCAGCCCTGGAGTGGGCAGGCAGTTGGACTAGGTGGTCACTGAGGTCCCTTACAGCTGAAAAATTATCTTCTCTTCTAGAACCATGCTAGGAACAAGAGAGCAAAAGCTGTCAAAGGGCCTTCTGGTTGTTGATGCCCAAAGCCAGTCTTGGGAGCCACCCAAGGAGACTCAGGCACAGAAGATCACAGCTCTGTCCCCTATGCTAGAGACTGAAGCAGTTTTCTGTTCCCTCCCTGGTGTCTGCCCAAAACCCAATCCCCTTGGGCTCTTTGCAGCCTGGCTGCCAGCAGTGAGGATGCTCTGCTGTGAAAGACTCAGCCCAGCAAGCAAGGAGAGTAAAGCCATGCCCAGGGGCACCGAGGAGCTGCTGCTTGGGGCCAAGAAGTTGTTGAGAGGAGTGTGTGCACCCCCAAGGACATGGGCCACACATCTGTTTTCTGATGGATGTGTCTCACTTTGCAAACTGCTTTCCCAAGTGAACTTCCCCCCCAGTTTTCCTTCCTTTATTCTCCACCTGAGGTGTGATAATGGCTTTCCATGGGATTTGTGGTGGCTGTGGGTGTTAAACAAAGGAATACTTTCACCAGTGAAGCCATTGTATGCAAGTAGCCTTCTAATCTCTTAATTTTGATTGTTTCTTCCTTACCTTACAAGATACACATTTCTTCTCTCTTTAGGATATCTCTTGTCAGATTTAAGGCTTATTTAAAATGAACAGAAAGCTGAAGCAATTTTCTTTATTCCATTTCAGTCTCCTAAGGCCTATTTCCCCCTGGTGAGCTCATAGCAACAGGGGGGTTTAAGGGAATTCAGCTTTCTGCAAATTAATGTCTCACATCATGAAAATTCAGGACTTTTTTCCCCCTGTATCTTGCAAAAGTAATACAGTGAGTGCCAGTATTATTTCTTGCCAGCGGGTGGAAGATGAATGATTTTGTCACAGTTTTACTGCTTGATGAGCAGTGTCCTGAGGGTCAGGCTTAAGTCTGTGTCACTATGCTGCTCATTACTCTTGAGCTAAATAAGGGCTGATTGGATCTAAATTGCCTAGCACAGGGGCCGCAGATGAGCTCAGTGAGCAGGGGCTGACCTGCTATTCAGGCTGGGAGTAACCCCGGTGTGCAAATGCTGCATTAGAGCACCGTGGGAGAATGAGAGGCTGCCCACCGCTGCCAGCCAAAGAAATCGAAATGTAAAAACTCTTTGATGCTGCAGCCTTAGCATTTGAAATGTAGGAAGTGACAGGTTGATGGTACTTATCAGCTTTGGCTGGATTAGAGAGCAGTGTCATCCTGCTTGTATAATGACAGAAGAATGAGGCTGGCTGCCGACTCCTCTGCTGCAGAGCTGCTGCTGCCAGAGCCAATGCTGCCTCCTGCTGCTGGGCCATGCAGGGGGATGGAGAGGAGCCTGGAGAGCTGGCTGGGGTGATGGGCACCGGCACACAGAGTGCCCCCTCTGCTTCTGCTCCCTCGGGAGAGGGCTGCAGAGCCAGCTGGTTAAACAGCAATGTGTGCATCTGGGGACAGGAGCCAGCCACTGCCACCCCCAGAACAGGCAGACATGCCATGTGGGTCAGTCTTCACAGAGCAGTTCCTTTTGTCCTCTCCTCTATTGCCAGCCCATGTGAGGAGAGGAGACTTCACTTGTCCATGTTTAACGAGGAGACACAAAGGTAACTGAGCACGTGGAGAGTGAAGAGCCAGCAAAGGCCCTGCCAGGTGTAGGACACAGCACAGATTGCAGTGGTCTGTGCAGTTCTGAAAGATCCAGTGCAGTGGAACAAGCTTTTGGGTTTTGTTCCCCATCACTGGTGCTTTGGAAGCTGATAACAGCTGTCACCTGCCAGTGTTGGCTTCTTTTGCTGCTCACTCCTGGGGCTGCCAGATCAGCAGGAGCAACTCGGTGCTCTCCTGAAGCCAGTGACTAAATGGAGAGCAGGGATCAATCCACACACATTCTGTGTGCTGGGGATAGACTGTTGGGTGGTTCTTCCCCTGGGACTCTGGTTCATGATGGAATTTCTGCTGGGACATGAAATAGCTTCCAGTTTACTTGTTTCTGAGCAGCGTGACAACAGAGGAAGAGAAAGGAAAAGAACAGCTTTACAAGAGCATTTTACACCACGTATAAAGTGGTGTGAGTCTCGGGGAAAGAGAAGGCTTCCATAAAGAGCATCGCTGTTGTGAGGCTCCAGAGGTTCATTTATTAGCTGTGCATTAGCAGTGGTTTATGGTATCACTTCACATCACTGCCTAGGGAGGAAAACCCCAATGGTTTGTGACTGGCACTTCCAAGGGGTTCTCCTGGGTCTTAAAAAGGAGTGGGCGGCTGGGAGTGGTGCTGATGAATAAACTGAAAGCTGGAGTCGCAGAAGGGAGTGGTGAGAGCAGAATGCTTGTCCAAGTGTGATGGAAGTGATTTTTAGCTGGAAAGGCTGTGGGGGACACATGCTGGGAGTTACCCAACATGCAGAAGGACCTTGCAAAGAAGGCACCAGGTCTCTGTGGGTGTGAAGAAGGAATTGTCTTAGTTTGGGGCAGAAGTTTGTGGTGGTTCAGAGCAGGCTGCAAATGCCAGCACTGGCAGACTGCAGGAGAGAGTTGTGGAGTCAGCTTTAATTCTTTTGAGACAATGCATGAGACAAAGGGGAGGCTTTGTAAGCTGGCCAGGCTGCTGAGATGAGCTCCCTAAATGACTCTGGAGATGCTGCCCAGCTCTTCACTGTGTTCTGTGTTGAATGCTAGGGAGTGCTGCATGTGGCGGTGACTGCTCAGTGAGGCTGCTTCCTAAATAGCGTTCTGTGCTACCTCGGTGAGATCAGAAGGTAAAGAAACAGCACCTGGAACTGTCAGCTGAGTACTGTCTCCTCTCTCCTCTTTTGCACAGCCAGAAGGCCCTGTTTGTCTCTAATTGTGGTTAATTAAAGCCCCAGGGCAGTGCAGAGCCCCTGGCAGTGACTGGAAGGTATAGACATGATCAGGGCTGCCAGGAGCGGAGAGGTAACCCTAGGTTTGTGCATCTGTGCCAGCTCTTCCTCGGACCAGAGGGGTGAGCTTTTGTGTCAGCTGGTTCTGTTCATTTGTTCATTCCTGGCTAGTACCAGAGTGTGCCATGAAGCCTCTGGCTCAGGGTGTGCTCACAGCTGCCGAGCAGCAGGAACCCCTGATTCTGTGCATGGTGCGGGAGCCAAGGCTGCCACCGCACACAGGCCTTCGGTGAGCAGGGTGCACCAAGTGCAGGAGTGCCTGCCAGGACCCAGGCCTCAGCTTTTGCTGCCTCTGCAGCCTTGTGTGCCTTGCAAAGAGTCACTGATGAGAGTAAAAGCAGCTGTTGCAGTTGGCAGCCTTTGTGTTCATGGACAGGAGTCCATTGGTTAGCCATTTGGCAGTACTGCACTAAGGGCCCAGGTTGGACTTGGTGATCCCGAGGGTCTTTTCCAACCTGAATGTTTCTGTGATACTTGCCCAGAGTGCTGCCAAGTACTTGCCAGAGGCTTGCACCCAGGGAATCCCTCTGCAACAGCCCTGTAGTAAGAAAGGGTGTTCTGCAATGGCTTGATCTGGCAGGCAGTGCTCTGTTCAGCGTGTTACAGTTACATGGAGTTGTGTGTTAGGTGCAAAGATGACATCAGGAGGTAAAGCACCATGATCATCTCTTAAAGACTAATTAACTGCAGCACAGCCATGATTATCCAGATGCCACAGAGAGTGAATCTATTCAGGCAATCAAGGGACTTTGCAGTGTAATTATTAGACGTTGGAGAGACGTGACCCTGTTTAGGGTAACAGGGAGCTGTGGTTAATTGATGTTAGGATAATCAAACTTCTGCTGTTCTATTATTCCAGTACCCCAGGCTTTGCAAGCAAATGTGTGCATGTGCTGTGAGGAAAGAAGCCCCAAACACAGGAAAATACAAGTTGGGAAGTGAAGCTTGAGGTTCTGCTTGTGTTACCTTTCTGTACTGAATTACTGCTCTGATTAGAAGTGTTGAGAAGCCATTGGCACTGTCTGCAATCACCCCCTTGGTACACCACACTGAGCAGTCAGCACCTCCTGATTCTCAGGATTCTGTAGAGGTATCTGTTTCCCTAACACATCCAGAATTCCTGTTTTTTCCAAGTCAGACTCCAAAATGGAAGGAGTTTCCCTCCAACCAAGACATTCTTGCTGTTTTCTTTCTGGAAAGCAGACCTTTGTTTGGTGAAGCCTGAGCATTGTGACAGAAAACACAGCTGATGCAGCACCCACCCCCCCCCCCCCGGCCCGCTTCATCGTCTTCTCCAGGTTCAGAACATGAGGGCAGAAAGCGGTTTCCTTTCCTCAGAATTCCTTGTGAAAGGCTTTGCAGTGCTCTGCTGTGCTGCTGAAGCTCTGCAGCTCCTAGCAGCCTGTGTCTGGAAGCTGTCAGTATCCAGTGTGGCACTGCTGCTGCCTCTTACTCAAAGTTTTGCTCCTGCTCTCTGCTTTTCTCTCTCTCCCCCTCCCCCTTTTCCTTCAAACAGTCATTTCTGAAAACTCCTCAGCAACCCCATCTCCATGTAAATTAATACTGTAAATTGTGCTCTAGTGAGGGTGGAGGGAGCAGTAAGAGTGGGTGGGGGGAGAGAAGAATTAAAATCATTCCAATAAATGATTTAATTTATGCCTCAGCAGTTAAGCATGCTCCTGGTTAACAGAAATACCCTTCAGCTACACAGGATTTGGGAGTGTTGGAGGGCACTCATTTGCACATAAATAGCCATTAACTGATAAATTCCCAGAGGTCTCCTGTTGCATGCTAGTGGTTCTGACCTACTTAGCTGGCTTAAATTTGTTTTACAGAATTATTATAATTCCATCCCTGGTACTTAAACTTTGTGATTAATGCATGCCTCACAATACAATTAAAGTATAATTACACAGTTTTACAGTTTGCTATCATGGTGTTATTATTATTACAAAGAGCTGGATTTTGCAAATATTAGAAGAATTAGGGTTCTGATACCCATCACTTTGCTGTTATTAAGTGATTATGTTAAATGGGACCCCTTTATGTCTGAAGAATGAAGTGGAGAGAGGGGAATCATTAAGTAACTCATCAGACGGTTTCTAAGTGATTGAGGAAGAGATGTGCAGTGTGGGTTTTGCACATCTGTAGAGGATAGGTGCAAATACCTTTTGTTCCTCTCTGCCAGCTGCCTGTGACATGCTGTGGCACATCTGTGCTTTGGTGCTTAAAGAAAGTTCCACACTGAACATCTCATCTCTGGAATCTGTTGAAAATCATTTGCATGTGTTAAACATCTGACTTTGTTACACCTAATTGGAGCTTTTTATTACAGGGACAGTTTGGTTTGTGCTCCTGTTGAAGCAAGGAGACACCTCCTCATGTCACTGTTGGAGACACAGCAGCCAGACAGGAGGTCCACCAGATATGTGCAGTGTAGGACAGGAGGTGGCTGCAAAGGAGATGCAGATCTCTGGGAACTTGGCTGCAGAGAAGTCAGGCAGACACTGCTGTGTTCACCTCATCTGTGAGGGGTACCAGGCCTCTCCTGTTCCCCTGGCCAAGCTTAGTTCTGTGGTCACCCTCCAAGGAGTGATCCAGGAGTCACTTGTACATGACCCACACATCACTGCTGTGTTTTCTTATCTTTTTGCCAGTGCAGCTGCACCAGAAGAGTTAGGTTTTGAACAGTCAGTACCATAGGCAAGTCAAAGGACTGGGAAATACTTTTTAATTGCCATTGTCTTTTCCTATTCCAGTTGAAGTTCCAAGTCTAACTTTTCCTGTGAACATTTGTTCTAGGGCAGAGTTCAGTGCCGGGCAATGGAGCAGCTCAGCATCTGTGTTGCGCTCTTGTTCTTCTAAGGCCCCTGACTTACACTGTAACATTTTTGAGCTGTAAACTGGAAGCCTGCACCGTGGAGTCTGGTTTGAGACAGTGTCTTGGATTCATTGTTGCTCAGTTGCTATCCATTTCTGTAACAACGAAAATAGTTCTTGCTAATTCTGGAGAGCACAGTAAAAGGGGAATGGAAATCTTTTTCTTGGGATGCCTGCTTCCAGATCCAGAACTTCAGGTTGCATTTATGCTGCTGCACTGCTGCAATCTCTGCTTTCACTTGCACTGAACTCAGAAAGCATTGCTCATTGTCACTGATGCGTGCAGGCCTGTGAGCAGATAGCCAGTAATTGTGCCTGGGAGAATTCACTGTGTGTCAGGGCCTCCCACCTGGGTACTGGTGAAGTGGTTCTGTTGCTGGTCTGCACAAACTGAAGTGGCTGAAGTCATCCTGGGGTGGCACAGCCAAAACACAAAGGCTGCTTGCCAGAAAGGAAGGGTCAGCAGTGAGAGCTGGGCTGCAGAGTTGGCTTGCAGCAGCTCCCCCGCCCCATGGAGCAAACAGTTGTGCTGTGCTAATCAGGCTGATGAATGCAGCACCCCATTGATTGAGCAGGCTCTGGGCAGATTATGAGCAGGCTGGCTTCAAGGGGAGGAATTTCTGAGCCGTTTGCCACATCCAGCGAGCGCGGCTGCTGTAAGGCAGCTGCCTCCTCAGTGGTTTGCTTTGATCCTGCGGAATGAAAGGACAGGAGGATCAGCTCAGGTCTAAATGAGATTACAGCTGGTTCGGCAGCTTATCTGGTCTAATGCCAACTCGTGTGGCTTTGCGCGTCCTAAGGGGTTTACAACAGCAACTGTTTATTGAGTATCATGGGTTTACTCAACACAAGCAGGCTAATCCCCCCAGCCTCGGCGTGCTGCAGGATTGTGCCTCAGCCAAACCCCGAGCCGGTGCAGCCGGGGCCTCCAGAGCCCTTTGTCTCGCTTCGTATCGATTCTATACCTGTGTTAAAGACAGTAAAAAATACCACCAATAGCCAGCCCTGCTGTGAGCAAAAGGTTAATCTGACCTCCACGGCTTACAAAAGCATCCTTTAACCCTGGAAGGGATGGGAGGCTTCCTCTGCCTCTGCACTCCAGGGATCTTCTGCTTTAAGGTTAGAAGAGCAAAACAGGAAAAAGAGCTGAAACATTTAAGTCTGTGTCTTGTGATGAGGCCTCTGCATTCTTTCGGTGGCTGCAGAAAAAACTTTGAGCAGTTCTTTCTGGCAGTAGTAGCAACATCCTCTCGCATGACAGGGGATAGCACAGAGCCAGGGCAGGATGTGTTGAATGCAGGCAGAGCAGTAGGAGCTGGTGGCTGGCCCAGGGCTGATGCTGAGCTTTCACTGTAGAGGCTTTTTCTGTAAAACCATCAGAAAATGCCTGTATGTTTCCCAGGAAAACCAAACCAAATTATCAGGAGTAATGAAATCAGTTCTGCCATGAGGCAGGGAGGGGAGTTTGGTGTCCCTGTTGCCTGACTTTGAGTGTGAGGATACTTGCTTTGATTTCACTGTGCTGGAGTTCTCCTGCAAAGGGCTGCTGTTAGTAGTTGAAATTCTGAGCATGGAAGCCATTTATCATTTTAGAAATACTCATACATCTCTAGCCAGTCTCCCTAGATTTAGCCAAGGGTGTTGATTCTGCAGGTGGTGGGGTTTAATTCTGTGTTTCTTTCAGCATCCAAAGGTCATTCAGGTCCTTTGGAAAGACTTTCTGAGCTTAGTCTTGGCTGTGCTGGGCACCTGAGATCTGTGGATGCTGTGGCTGGCCTGGCATGGCCTGGGAACTGGGAGTCCCATCCGCCGGGGGAAGCAGTGCCTGTGTTTCAGACTGGCAGCCCCCGAGGCTGGTACCATATGTGCCTGGCAGTGCTGGTGGGAGGAGAGGGCATCTCTCCTTTGGAGAGTTCTGAACCCATGTAGATGAAGTTAAATGACACTATGTGAAGTCTGGATACCAGTCTGCAGCTGGTGCAGGTTACGGACTGGTAGCAGCTTCTGCAGTTTGTGTTTGACTTTCCCAGCTTGACCTAAGGCTTCACCGCGTGGCAGTAAGCCAGGCTTGCAAAGGCCTGGCTTGCAAAGGCCTGGCTTAGGAGTGCCAAAGCAGGGCTTATGGTTGCAGTCCCTGCATCCAGATAAAAGGCTGCAATAAACAGTCCTGCATTACTGCTGTACCCCCAGCACAGCCCTCACTGAGGCAGCACAAACCCAGGCTTTATCTGATCTGCTGGCTAACACCTTGAAATCCTCATCTAAACCAAACAAACTACAGCAGGTTATTACCAGTGCAGTGAGGCAAATGGTGGTTCCAGAGTACTTCACACCATGGCAAATCAGGGCTGTATGGTTTCAGAAATGGAGATGTCTGCAGCTTGTCCAGTGCTGGGAAATGTGGGAGCCTGGATACAGGGCAGAGCTGCATTCGTCTGTGGCATGTGGGATTCACAGAGGTGCTGGGAGAGGCTGCTCCCTCGGTGCAGCACACCGAGGAGTCTCATCAATCCTGGGTACTTACCTGTTGCAGGCATTGTGTGGGTGACTGAATAAACATCACTGCTGCCCTTCCACTGACACAGATGTATTGCCTCACTTGGGGAGGCTGCACAGCCTGCTGCTTTGCATAGATGGCTAAAGCAGATGCCAGGCACCCTTCTTTGGAGAGGCCACTTAGAGGAGAGAAAGTCCTTGTGCAGCTTCACTGCCTAGTCTGGATGTAAGCAGGGCAGAATTGGGTCCCAGAAGCAGAAATGGTGCTAGAGGAATCAAAGGGAACCGAGTGTGTTACTGAATTGCTGTGAGCATTGCAGCTCCTGCTCACAGTGCTCACTGCTGGCAGACCACATCCAAACCAGTCTTTGTGCCCAGCTGAACTGGGACCTGGTAAGGTTTTGCAGATGAGAAAGAGTCCTGAGGAAAGCTTTGCAGCTGGTCAGAGTCATTGGCCATGACTTGCTGCAACTGCCCCAGCACAGATGTGGGGCAGCACCCAGCTGTGGGTGCTGAGCAGACCCTCCTGTGGTGCTGGCACTGCAGCGTGCAGGTACTCATTTCAGAGCTGCTACTTCTCATTTTGATCTGCTGCTCTCAAAGGCATACAGTTAATGGCTGACATTAGTAATTAGCATGAGCTCTGTGTGCTCCCTGTCCCTCACTCACCCCTCTGTAGAAGGGTTCTGGCTGCAGACCACAGCCACCTGGCTACCTGTCTCAGGTCTGTGTTTTCCCTGTGTCCCCAGGAGCGCGCACAGCCGTGCCAGCAGTGCCCCAGCCGCAGCTAGAGAGCACCACCTTGCTGTGGCTGCTGCTCTCTGGAGGAACTTCTTCCCCTACCTGAAGAGCCAGAGGATGGCCCAGCTGCCCCCTTCCCCGCAGCTCGCTGACACTGCTGCAGGTGAGCACGCAGCCCCCTGCTGCCCTTGCTGCTGCTGGCTGGGCCACAGACCCACAAGGGTTTTACACCGGGAGTGTTCCTGCTTCTGGGGGTCACTGAAAGAGGAATGAATGCAGAAAGGTGGGTTCTGTGCTAGAGGCCTGGACAAGAAGTGAATCACCTGCTGGAATGCAGACAGGCTGAGAGCTTCAGAGAGGGCTGAAGCTGCACAAGCCTGGCTCCTGCGAGACACAGGCTGTGATCAACACTGCAGATGGGACATAAAATCAGAATAATTTATCTACAACTTACATCTTGTAGAGTTCTGTTATAATTTGGTGTTGAACTGTTCATCGTAGCTGCAAATCTAACTCGGTTTCTTTAAATACTGTTTGACATTTGAAAGGCTGACTCCATGACCATGGGTTTTTTGCTGAACCCTTATGCTCACGGTCACAAAACTATTTAATCATTTGAATTATTTATCTTTCTTTTACACTGGAGTGTTCTAATCCTGAAGGACCATGTTCCATATGTATGTGAACTCCATGTGCAAAGAGTCAGCATGTCAGTGGATAGATGGAAATCCTAGCTTGAGCTTTACCATTGGCAGCCAGCATTGAGTTCTGTAGCCACAGTCAAAGCTTGGATCCATGTAACTAAGAAGTGAAAAATAAAGTGTGATTTTTTTTCTCATCATGGTATGAATTAGATAAGGTTCCAAGCTCAGAAGCACAAGGTCAGTAAGAGAAGTTAAACCAGCCCTGGTCTGACGCAGCTTAACAGTAGTTAGCAGGCAGCACTAATGAAGGAGGCAGTGTGCAGCAGTGGTGGGCTCACTGCCAGCAGGTGTGGGAGTAGCAGTGCACATCAAAGGGGGAGGTTGTCCATGGCAGAGCTTCCATTCCCTTCCTGCAGTGTCTGATGTGTTTATTTTAGTTGCAGGGAAGTAGCAAAGGAAAAGCCCAGCTCTGCTCAGAGCAGGGGGGTGCCGCTGTGCCCTGCTGCACAGAACTGTGAGGCAGCACTGCACAGGAAGGCAGCTCCTGCCCAGCTGCCAGGGCCTCTCACCTTAGAACTGCAGCCAGGGCAGAGCAGTAGCCACAGTTCTCCCAGTGCCCCTGCCATGCTCTGCCCTGGCACACCCCTGTCTCTGCTCCACCCTTGCCATGGCTGGATGCTGGAGAAGCAATGCATAATGTGGAAGGAGTCCTGCCCAACTTGCTTCCTCACCTAAGGCAGTGTGGGGCCTCTGCGACCTGCTGTTCTGTTCCAGGGCAGACAAGGAAAGATGACCCCTTCACAGCTTAAGGGGTCTGGCCCTGCACCCTGCAGTCAGCTTCTGCCTGGCTCCTGAGAGCAGCCTTTGCTGGCTACTGAAAGGGCAGCTTCTCAGAGCAAGCAGGTTCAGAAGCCATCCTTGTGACCAGTGCTGCAGAATCTGGGCACTGTGAGCCCCTTTATTTCACTGCCCTCCAGAGTCAGGCTTTGTTGACTGATTCTCTCATTCCCTGTAATTAATAACAGCAGCAGTTGTACAGAGGAACCACTGACAAGGCGCTGTATTTTCTCTCTTTAAACCCAGGTTTTACTCTCTTGGCTCTGGACATGCCCAGCAAAGCCCTCTCGGATCTGCAGCCACAGCCCGTCCTGTCGGTGATGCAGCTGTTCGGGTGGGATGACATGGTGTGGCCTCAGCTGGTGGCAAGATACCTGAGTCACCTCATCCCAAACAGGTGACAATTGCCACTGCTGCTGCTTCAGGACCCTCCCATTCTTTCTTTAGACCTGTGCCAAGTGTTGCTCCAGACAGGGATGTTTTCATTGAGGTGCTCCAAGTTCTTTGCATCTGCTGAAGCTCTTTGAATCCGCTGCCACACCCTACAGGGGGTTATTTGCTTGCATGTGACCTTGTTTATGTTGTCAGCAGGGATGTGCACAGTTGCCATTGGTTTTAACTAAACAAAATGGGGAAAAATCTTTATTGATGTTGTTTAGTGAGAGACAGAATCCAGTCTGGTTTCTTTCTTGTGCTGACTTTCTGACTTTCGGCATGACTGAAAATTCAGCAGAAAATCAGCAGATTTATATGTACATACCTCAAGCCAAGAGCACAAGCATTGCCTATTGTCTAAGCACCAAGGACAGAGCAGGGAAGAAATCTCTTGTACAGAGGTGGAACTGTGTTCAGATTGCCCTGGCCTACAGCACCCATGGAGCTCAGCTGGTAGGGGTTGTGAGCAGGGTACAGAACAGTCCTGGGTGCTTAGTGAGGGGTTTCTGCAGAATTAATGGTGTGGGGCTGATGGGCTTGGGACAAGAGGCAGCTGCTGGCACACTGGGAGTGTTGTACAGCAGGGCACAGGTGTGCAGGGAGTGCTGGTGAGGAACAGCATGTTGGTGCTGTTGGCTCTGGCAGGACACCTGGCTGAGGGAGCAGCAGCCAGTGTTTGGTTGACAGGCTATCCCTCCAGGTGAGGAGGGGAGGAATGAGGCATCTCCCACCATGTGGACTTCTCCCCATGTTCTGTAGCTCTGTACCTGCTTTCGTACTGCCAAGTGGCACTGCTAGCCTGATACAGTTCTCCTGGGCAGCAGGATCTCCTGAGCCAAGCCTGCCGAGTGCACCAAAAGATTGCCTGCTGACTTCCAGCTGTCTCTGTGTGCTGTCTGCAGCTAAAGGAGACACTGCCACATTTCTGCGTGCTCCTGTCAGACTTCTCTCTTCCTTTCCTACCCATGCAGTGCCCTGAGTGAGGCCTTCTCCAGCATGGGCTACTCCTCCTTCGAGGCCCTGACCGTGCGCTCCTGGTTCCGCTGCGTTTTGCAGATGTTTCTGGATCAGCCCAGCAGGGTGCTGGCCAAGCCAGGTGCTGAGCCAAGAGCTGGTGAGTGTCACACTGCCTGGTGTTTACAGCTACAAATCCATACTGCAAACCTGGCAAACACTTCCAGCTAATTACAAAATGCCTTCCTCTTTGTGTTCCTTTGCTCTCACCTAATTACAAGATGTGTTTCTCTACACTACTTTGCTGTTCGCTGGGA
Source organism: Dryobates pubescens (assembly GCF_014839835.1). Lineage (NCBI taxonomy): Eukaryota > Metazoa > Chordata > Aves > Piciformes > Picidae > Dryobates > Dryobates pubescens. The sequence continues at coordinate 14,640,104 of NC_071639.1, forward strand.
GTTTGCCTGCTCTGCATACAGCAAGTTCCTCACAAACAGAGATAAAAGAGCTTGCTTCCTTGGAAGCACACAGCACAGACTTGCTCCTAAGGAGACAAGCTGGTTTCCTCCCCATGGAGAAACTGCTCTGGAGAAAGTGAAAACCTGAATAGTCAGAAATCATGCTGTGAATGCCCCAAAAGAAAGAAAACCAGGAAAACAAATCCAGTTGCAAGGAATTCCTCTCTTGTCTACACTGTGCATTTTGCTTTCTTACAGCAGTGCTTCCTGAGCTCTTCTGTACAACACTGTGGGTCTCACTACTTTTGGAACACATCCTCTAGCAACTATTTTTCAGACACATTTTGTAGATTTTGAAAAAGCCATCAGTAAAATGAAGGCCTTGGATGTCCCTCATGCTCTGCATCCTCCTGTAGCTGCATTACAAATGTAACAAGTGGAGGCAGATCCTCTTTGCCTAGAGAGATGCAGCCAGCTGCAGGGTCCTTCTGTTGTAGACATTCTGAAGTCATCTGCCACTTGATCTTGCTGCTAAAGTCAAACCCTGATGTGCTCTCTTGTAACAGGGAAGGCCTACATGGAGCAACTGACTGAGATGACAAGGTTGGTTTTCAAGCTCTCAGAAGTGGAAAGCATCCTTTCAAAGGCTCAGGCTGAGGAACCAGCTGTCAAGCAAGACCCCAAAAGTGCTCTTGTCCACTTCATTAAGGTACTACAGATCTCTCTGTTGGTGTCATGGGACAATGTGAAGGGAAAGGAGTGATGTACCAGGTCTTGTTTGGTGTGCAAAGAGAAACTGCCTGCTGGAACCTGGAAAGAGACTCTGTGAGCTTATTTTGGTTTATTTCAATGCTTGTGTTTCCTCAGGCTGTTGGCAGAACTTACCGGGGCCTTCAGACACTCCCTGAGAAATCTGCCATGGTAGCCAAGTCTCTGGAGTATTTGGGTGATGTGTTAAAGTATGTAAAACCTTATCTGAAGGCAAAAGGACCTCCAGAAGGTTTGCAGCTCACATACTGGATCATTGGTAATTATTCTGCAGCCTCTTTTCTTTCGGGAAATACTTCTGAGGAATCAGCAAAATGTGACTTTTAATACTCCCCCCACGCTCTCCCTACTGTGCTCTCAGTGTTTCAAAAGCAAAGTCACTGAGGTCTTATACTGCCCCTTGCCTACAAATCTGTGGCTGTACTGAGTTCATTTAGAGCCTCGACAGTGCTGAGCTGTGAGTGCTGAGCTGCCCTCACTGGGCTCTTCCAGCTTCAGAGGCATTTCAGCTGCTGTTTTGACTCTTGGATTATCTAGTGTGATGTAACTGCCCCTTTGGTGGCTCTCTTTGAGTTTTCATGTGTTTCTTCTGACTGAAGAGCTTTGGGACTTCTTGGTTCTTTCTCAACAGGATGCCTGGTGAAGTTCTGGGCACCCATCCTGGCTACCTCCAAAGCGCAGCAGCTGCTGTTCCGCATCGTGGACTGCTTGCTGCTGCCACACTCAGTGCTGCAGCAGGACAAGGAGCTGCCCCTGGCCCTGCTTGCTGCCATCCAGGAAAGCCTTCCTCTCTATCTCCAGGTAATGTCTGCACTCTGGGAGCAGCAACAAACCTACCTTCAGGAGCAGAGCCACACTGCAGAGGATGTTTTCATTCTGGAAAGCAAGTCATTCTTTAGTTTTAATTCTTTGGTTGTATTTGCAAAACTCCAGCATTTCAAGGGCTTCAAAATGTTCCTTTCATTCCACAACACTTCCCCTGCCCTTTAGTTAAGAGAGTGGAAAACCTGTGATTTAGAATCCTCTCAAAATGAAAATATTTCACTATTAGTTTAAAGAAAATATTAAAATCTCTTCTGAGCTCCTTGGAGACCGAATTGGTTCCAGACACTTCTCTGCAGGCAGTGCTGGGTCAAACCTGTCTTGCAGGATGCAGTGAAAGTGCAGGGAGCAGGTGTGGTAAGGATCCTGATGGAAGAGAGATGCCCTGCTTGATTTACCAGCATCAGTCCTGCCCAGACACAGGAGCTGGCTGATTCCTGTCTAAACAGAAGAGAGTGGTGAAAGGACTTAACTCTGAGCAGAGCCTGGCACATGCATTTTCCAGTGGCTGTAATGGGGCTGTGCAGGCTCAGCACTTGCCAGAGATCAGACTTTAAAAGCCCTGTGGTCCAGCACTTGAGCAAGTTTATCAATGGGTTTTGTGAGGTACAGGATGTGTTTAGTAGGGACTATAGAGCATGAATTAGTGAGCAGCAGATTGATTCCAGCAGCAGGACTGACACTGTAAGTCCTCATCAGGCAGGTGAATACAGAGCCAGGGATAAATCAGGAGGGCAGCTCCAGCCACAGAGGGTTCTGCAGTGAGCATGTAGAGCAGTCAGTTGGGTTTCTGCTCGGGGGAGCAGCTGCTCCCCTCGGCGTGTCTTTGTTGGGTGTTCTGGTGGTTTGTTAACCTCAGAAGATGGCTGAAGCACACAGCTCAGAAAGAAAGCTGTATCAACCCCTTAATGCCCACCTGTGCTGTAGGGTTTGGCTGGGGGCTGCTGTGATTGACTGGGTTCTAGAGCATGACCTGCAGCAGGTCCCAGGCAGGCTCTGAAGCACCTCACTTGCTGAAATCTTGTGTTTCTTCTGTGGAACCAAAAGTGGGAACTCTCCATGTTGAGACAGTGCCTTGAAGACCCTTAGCTGAGTCTCAACTTGCTTTTTTTATTTTCTGAAGGCACAAAGACAGGAGAATCTTTGTGAGGAGGGGCTGGTAGCACAAAGCAGCAGAAATATGCTGTCAGGAGCTGGAGAACAAAAGCAGCTTGTCTTGAACTTTTCATTCCTGTGTTGGGGGCATTAGCTCTCCTCAGCAACCATCATTATTCAGGCAGATGGGGTCTGGATTGCAGTGCTAGTGGAAGTTTGAAGTGCTGTTGAAGCTGCTGTCTAAGGAACTCTGCTTGAACTTCTTTTATGCCATTGTTCCTGGTGGACAAAACCCTTGTGAAAACTGTGGATTCTCAAGAGGCTTCTGTTTGTGCCACTGGCTGTGACCCCTGGGAGAGGAGAGCACTGGACTATTTTTTTTTTCTTTCTTAGTTATTTGTTCTTCTTGCTTTCAGTACTCACAGGAAAGGGAAGGAAGCTTAAAACTTCTCTGACAGCAGCTTGTACCAGCCAGAAGAATTCTTTTTGCAGAGTGCCATGGGGAGCGTTCAGACAGGCACTTTCTGACCAGCGTTTTCAGCACAGCCTTTTCTCTGGGTCAGTGCAGCCTGCAGCGGATAACCCACAGCAGCTGTAGCCTTGTCTTAAACTGATGTTTAAAGAACTCTAAATCCCCTGCACACCGTGCCCCTGAATTCTTCTTCTCATTCCACAATTCCAGGTGCCCATTTTTCTGCAGTGGTTGGTACAGAATCTCAGACAGGGCTTTCCAAAGAGGTGAGGTTATCCTCTCTCTTGGTCAGCTCTGTACAGGGTCTGACAAAGAAATCCCTTGGACTTCTCAGGGCTGGAATGGCAGGGATTTATTTCAGATTTGAAGGGTGTCCTAAAACTTATCTTCCAAAGTATTAATTATCCTGTAACAGTTTTTTCTCCTTTGTCAGCCTTGCCTTGGGTCTCCTGACTTGCAGCCCACCCTGTCTGCAGCAGGTGCTGTCTGTTGGTGCTGCAGGTGGGTGGGCAGGAGGTCACAGCCTGCAGGCCTTGTCTCAGATTCATTCACAGATACCGCTACAAACTGATTCAGTTTCTGATGTGTTGATATTTTCCTCCACAGGGCCTGTCCTTCATATGCAGCCAGTGCCAGGCCCAGGGTGCCTATCTGAACCAGCTGCTGGGGAGCATCATCCAGCAGTACTTCGGCCGCTTCCTGCCTTCCTCTCCACTGGCAGCGGGCTCGGGGCCACATCCTGTGCTGAGTGCCCTGTGCAGCTCCCTCACAGCCCCACAGCTGCTGCGCCTGCGCAGGACCACTCTGCAGGTCATAAAGTAAGGAGCAGTGAAGCACCAGCACTGCCTCAGCTGTTCAGACAGCTCAGGAAAGGGGAATGCTGATGCTCCCCTCAGTAACCCCTAGCTTGGTGGTGGGAAGAGCCTGCAAGTTGTGTGTTGGGTCTTAGAATCTTGGTTCTCAACTCTCAGTTACTTTATGAAGCTGGCTTGCATTTTAACATTTATAGTCACTCTTGGCTCCTTCCCTGCTGCTGTGAGAGCTGCTATTTCTCACCTCCCTCAGCAAAGGCGTCCTCTGACAAATTTGGGCCTGTTCTAAGACTAAGACAAATAGAAGCTATTAGCTGATCCTAGATAAAGATGGAAATCTATGTAATGGGCCTCCTGCTGCGATATCACAGAGTTATTTTAAGGTGTGTGGTGCTTGCACTGAATGGAAAACAGCAGATCCTAGCTGTGCTGCTTTGCTTTACCTTCCCAGTGACCACTACCTGCAGTTCAGAGGTGCTGCTCCGCCGCCTCGCTTGGCCTCGGTCCTGGCGTTCCTGCTGGAAGTGCTGCAGAGGACGCAGAGCCCTGAGCTGTGTGACCTGGAGCTGGCTCTGCCAGCCGTGCTGAGGAGCCTGGTGCTGGTTAATGAGCCACAAGGTGAGCTGCTTGTGTGCTTCAGTACCTCTGCACTCCTGCAAGGGGTTTGCACTGCTGAGCATCTTGCACTGTGCAGGACTCCTGGGTGAGGTGACAGAGACACTTTGCTCAAGCTCTCCTTCTTCTTTAACTGGTCAGGGACTGCTGTCTCCACGAGGCAGAGAAGTCCTGCCTCATTTCACTCTCATTGACTTCAAGAGACTATAGTGTACTTAAAGCTCTGTGTGTTTAAAGGCTGCTGGGATGAAAAAGCCTTCTGCAGCAATCTGGCACTCACTCTGGGCTGGGTAGCCAGTCTAGCTGCTCTGACAGCCACTGCCCTTACATCACAGCAAGAGAAACAAGTTTTTTCTCATTGTTGCAGTTTGAGCTGGGTGCCCCCTGGTGTGTTCACTTCCTGTGTCCAGAAGTCCAGCCCAGAGGGATGGACACAGGAAATTGTGTATTTCCTACCATGATTCTTTGCACCACTATAAGATCCAGTGCGGGGTCTAGCACTGTCTCTTTTCTTCCTCCTCCGCCAGCCGGTAACTGGGGGAGATGTCTGCTGGCGTTGGGCCTGGCTAGGCCCAAGGCCACGGGGGGATGGGCAGTCTCAGGCCTGGCCAGCTGAGACTAGCCCAGCAGAGGGAGGGGGAAGGAGGAGCCCTGAGGGTCTCGGGTGTACCCTCAGGTGGGAATGGGATGCCTCTGGGTTTGCTTTGGGATCTTTCTTTGTCACTGCGCTTTGGGTTCTCTGTAACATTCACTGCTTTCTATTTAAACTTTCATCACTTTTGCAATCCGTTTGTCTGAGTGTTTTATTCCTGCCCGTGGTGGGGGGAGAGGGGGCTGCCTCAACCCAGCACACTCATTTGAAAGTTGTAGTCTCCATGAAAGACATTCTCCAGATGGTCAGTTCAAGAGCTCTCTGTGAATCTTGGGATTTCTCTTTTACAGTTAAAACAATATCTACAGACATCGTGCAGTGCCTGGTAGAAGGCTGCCAAGCAGGGTCAGGAGGAGAACGTGCCACCCAGCTGACTTCTGTGTTTAGGTAAGCAGGAAGCCTGCCAGCTGGCAGGGAAGCTGCTGCAAGCCAAGTGAAAATAAGAACTCTCCCCAGCACGCTGCAGTGCCACTTGGTTATGGGGTCCGGAAAACACTGCTTTTGGCACTGGCTTTGACACGCAGCTGGGCCAGAAGGCCAGGGCAGAGATTAAGAACCCAGTTTGTCCTGGACTGGGTGCTGGTTTGACAGGTGTATAATGAAGGTATGGGCAAAGCTGAGTGGGGTGGTTGGTGTGAGGTGCTGTGAGAGGTGTGTGCCCATCTGGAAGCGTCTGGAGATCAGATCCCTGGGCAAGAAACTTAGCTTTTTTTTTGCCCTCAATCTGACTTAGTGACAAACAAGTACCATTGGTAGAATGTCAATTCCATACCTCTGCTAATTCAATCCCATTCCTCACAAGGATGCATTAGAAGAGGTGCATGGCCTGAGACCTGCAGACGTGCACAGCTAAGCACTGGTGCTGTCCTGGGCCATGTCTAGATGAAAGCCCCAGAGAGACTCAGAAGGGCTCTTCATGGGCATGTCAGGCCCTCTACATGTGGTACATCCCTTCCCTGGGATGTTTCATCCTTGGGGTGATACTTTGGTTCAGATACTTTGGTTGTAATCTTTACAGGCTTCAAGCCCTCAGGAGGACAGATGGGTGCCTTGCTTAGGGTCCAGAGGAGCTTTATAGGAAATGCCAACTACTTCTGCAGGCTTGACTCCAGATCTTCTGCTTTGCTGGGCTTTTGAAACACTGGATAGAACTTAAAACAGCAGGCTCAGGTTTTCCAGCCACTTGGCTCACTGTAAAGGTGTGGGGCATTGGCCTGGCTTCCTTCAGGGGAGGCTTCCTTCAGGGGAGGTGTCCATGCAGAGCCCCTCAGTGCACCCTGCAGCCAGGCCGCTCTGATGGGACCCCTCAGCTGTCCTCTGCAGCTGGCCCTGACCTGGCCCACACCTGTGTGCCTGCAGGCAGCTCATCCAGGAGCACACAGCCCTGTTTGCCCCACGGGTGTTCGGTGTGCTGGAGGCAGTGGCAGCGCTGGACCAGCCGCTGGTGGTCGGCCTGATCCCCACGGCCACGCAGGCTCTGAAGGACGCGGAGCACAAGCAGGGGCTGGGCAGGAACACTGCACACAGGTTTGCTTTGCTTTTGTCTCGGGGGCTGGGGCTGAGCAGCAGAGGCTGTGGGAAGAAGGCAGTGTCAGACAGCAGCCCCCAGAGCAAACACGAATGGGGCTGCAATGTGCTCAGCCGGAGCTGTCCAGCCAGCCAAGGCTGTGCCAGGGCAAGTCACGGGCTGCTCACTGTGATCAGTGACAAAGGGACTGCACTCACTGCTGTCATTCCCTTGCTGTCATCCTCCACCAAACAAGACATTTGCTTCTGTCCAAGGGAGCTCAGGCAGGGTCCAGCAGAAGGGCCATCATGTGCACCACTTGCTTTTGATCTGTGGATGATGTTTCCCATAGCCAATTTCTATGTGTTTCATACTGGTAAGGAGGTAGAATTCACTCCTTTACCTACAGAGTACGAAAAAAAGGCAGGTTGGTGAAACTCCCCGAAATACAGCAGTGGGTGGGGAGGAGAGGGGGTGGAATTGCTGTGTTTTACCATCCCAGTATGGAAAGAGTGGATTTGGGAGCAAGAGGCTTCTCCTGCTCCTGGGACTGTTCAGTAAGGTTACAGTCATTTGTTTTCTCCACAGAGAAGCCTACAAGAGGCTCTTATCTTGCCTGGCAGAGGCTGGCCAAAATGAGATACAGAAGCTGGAAGCTGAAACAGGTTAGCAGGGAGCTGGTGATGGCTGCTGCCCTCTGGCACCTCCTGCTCTGTCCATACCAGAGCCACACTCTGCAGCACACCAGCCAAGGGCCTTTCCTCTGCAGTGGCAATACATGATCAGTTCGGGGGGGGTTCCCCTCAAGGTATAGACTGAGTCTAGTGATTTCTGTGGTGTTTGAACATTGTGGTGCATCTAAAGAGTAACTCTCCACATCCTGTTGAATGGCAGTTGAGAGGTGCAGCAGCTTCATCACATGTTGGAATGTCTGTGAGCAGGGCTGCACTGCAGCACATGAGGCAGGAGTGGAGAGAATTAATTTCACACGGGGTGAGAGCTGACCCTCCTGGCACTGGACTTCTGAAAATCTTTGTAATTACTAATTTACTGTTTTAGAAGGAGGCAGACCTGTGATCCTCAGGAGAGAACTGACTGAATATAGTGGCTTCAGCAGGAGCTGTGGCAGTGGACAGAGCTGTTATTTAAGGGGGGGCTTGTGTCTGTGCTGCACAAAATTTCTGTGGCTGCCTTAACCTTCCCCTCTACTCAAACATTAAAGCCTTTCAGATGCCACTGTAAAACCTCTTCTGTTTTCACTGTGGGTAAGAAAAGGTAGAGTCAGATTTCCTTTTCCTCTTCAAAACTGTGTTCTTAAAGTTCTTAACCTGTAACTCCCAGGAATCCCACTTTTGTTCCTTGTGACACTGTCACTTACCTGGGGAACCCAGGCTCAGGTAAATGGTGTGAAAGAAAAGATTGGGACAGACTGCTAAGGCAACCTGGGGGGGGATCGATCGCCTCTGAGCATGGGCTGTGCAGCTATTCCTGTTTGCCCCCGAGGCTGGACCTTTCAGCTGTTCTGCTGTGTCAGGGATTGCCTTATGAATCCTTCCAGGACAGGTCTAGCTCTGTAACTTTTTCTAGGTGTTGTTTTTTTCCTAAAACCCAGGAACCTTTCATTAATGGCTTTGCTCTTCCCACTTTTCACTCCCCTCCACACCCTGTGTTTCTGCCACTGCTGGCTGGACTTTGGGAGTGGTAAGTTTGGTCTAATGGCAACACGGGTGAGCAGGCTGCTGGCTTCTCCTTGCTCAAACTGCAGCTGTGTGGTAGGAGTAGTGAGGGAAGATTGCTTCTGTGTCTAACAGCTCTGCAGCAGTCCCTGCAGTCGTGTTCAGAGCAGCTGCTCCTTTGTCACAGTAAATCTTACCAAGTCCAACTTGATAATCTGGCAGCCCTGGTGCCACAGATCATGCAGGAACCAAAAGCCTCTTTAGGCTGCTTTTACTAGCGCAGAACCTGGAGAGGTTCCTCTCATCATGACTTGTTGAGCTTGCATTGTAGCCTCCTGTAAGGTTCTGTGGCTGGGAGGAGTTTTATTCATCAGAAGAGAATTGTGTGCCTGAAGAGCTTTTCTAAAACATGAAAATAAAACCCTCTGCGAGGGAGATGAAGAGGAATGGCTTTGAGTGCTGTGGCAGCAGAGCCAGAACACACCCCCGACTGCAGGATCACCTCCCGAGAGTGAAACCTGCGCCTGCTGAAGGCCAGAGCAGCTCTGACAAAGCCTTCAATGTTGTGTTTAGCAGGTTGTTACATTTGATGCATTTAATACTGCCTGCAGTGGCTGGGAGCTTCTGAAAAAAGCAGCAGGGCTTTACCTCAGCTCTTGGTGCACAGGAAACTAATTTAAACAGTTTGGAATTTGTCATTCTTCTCTGTCAGACAGTTAATGCAAACAGAAATAAAGTATTTAGCATTGTGTTCACCCATGTGCTTTGGTTTAATTATTTGGTGTGGATTGTTGTAGGTGTCAATGACAGTCCAGATAACACTGATGGGATGGAGGCTTGCAGAGAGCTAGTCCAGCCTGGCTTACCAAGTGTACACCAAAGCAACAGCCCCAAACCAGGCAGGAGGAATGAAGAAAGCATCTGAGTACAACACAGAAACAGACTGAAACCCACTATGTAGCAGAAGAAACTCTGTATTGTGTCCTATTAGCTGCTGCCTGCAGAAAGGCTGCCCAGACCTCTGCCTGTCACTGGAGTTAAACCTTTCTGGGTCACTTTACACATGAGCAGCTTGGTTTAGAGCAGCACTGGAGTACAGCTGCCTTACATGGAGCTGCTTAAGATAAAGGGCAGGAGATGCTGGGTGTTGCCACAGGCAGGAGCAGTTCAGCTGCACACAGGCAGAGGCTGCCTCTTCACTGTGCTTAACAACCCCCTGCCCTTTGCTTTCTGCAGCAGATAGAAGTGGGAGCTGAATAGAAAATACTTCATTGTTGTATGTTCCCTATTCCAGAACTCAGGACTCCAATCACCTCTGACCCATTGTCATCCCTGTGATATGAAACAGATGTCCAGCACAGCATGAACAATGGCAGGAGGGGGAAGCCTGGCTTGTCTTGCCTTCGGTAACCCTGGAATGATAACTGGAGAAAAAGACATCTCCTGCTCAGAATTCACATGCAACTTCCATCAGTCCCACAAAGCTCTCCCTCTGCTTTGTTAAGAATTTCCCATTTGTTATTGTTACTAAGAGCAGGAACATGGTAGTTTAAATTACTCATTGCTTTCATTTGCAGTGACAAAAACTCGAGGGGGGAAGGCACTTGTTTCAATAAAGGAGATTCTGGAATAGAAAAATTTATGCTTTTATGCTGGAACAGAGCAGCAGAGCTATGGGAAGGGTAAGGTGCTGCAGAGCTGTTGTAATTGCACAGAGGAGCTGCCAAAAGCAGCCACTACTTAGTCATTAACAGAACTCTGATAACTGTCCACCTAAATGCCACCTATTTCCCTCAGGAACCAGAAAAGCCCTTTCCCTGTGCTCTGGTTTTCCTTCTTGCAGCAGGGCTTGACAGTTCTGTACCCCTGGGTATTTTCAGTTCAATCATATTTCACCATTTTTAGCTATTACTTAAAGCTCAGTTCAGTGTCATCAGCCCATCTGTTAGCAATGGTTATAAAATGATGCTGGAGATTAAAAGCTGCAGTGTCAGTATGTCCCAGCACAATGAAGCTTGTTTTTATGATGAATGACTGGGAGATGGCTTTTGTTTCCTCCAGCAGCTTTCCACTGGCAAACCTTCTGCAGAGGTAATGTGAACTGTGAAGGTGTGCAGAGAGCAAAGCCTCGGCTGCAGTACTCACATGTGGTGTTTCCTCTGTCTTTGCCAGCCTTGGGAGTGCCCAGCAGAGCAATTCCACATCACAGCCACATTCACTGCAGTTTTCAGTCCATCGAACAGGCTCCTGGTTCTGCTGCTCCCTGTGCAATGCTACCCAAACAGACAGGTATCAAAAATGCCAGGCTGCTGAATTCATTGTTCATTTTGGAGAGGGGCACTGGTGAGGAAATCCGCACAGCACTCACTGGCATGAGTTGAGGGAACTCCTGGAAGCACTTGCTGTGTTGGAAGCTCTGCAAGGTGGCCTCAGGTGCCTGCAGGAAGAGTGAAGCTCTCAGGTTTCAGAGCTGGCACTGCCCAGGACCCTGCCATACAGGACCCTGCTTTGTCTGCTTCCCTTTAAATGGTGTCCTTGAGGAGAAGCCTGCTTTGCAAACCCAAAATGCTGTAAGTCTTTCCTCTGGTCATGTGTGCTAAACTCGTTACAAGTCTTCCTCCCCTACAAACTCCTGCCTGCAGAGGCAGTGCTTTAAGCTTGCCCTTTAAATGAATTCTCCACTCTGCTGCTCGATAAACAGATGCTGCCTCTCCCCACACCTGCCTCGCACCATTCCACGTTCTGCCTCTGCTCTGTCTGCTCCTGAGAATACTCAATTACCAACTTCTCCACCACTCTGCAACTGAGGTACTCAATGCCTGTGCACATCTGGGGGAGGGTAGGACTGGGGAAGGCAAAACTTCAGGAGGAGGGCGTCAGAGAAGTTGGAGCATCTCTGGGAGCCAGCTGTGTTCCCTGAGAGCTGCCCATCCAGGTGCAGAAGCTCTGGGATGACAGACACCAGTGCACAGGGCCTGACCTGCTGCACACTGCTGGGGACTGAGTGTCTCCTGGTGTGAAGTGCTCAGTAGAGACCAGAGGGCCCAGCAGCTCCTGGGAATTCTGTCATTTTTGGATCAAAAGCACAGAGCAGCTACTGGCTGCTACTGGTTCTTTATAGTAAGAACTGATACACACCTTAGGACTCAAAAGAGCTCTATAAAGAATGAGCTATTCCCTATGGGAATGGCCAAAGAAGGGAGACCACAGGACAGTTCTGCCACACAGTTGTCAGGACCTCGTGACCCAAGAGCCTGGTTGCAGACCTCAGTCAGCAGCTTTAATCTGTAAATCCACAGAATTTAGGGCACAGAAGTGCACTGGCTTCCAAAGTGACAGGTACTGCTGTGCCCATCACTGTCAAGGACAGCTCTGTCCCTGCAGCAGCAGGGAGTTCTCTGGCAATAAATAACTGGGGCTTGCTCACCTGGACAGGACTGTGTGGCACGTTCTGACTTCAGGTGCAGCAAAACCACCCCCATCCGTCCTGTAGGTCCTGCAAGGAAAACAAAAAGACTGCGATTGGAAAGTGTGGCACAAAAACCTCGAAAGACTTCTCTGTAATCAGTGGAGTCTGCTGAGGAAGAGCCAGAGCAGAATCCTGATGTGAACAGGAGCATGTGTGTGTGGCACCCTTAGCTAAGTGGCACAGCTGTTTGAACTGCTGCTCCACAGTGCAGACAATGGGTGGTACCAACCAGAACCTTTGAAGAGCAGCACAAACACCACCAAAGCCTTTCTCCCCACACATGCCTGCCTGCCTTTCAGCCCTGCAGCCACAGAGCACTTGTTCTGTATATGGACCTGCCCCATCTACCTCTGCAGACCAGGCCTCTGGCACAGCTCTTGCTGCCATTCCACAGCCAGATCCCCTCATCCCTCCCAGAAGGAGCAGTTCAGGAGTCATCTCAGCTGCAGCTGGGGTAAGCTGTCAGGGCCAGGAAGAAAAGCCTCCAAACTATGCTGAGATGTACAAACTGCACCTGGCACCCTGGTCCTGACACTCCCTGAGCTTACCCAGGCTGAGAGCTGGATCCTGCCTTCCCCTGCAGAAGGGTCCCCACTCCACCCGCAGAGTACAGCTCACTCACCTGCTGACAGCCAGGGTGAGGCTCAGAGCCCCCAGCATCTGCACACACCTCTGGTCACTTCAGCCACCCTGCTCTGGAAAATGAGACCTGAGTGCCTGGTGTCCCTGCAGTTCACAGGTCAGCAGAGCTGAAACCCTTGCAGGGACCAGGTTCTGCAGCCAGCCAGGGCCCCAGGCAGATGGTTAGGGTAGAGCTGGCCTGCAAGAAGAGCTGGCCCTTGTAGGCCAACCTCCAGGAGAGCAAAGCAATACAACAAATAAATCCTGAAGTACAGCCTACAGACTCCATGCATTTAGAGCAAAGAACTGCCTGGACATAGGCTGGCAGTGGGAGCAGAGAGGAGCTGCTGGTGCCAGCTGCAGCTCTGCAGCATGCAGCGAGAGCTCAGCAAATACCCAGAGCCCTCCTGAGAATCACTGGCAGAAAAAGGTGATGCTTTGTGAGTGCAGTGCCCAGCTGGAGCCTGAAACAGAGCCCACCTCCTTGTGCCAATGGCCCCCAGACCCTGGAAGCTAGAAGGAACCTTCAGCCCAGGGCCACCGCTCACCAGACAGCCAGGCCAGGTCCTGTCCCGTGGCTGCAGCAGCACCATCAGGGTGTCACAGGTCTGCTCGGCTCGGTGGCAGGGAGCAGGTCAGGAGGGAAGGCAGAAAAGTGCATGGCACTCACAAACCATAAATAAAGATTTAATGACACTTTTGGTTCACATTTACAAACACTGGGGCTGCTGGTACATATGGAGATACAGCACAGAGGTGAGGCAGGGGCAGCAGCAGCTGAGCAAGGCCAAAAGAGACCAGGTGAGGGAGTTTGTGCCCTGGGGCATGCCTGGAGCAGGGCATGGAGCCATGAATGAGCTGAGAGTAAAGAAATAAATGTGACACTGGTCCACACCTGGTCAGCCTCTGGAGACCAGTGAGTTCTGGGACCATATGCTGGACAGAATGAGATTGTTCACTGACAACTGTGAATGTGGTGACCCCTTGCAGAGTGGGCATTGAGCAAATGGCATATTTTAATCATGGTGTTCTCCACCAGTAAGTGACTGCAGCTGGCAGGAGGAATCGATCATGTGACGAAGGTAACTTTTATTTGATAGTGGTCCTTGGTAAATGGCCTCCCAAATCATGATCTTGAGATGATCAAACACATTCAGTCTGGGCTTGAGTTTAACCACAAGGCTTCAGTGTCTTCATCCTCTTCTCTGTTCCTCAGATACTACAGGTCTTGGTTGGGTTTAACTTTGTTTTCATCTGCTTTGGAGGATTTTGAGTGTATGAAGCATTATTAACTGAGAAACTGTAAACAACAGAGGTTGGAAGTGGAACTCAACACATTTGTTATTCTTTTTTGCCACTGGTATGGTGTAAGTTGCATAATTACCACAGTATTGAATCCTTTCTGCCAGCAGAGCTTTCTGCCAGTCCTGAAAGTGCCTTGGCGAAACCCAGCGTGCAGGCTCCGGAGAGCAGCAGCCCAGGAGAGGCTGAGAGCATTCACAATGTCTTGGGAAGTTCATAAGGACACGGAGTAGAGGCAGGTAGTAAGTGGTCCCCAGCAGAAACGCCACAATGCTCTCATGTCTGTATCTGAGGCAGAGGGGAGGAACTGCAGACAGCTTTTGTAGCGTTCCTCCTGTCGTGATCCAACTTTAAGACAACTGTGTGAAGGTAGAGCAGCAGCCAGCGTGGGCTGATTCCTCCCCTGATCCACGGAAGCCCGTCTGGACACAGCCTGAGCCTTGCCCCGCTGGTGCTGCCGTGGGGCAGGCCCCCTGGCTCACAGAGCCCCGAGCCGGTGGTGAGGCACTTGCAGGGTCTGCAGGTCAGGGCAGCTGAAGTGAGGGGCTGGGAGGAAGCAGGCAGCGATGCCGTTGGAGGCAAAGGGGAGAGTGGGCCCATAGAAGACCTCTTCCTTCCCTTCCTTGCTAACGTCCAGCACCTGCAGGGCAGAGTGTACCAAGCATTTCAGGGGGCAGAGCAAGAAGCTGGAACACAGCTGCTGGCACACACCACACATGCTCCTGGTCCCAAGAGACAGCCAGCTTCAGACCCTTTGTAGATTGCATCTATGGGTCTGACGATCTACTGCTGTCCTCACCACCATCATCTTGGGCTAGCTCACACTCTGGGTAGCGTACTCTGTGACATGGGGTCCTGCTTGCTGGCAGCAGAAGGTGCAGCAGTGCAGGCAGGGGATGGGGCACAGAAGTGCTGCTGTGAGCAAGAGTGAATCAAAGGTCTCTCAGAGGCTGCAGCAGAATGCCCAGGGAAGTGGCTGAATCCCCATCCCTGGAGGTGCTTCCAAGCGGCAGAAATGTGGTGCTGAGGGCCATGGCTCAGCACCAGCCTTGGCAGAGGTAGAGAATGGTTGGACTTGGTGATCTGAAAGGGCTTTCCTATCTAAATGATTCTGTGAGTCTGAGATTTGCCAGCCTGGTGGTACAGAGCGAGCAGGGGAGCTCTGGAAGCTGGAAAGGCCAAAGCAATGAATGACTTGAAGATGGATACCAAAAGTGTTTTTTTTTTCCTTCCAAAAGGAGAGGACCTGCTCAGATTTGCTGAATTTGGAGATAAACGGGCTTGTTTTGCTTGTTACAGCCAGGCACACTGCCAGCAGCTGGGAAGGGACAGCATACTCAGCTCTGCCAAGGCACTCATTACACTTTTGTCCCTTGAAAGTCATGCAGGGATGGTCTCAGGGAGGCTGCCAGCTCAGCCCCTGTTTGGGGATGTGGCTTCTCTGGGAATGTTTTTAACATCCACAGCATTTCCCCTCTTGTCTGTGCAGGTTCAGTGGCTGCACAGGAAACACCCTTCATCTCTCCACATGCATCTTCCTGTTAGAACAGCCTCTCTGCAAGATGGGCAACATTGTTGGGAAAGACTGAGAGAGCCCTCATCACTCACCTGGATGCAGGCCAGAGGCTCATTGGTCCAAATGGAATAGCCCCCAACTAAATATATCCTGCTGTTGTGGACAGCAACGCCAGACTCGTTCTGACCTGGAGCACAGAGGGAACAGAGAGTGATTTGGGGGTTCAATTAACCCTTATAATGCTGAGTGCTGGAGCTCTGTTGTAGGATGCAAATGCACCAAGCAGCAATTGGACTATTTCATAACTGATACCTGCCTGAGCCGAGCTGAAGCACGAGGGCTGCTCTTTGCTCTTGGCAGGAGCCCTGTGCAGTGTGGGCCAGAGACACCCCAGGTGAGCAATCGGCTGATGCTGTAAGGGGCCCATCTGCTGTCCCCCCAACAGCACAGGCTTTTGTACACCTCTGCCTCAGCTCCTATCACACATGAATCCAGAAGGACACATGAGCCAAGAAAGCTGAATGCCCCTCACGTTCTGCCCACAGCTGCTCACCTCCCAGTTCCTCCTGGTACAACCAAGGTGAAAATTGCAGAAGCTGCTCTGCAAGATCATTCCCATAGTAACAGCCTCCTGGACAAGTTCAGAACTTTTGAAGGGTAAACACAGCCCTAAAAAGTCTGCAGCACGCAGCACAACAGGCACACTGCCACAAAGAAAGTCTTAGGAGGCTTTGTAAGGTGCTGGTTGTGGCAACGGCCCAGCAGGTTGTACCTGAGCAGAGGCTGCTGTCCCATGAATGGCGCAGGGTCAGCTCCAGAGCCAGGATGCCTGCAGGGTCAGTGCTTCTGCAGGAGTGTCCCTGTGGCATGCAGGACTCACCTGTCAGCATGCTGAAGCTGCAGCGTGTCCACTGATCAGTGTCGATGCTGTAGGCATCGATGTGCCGGACCAGGACCCGGTCATTGTTGTAGTCCAGGTCGTTCCCACCCAGCACGTAGAGCTTCCTCTGGACAGCAGCCATGGAGTGGTAAACTCTCCTCTGCAGCATGGGGCTGCGGCTTAGCCACTTGTTCTGGGCAGGGAGAAGACTTGTCTCAGCACTGCTCAAAGGCACACTGAGGCCAGCAGTGTCACTGGTACTTTCCTACCCTGGGCCAGAAACCAGAGGCATGCACACTGGTGATGTCCAGCTGCTAGGTGTGCCCCTCGGGTACAGCACTGCCTAGCCCAGACACACAGCTTCACCTTTAAACTCATTCACTTAGTGGCATTCTTTGCTTTGTATTTTTTCTGTTTAGCTCATCAGGTCTCAAAGCTTTTTGCTTCTTTACAATCCAGTAGCAAATCCTCCTTAAGCAGGACTATCAGATGTCTCCTTTGCACATGCTGCTAAAAGTGTGGGTACCAACTAGCTGTCAGATGAGATTCTTCTGCCTTTCATTTTTCGGAAGCTTATTTAATCTTATCCTTGGGGAATGAAACAACAGGGAAAAACAATCTCCTAAAACACCTTCTCACATGTCTGATGTGGCTGGTTTGATGCTAATCCTTTATTTGTGGGCACAGGAACTCCCTTGCGCAGTTTTCCTCCCTGGATACCATTATTCAAGAATGCTCCCTGTGCAGGGACTGGCAAATGGACCCCGAGGAGGAGGGGTTAAAGCACAGCATTTAAACCGGGAAAGCAACTGCTCCTGCCACGGTCACCACGTCAACCAACCAGAGGAGATCCACGTTTAAGTGGAGGAACCTGCAGGGCAGTGCTGTGTGCTGCACTCACTCCAGTGCCCTCCATCACTGCCTGTCAGCCTGCCGTGGCACAGCCACACACCCCAGGGCATGCTGGCTAAGCACCAGGCACCAACACTGCCATCAGCAGTGCGCCGTCCCCACAGCCACAGACACCATCTGCAGCCCCTCCCCTGCCCGCTGCAGGCGGCGCTGCCAGGCGAGCGCAGAGCAGGGCGGGCGGGGGTCAGCTCTGAGCTCAGGGGGTGCATGCTGATGAGCAGGGGGCTCAGGTCCGCCCTGTGCCCGCTGCAGGCAGCCGTGTGCTGGCTGGCAGATGGCAGCCATTACCGGCCGGCCGCAGGGCCCCTGTGCGGGCACCGAGTGATGGAGCCATTGAGATTCCGAGCGAGAGGCGAGCAGATGTACTGCTTCCTAGCACCCCCAAACAATCTGCCAGCGGAATTGCTAAGCGCAGGCTGTGTGTACAAACAGCAGCACAGCTCCTTTGGGAACCCAGCACAGCTACACGAGAGACAGTCTCCAAGCACATCCCCCTGTAAGGAGTTAAGTTTGTCTTCCTCTGATTGCCTTCCCAAAGTGTTTCACACCACTGCCCCGGCGGGATCCCTGCCTCCAGCTGGGTGCTGATGCTGGGGCTCACTGTGAACAGGACTCTAGTCAAAACAGCACATCCTCCTGCCTGCCTTCACATCACTGTCTCAGAAGGGATCCCTGCTTATCTACAAGACCACACTCTGTGATGCTGGGACTCACTGTGACAAGTTTTCATGGATCTTGTCCTGGACAGGACTCTCAAAAGATGACTGACAGCAGTTTCCCAAGGTGTTTTCACACACCATTACCACAAGCTGAATGCCAACAGCAGCTGATAACCAGACAAGGCCACAAGTTCCACTCTCAGGAGCGTTTACTGTGAGAGCAGAGCTGGCACAGGTACCCACCCGTGGGAGCGGTGCTGACACCAGCCAGGCTCAGCTGAGCGGGCAGTGTGACTGCCTGTGGGGACAGAAAGGTAAAAATCCCCAGAGGCAGCAGGGAGTTTGAAGCTTCCCCACCCATCAAGACGTTCAGGATCAGCAAGACAGCACCTGGATCAACAGTGGTAATTATCTTTTGCTTTGCTACCCCTTGCTTACTTCTTCCTCCTTTTCTGTATTTCCAACCTTTCCCACGTGTTTTTCCCAAACCAACTACTGAGTTCCTTCTCGGTTCCATTTGGGGGATCCATAAAAGCACCATCGCTTCTGCAAAAGCAGATTGAGGCAGCCCCTCACAAGCAAAATAGGGATGATGCCTGTAATTAGTGCTTGGATTTGGGACAGGATCAGCACCTGCAGCAGCAGCAGTGCACAAAACTGCACCTCAGAAAGGAAGAGGCAGGCATGTCACTGCTGGCTGCCTGCTCCAGGACACACAGAGGCTGTGCTTTCACAAGTCAGTGTGAGCCACAGAAGCACCTCCTGGTACAATCTGATTCCAAATACAGCAATCAAAATCCCTATCCTACAACCAGAGCAGTCAATATGCTGCCACGTGGCTGTAAATCAGGCTATGCAACTCTGATTGCAGGCTTAGGACTTTTAATTCCTAATACAAGCAAGAGGGCATAGCCATGCCCTAACCTTCTGAAACGGTTACTGAGCCATGCTAACCTAATCAAAACACATACATAATGCATGAAATAATCCCTAAAAGGTATTTTAGGTGCTTGGGTAATGAAATGATAGGCACCCTTGCAGTCAGCAGCAGAAGTCACAGCCAGGTAGCATAGCTCTGAAAGTATGCAGGAAGCAAAATGCTCCCATATGCAATTCAAAGCAGGAATGCCAGTGATGAGGAGCAGCTTTGTGACACTGACTCTGAGCATACGTTGCCCAGGGCTGCTGGATTAAAAACAAATGAGCAAGCAAAACAAATCCTGGTAAGTACAGGAGATGTGAGGCACACTTCTGTGTTTAATCTAAGATACCTCTAATGCCTACGGGCTTAAAAAACATCATAAAGAGACAGGGTGGAAATCCACTCATGGGTGCAAAGGACAGTTAAAACACAGCCCATTCCAATGGTCAGCATTGTCAGCCTTACAAAGTTTTCCTATGTATTTACAGAGACCTCTTTGAAGCAGAACATGAAAAAGCCACATCCAACACAGACACTCACCTGCTTAGGATCATAGACCATGAGCCTGTTTTGATACTGTGCAGTATTTGTGACTCCTCCTGCAAAAGAGTTCATACAAGGTACGCTTGCAACGCTTGCAAACCCAGGACCAAGTTCAGGTACAGCAAAATAACCAATTCTAGGGTTCATTTGCTGACATAATTACCTTGCATACCACCACTTATGCCTCCGTTCCACTGCACTTCTTCATCTGGTTGCAAGGTAATAAGCAAACCTAGAAACACAGCACAGCAACACCCCCCACACACCTCCTTTGCAAAGCCAGTTCTGTGGGCTAGGAGAGATGGAAATGGATCTGCCTGGGAATGCCTGTGCACTCAGCCAGCAGCATGAAGATAAAGCCCCTCTCAGCCCATGGAGCATGCAGTGGGACAGGGTTTGAAGGAGTAGGAAGTGTGCTGGCAACAGGGAGAAGGAAGAGGCTGCAGAGGAACTGTGCTATGCAGGAGCATGGTGTGGGACACTGCTGCCAGCTGGAAAGCAGAGTGCAAACCTGGCCAGCTGTGCTCACCTGCATAGGAAACCTGCATTAGAGAACATCTGGCTTAGCTGCAGGCTTCAGCTGGGAGTTCCTCCATAGTGAGCCCTGTCCTGGGGTCCCTATTCATGGAGCAGCTCAGAGATGCTGCTGTGGCATTTCCAAGCAGTTTCCATCACACCATGGCACACTGCCCAACACAGCACCCAGAAGCACCCACTCAACAGCAGGCACTGGAATGCCATGACTGTCCCCATGGCTAACACCACACTGTTATTTGTCTCCTCACTCTCCTGTAGCCTTCACAGTGCCAGTGGCCTTCAGCCACACAGACAAAATCTTTCCTCATGTCTGTTTTGTAATTTGGTTTCCTTCTACATGGCCATTTTCACTCCAGCACAATGCTTAAGAATGAGATGTCTGATTAGGATATTGAAAAATAAAAGTCATACTCCTTTGGGTGATCATCTCCAGAATGACAACCTACAGGAGATGCATCAGCAACACGATGCTGGGTCTTGTATTTCCATTCAGAAAGGCCACCTTGGGGGGAAAGATGTGGAGGAGGAAGAGACAAAAGAGGGTTGCTTCCTTGCATGTAAAATAATGAAGTCATCAAGCAGAGAGAACTGTTTGCCTCTTCACAAAGAGCCCCTCGTATCAAGTACACAGCTTACATCCTTTCCACTGCAACGTTGCTCATCTGTGGTGTGCTATCATTACATTCCCTTCACATTCCCCTCTTCACTTTTAGATTAATCTGCCAAAATGAGATGCTAAGGATTTGCATACAGATTTGACTACACAAAAATAGATCTGGAATTAATAACAGTCTCTATATGTTTTAATTTCTTCTAGACTGGAGTACTCTTGCCTCCAGCAGTATTCTTGGCTTTGAAAGTCATCAAGCTGATTTGTCTGCTCTTAGGTTATGATGCCACATGCTGCTACACTGTCCCCTGCAATCAAAGTGCTCACAGAGATAGACTCCATGCCTTCCCCTAACAAGTATATTTTATAGATTGGCAGTTTTGATCTCCCCTCCCCAGGGGGATAATCTGCATCTTAACAGGTTCTATAGATACATCTGTCATTAAATATGCCATCTTATATCAGCATCAATTTTCAAACTCAAATTCCTCCTAACTTTGAAGTGCTGTAGCAAAAGTTTAAAAATGTCTGCCAAGATTCAACTGTAACAAGGCTGCAATGTCCTCCTGAGCACTGTTGTGGTTTTTTAACAAAAATCCTCTAGGCAGCTGGGGAGGGGCAAGAGAAGAGCAACTTCTCTCTTATGAAATAGGAAATGAAAAGCTGAAATGGTACTAAAAATACTACATACTGGCTCAGAAGAAAAAATAACAGGCAATTCTGAGCTAATTTCTTCAACTCCTCTGCAGCGATTTCTGTGAGGAAGGGAGAGGAGAGGCAGGGAGGCAATGACCCTTGGAGAGCAGTATTTAAACAACACAAACCATGCTTTGCATTTGATGTCAGGCAGTAGCAGCTGATGTGGTGGCAGCCCATCAGTTAAGCCAGACACAAGCAGGTCTGGCGCAGGGGGGTTGAGAGCAGGGGGCTGCCTGCTCTGCTCTGGCACCAGCAGCTTGCTTTGAGGACTGCAGTCTGTGGGAGCCAAGGAGCACCCTCAGGGGCAGCTCTGTCTCTGCTCTTGCAGGCAGGAGAACCCACGGCAGGATGTGCAGCCTGGGTTTCAAGCTCACTCAACAGTGTCCCTGAAGACAACGTGGGCACAAACGCTGCTTGGTTTGGTTTGAGTTTTCTGGGGGGTCATCTCCACATCATCATCATCATCCTCATCATCAGAAAGAACCCTGCTCCACACACAAACTGAGACTGGAGCAACTTTCACACAGTTGTGTGTAAAGCTCCTGGTGATGCCAGTGTCACTGTGCAGCTTGCTTCGTTCACACACTGTACATTCCTTTTTAGTCCAGATCTAGTTGCCACCAAAGAATGTTACAGGCATTTAGTGAGGAGAAAATGTCCTCTCCCCACAGCAAACACCATACTGACAACAAGGGAATACTTTCCACCCCAAACCTCTTGCAGACTCAGAATAATTCTCCGAGATGTGTGATCTCCATCACTTCCTTGGTCAAAATCTCTACCATGATGGCAAAAGTAAGAGTAATTTTTAAAAGTCTTGAATTTTGAAGAACAAGCTGGCTGGCTTCCCCCCACCCCCAAGCTGAGTTCCCACCTGTATGTTCAGAAGTGGTTTCAGCCAGCAGGCTGAAGGTCAGGCAGCCTAGAGCTCTGCACACAACAGCAAACACTTTGCTTCAGAGGAGATGTCCACGGGAGGTGGAGGGGAAGCCTCCTCATCCCCAGCTGCAGGCGCAGGAACGGCCCAGAGCCGAACTGCCTGGCAGAGGCTCCCTGCTCCTCTGTCCCCAGGGACACTGAACCCACATGGAGAGGAGGGCAACGGAGAGGGGAAAGCAGGACTCTAGACCTGCGTCTGTGCCACCCAGGATGCTGGAAATGGGCACAGGTCAAGTCCTCCCTCATGGAAAATATTTCCTTGCTTTTACAGGGAATGACTGTAGGCAGTGCTGAACTCCAAAGGGTTTGGTGCGTTTTGTTTCTCTTTCACTCAAAGACTTCACTTTTTGAGCATGTGGCATGCAATTTGTTCCTGAAATGGGTCATGGTGTCAGATGTTAACTGGGGCTGAGATTCATCTTCCTATAAAATGTCAAAACCATCTGCTTGATGCAGTACTGTCAAGGCACAAAATTTACTCTAATGAATTATCCTCTACTTTTTAAAATCATAAAAAACAAGTAAATAAATGATGACACGCGTATAAAAGCATGTTCCACAATTCAGGGAGCTCAGAACACTGGAGTGCTGAACCCACCTGTGCTGACCAGGGGATTTGACTAACTCCATATGCAGATGGCTCCACTCCAAGCCTTCTGGGAGGTCAAAAACCCCAAAGGGGTGGGAGAAGCCTAGTAATCCCTCTGTCACCTGAAACACTGACCACCCATCTCCTGCCACCAGCGTGTGCTTAACTCAGTGTTTTGTTCAGCACACTTCCTTTGCTGTGACTGGATGCTCTGTGATTCCTTCTACTTGTCCCAAAGGGCAGCATAGTAAAGCTGAAAATTAATCCCAATAACAACAAAAATCCCTTGAGTCAGCTTTTGATGAGCAAAGTCTTCAGAAGGCAGGAGGCTGCAGCAGAGGCACTGATGCCTTGGCTACAGCACTAGGCAGTGTCTGTGTGCAGGCTCTCTCCATGAACACCAGGGCTGCACACTTACATCACCCCTCACTGAAGGCTGGGCACACTGTCGTGGTTATCTCACCACCTGGGAGTGGTGGAGCGACTGAGAGCTCCTGCTGGTCACCCCCATGGCCAGAACAAGCAGCAGGGATACATCCCTACCTCAGACTCATTTTTTTATTGCTTCCTTTTAGGCCACATTGAAACAGGTTCCCTCCTGCATTCCTGATGACTCCCATGCTAACACCTTGCCTTTGGTGGTGAGCAGTGGGGTTTTCAGCAGTGACTGCTGTTATTTTTGGAACAGTAAAACATGTCTCTGTGCTATTCCCTTGCCCCTGAACAGACACCGCCAGCCAGCTACAGCCTAGCCCTAAGCCATTAATAAAAGTCAGGACACAGCAGCAGCCACGCATGTGACTGGCACGGGCACAGGCACCCAGCCCTGCACTGACAGGAGAGGGCAGGCAGCAAGCAGCTCTGGGCACACCCAGCCAGCCCCCCAGAGCAGGAGTCCCTATCTGTACCCCAGCTGGGGCTCCAGGCCAAGAAGATTCATGGCTTTCCCCAGAGGCAGTGCTTGGTGGAAGGTTTGCTACCTGACACCCAGAGAAGCCCATCCAGCACGTATCCCGCATGGCACGAGAGCGAGCGGTCGAAGGGCTGCACGAAGCTCCACTTGTTCTTCCTGGGGCAGTAGCGCTCCACAGTGGGCAGCACCTGGCGCAGTTCATTCCTGCCCCCTACCGCGTAGAGGAAGTCACCCAGGGCGCCCAGCACGAAGTGCTCGCGGCAGTTCTTCATGGGCGCGATGTCTGCCCAGCGGTCACGCCGGGGGTCGTAGCGGCAGGCGGTGCGCACGGCACAGCTGCGCCCACTGCACTGCTCCGCCTCGCCGCCCGCCACGAAGAGGAAGTGCCCCATGACGGCCACGCAGTGGTGGCTCCTGCCCACGGGCATGGGTGCCAGCTCACTCCAGTTGGCGATGCCGGCCACGTGTGCGTTCTCCTGGTCCACAGGGTTGAAGTAGCGCAGCTCCCTCACCTTGCACACCTCCCGCTTCTTCCCGCCGATGATGTACAGAGTGTCCGACTGGGAGCGCGGCCGGGTCCTCCTGCTCTGCCAGAGAGGCTGTGCAAAGGTGCTCTGGTGGTAGGCCAGAGCCTCCCTGACAAGCGCCGTGGCAGCCTCGCTTGCCTGGACGAGAGGGTGAGCGAGAGCCGCAGCATGCAGTGTGTCGGCATCCATGAGGCCGAAGCGGACGTACTGGAGCAGCTCCTCCAGGTACTGGTAGCGGCAGTTGTGCTCCAGCCACCTCACAGCCAGCTGGAGGGGGAAGGAAGGGAAAACAAGAAGCCAGTTATTTGTGTCAATGCTGCCCAAACTGGCCTGGGGCAAACACCTTGCATCCCCTGAGCAGCTGCTTGCCCCAGGGCTGACACCACCAGGACACAGAGCAGTCATGGAAGCAGGTGAGGCAGTGCAAAAGGGACCTGCTCAAGCTCTGCCTCCTTAAAGGCAGGAACACTGCTTCAAAACAGCTGCCAGGAGCTTAGCTGCCAGGGCAGATATTTGTATGCACACTCACAGGCTACAGGACCAGCTGCTAAGCTGTGACACAAGGCTATGAAACAGGGACTGTGGTTTCAGGGAGCCTTAGACTTCTCTGTCTGCTCTGCAGCAGACAACCATTTGTATGGTTAGGATGCTCCCCGGCACAATGGTGTCCCACACTATGGAGTCAGGGAATAAAATCCAGTTATCTGAGTGGCTGCACTGCTGCTCTAGTCACTGGGTGCTCTGGCAGCTACTGGAAGGCTGGAGAAGCTCAGAAGACAGACAGTGACATTCCCAAACACATCTTTTGCTTGCAGCAGGGACAGCCACTGTTGGGCTGTGATGCAGCTCTCCTCTCCTCCAGCACAAAGGGAGCAAATGTCATGAACATATGGCAAACTTCCATGCTTGTGGAAATCAGCAAACATCTATTTATCAATGCAAGTTTTACTACCTTGACTCAGTGCTTCTTTAATCCAGACTCACAACCCATTGCCTCCACAGAACCTCCAAAATTCACCCCACCTGTCACTAATTACAGAGCCTATACTGAGCCTCTCTGGCAGCAGTCATCAGCAATGCCAACCAGCACTGGTGAAAGAAACTCCCACTGGTGACACTGCAAGGGACAATGTGCAGGCCTCTTCACAGAGATACCACTTGGTATTACCAGTGTGTTTAAAACAGAAACAAGAAAGCAAAGGGAACAACAACAACAAAGACTATCCACAATTTTGAGGTTTAAAATATTTGTCTTGCTGGTAAATAATTTACAAAAATAAGGCACACCTCCTGCTCTGGCTGCCATGCAGGCACCTTCTGTTTGAGCTGCTAGAAGCTTCTTCTCTATTAATTTTAATGCTTGAGCATGAGAAAAGGAAGCTGCAGCCCAGTGCCTATATCAACTTTAATAAATAATATATTTTGCCATATTCATTTCCCAAACTAAGTAAATGACAAAAGAAGACCTGCAGAAGGACAGGATTTTCAAACCAGATTAATTCTCTTATTTTGAAGCCTTAACCCAGAGAATTTTTCCTCTCCAAGGTTACATTACTTGACTTAGCAATGGAGCTCCTCCAGAAGCAAGAGAGCCTGGCGTCCCTCTGCCACCCTCCTCATGCCACTCTGCTGGGAACCATGCCAGACCTTCACCTGACATCATGGCAAGTTTCCCAACCAGAAAAACTTAGCTGCTCTGTGTGTGCAAAACCCTTGACGCTCATTAGACCCAGGATCACTTGGAAAGTGCCTCAAGTCACAGTGTCAGGGAGTGTTTACGTCCAGAGCACTCCGAGGCAGAAAACGCTGCTCTGAGCCTGGCCTGCAGGGGTGCAGGCCATGGGAACTCCACCCCGGTCTGCTCTGAAGCTGATCTATTTGTGCTGCAGACCTTGGACTGCAAAGGAATTGTGCTGCTTTATGCCATCTAAAGTCTCTCTGGTCATAGACATGGACCCCAACAGTGACAGCAGTGGGAAAAGTGAGAGGGTTCTATGTTTTTATTCTAAACTTGCACATGGTTTGGCTTTCCTTTGGATTTTATCTAGCTCAGCAGGCCTCAGGTGTTGCCTCAAAACCATTCTCTGGTTGGCGATGTCAGCACCACCCTGGCTCTTTGAACCTCGAGGTCAGGAGCAGAAGCTGGGGGTAAACTGGAGCATGTACTAAAGCTCTGGCACAAAGTCCATGAGGGCCATGGAGCAGCTTTCACCTATTTACAGTGAAGGGGGATTTCCAAAGGGAACAGAATTTGGCTCTCTAAAGGGTCTCCATTCCTCTCTTTCTCCAGAGACTACAAAGGACAAACCTCAGGAGGTTTAGGATTTTCATTTAAGTGTTCTGTTCAGGTAAAGTGAATTAAATTGGTCTGTAGCATCCATTTAAGATGGATACATATGGGTGAAGAATTGTTGCTGGGAAAAAACCCCAAACACACAAATTTTGAAGTCCTGAGCCAACAGGTGAATATTTTCACAAGTCAGTAAGCACCCATGCAGCTCAGCCTCCAGACTCCCTTTGCAAGTGCATCAGTCGCTTGTGGGCAGCATGGAAGACAAGTGGCTCAATCCTGGATGCAGGAGAGCTTTAAACATGGAAATCTTTTTCTTCTTTTTATTTTGAATTAATAATGTGCATGAAAATAAGACTGTGATGAGCTGCATGGAGAACAATCAAAATTAGGAAGGATTTGCATTTCTTTTGCACCTTGAGCCAAACAACTACAAAATTATGCATAGGATTCTCTCCATCTGAACACAGTAAATATTAATAATCTCTGAATCAGCAATGAAATGCCTTTTGCCCCTGAACCCTGAAGAGAGAGTTTCCAGCTCAGGAAGCTGTAGTACAGTAACTGCGACCATATTGACAGGGCAGCGAGCTGCAGCCCTGGAAATGCAGCTGTGCCCCCCCCGCCCCTGTCTGTCACACAGCTCCCTGGGTGTCAGCGTCACCAACCTGCCCGTGCCGCTGCCAGAGCATCGGGCACGCTGCCAGTGGCACAGCCTGGTCTTAGCACCACAGTGAAAACATTTGCTGTGTTCAGGGCAAGTTGATAAACAGGGATTTTTTAATTCTTCCCCCCCTCCCACCTTTTTTTTTAATGTGCAAAATGAAAGCAAACCGTTCCTCTAGATGTATTGTGCCTTTGGGCTCCATTTGAGGGGAGGGGAAAAAGACAGAGAAAGCTGCTGTGAAGGTCACAGAGTGAAAGAACTTCCTCAGGGCACAGAATAAATTAAATCCCAAGGAAAAAATAAAATGTGATTTCCAGAGTGTGAGGCACAAACTCAAAATGACAATGATTGACAGCCAAACTATATCCGTGCAATATCCAAGACTGCACGTTCTCATTTACCTCGGTGTAGCCAGCAAGCGCCCATTAAACATCCGTCTGATGCCCAAATTAACCTTCTTGGCAAACTGAAAGAGGCACAAACTATCATAATCAACCTTTCATTATCACAGCAGCCTCTAGTTAAAGGGTCAGAATAATTGTGCCATCAGAGCCCTGATTGTTTTCAATCAACAGACGACTGGAGTGACAGCTCGGTGATGGAGTAGTTTGATGAAACCGCACCAGGCCTAATCAGAGCAGATGAAAGGAAGGCATGATTGGTGCAAATGAACAGTCGTGCCTCTCCTTTTCATTTACAATCTGAAATTACTCTTAAATTTACAGGGGGGTTTTCTCCCTTATGAGTACCTCTGAAAGAATGTTTGACTTATTATGAGTTCTGGCAGTGCAGAGTTATAAAACACAGGTAGGGTTTTCAGCCCAGGCTTTAAGTGGGTATTCAGCATAATTTTAACAAATCCACTCTTGAAAAAGCACAAAATGACTAAAGACTTCCCATGACCTAATCTTTCAGTGCTGTTTGATTAGCAGAACCTTTTGTCACGGCTCAAATTCTTCCTGATAAGAGATTAAAAAGAAATGGGCAAGGATCTCTTGCAAACGTTTTCCCTTAGCCAGTGCATTGTTGTGTTATTGCTCTTCTGTTCCACTCACAAACACAAAATCACTGAAGAGCACCACATTAATAACCCTTTTCCTCTTAGAATGAATAACAGCATCCAAGCAAGGCATTGTTTGGTGATGAATGCAGAGACCAAATATCACACCGCTGACAGCATCAATATTTAGCCTCCTGGTGGGATGGGTTGTTCATTTCCCCTTCCTAAGGGATGGGAAATTGATCAGCCCCACTAGGGGTTTCTTACCTTACTGGCACAGAGAGAGTGCCTCACGAATTAACAGAGAACAAACAAACAAACAACTGAACCCCAAACAACAAACCTACACAGATAGAAACAGAGAACCCAACCAAAGAGCTGCACTGCTCCGTGCTGACCACCGCCTGCCCCAAAGGGATGTTTTTCCACCAAAGAGGTGGTGAGAGACAGTGGTAGTTTCATTTCCTATCCCAGCGTTTCCTATGAAACAAATAGGACATAAGGAAAAAAGCCTTTTCCCTACCAGGCCAGGACAGAAGCTACACTTTTCAAGCTGGTGTTCACTTCCTCTGCACTTTATCCACTGCATCTGTTTTTATTTCTTGTATTTACTGGAAATGAGACCAGACAGCTGCCCACCACGGAGACACCGACTAACCCCAATAAAAATATTTCATTTTTTTGGTTTGCAATAAAACAACTATGATCAAAACTCATCTTTACAGGTGGCCAGCTGATCTACAGCAATATATAACATTATACATGGTAATGACTCATATTACATTAAAGCGAAGACTTGCTGTAGTGAAAGAACAAAGCTTTTCATCTCCTCGAGCTCAAACTGAAGGAAGATAGGGACAGAAGGTAAACTCTCAGCTGTTGTAAATTATCACAGCTCATGGAAGTTTGGCATTTTACCCCTTCTGTGGAATCTGAATTTCAAAGTCATGTAGCACTTGCCTTCCAAGTATCCCAAAGCAATTTTAAGCAGTCAAAGTCAAGCTTCCCAGGGCAGTGTACTTCTTAACCATTCTCCCAACATGGGAACTAAGAGAGAAAAATGAAGTGATACAGCATAAGACAGCAGTGGCATAGTTGGCACACAGTCCAAATCTTCTGTCCCTTCAAGCTGTCCACAAATGAGTCTCCCTACTCCACTACCAAAATCCTGTGGAGGCTTTTATGCCCCATGCCACTGAACAAAGCCTGGTGAAATGGAGGTAGCTGAGACCGAGAACAAAAAAAGAGATCCCTAAAAACATCTGACAGAAGTATTTGAGAGAGGTTTGCAACTGAGAAGCACATCTTCATACAAGCAATAAAACACTGCGTTTCAGTTTCAAGGGAAGGAATTAATCTGCTTCCTGAAAGTGCAGCCAGTGAGCCCTTCTGGTGATGGACAATCATCCAAAGGTTCACTCTTCACCTTGTGATAAACTCGACGCATCCTCATCATGACTGCTCCCTGTGAAACAAGTACTCTGCACACACACAGCCAGGAGAAAAAATACTGAAGAACTGGCTTTCCCCCCTCCAATTTCTAAGAAGAAATCCAAGGAACAGCCCTGAAGTTTTATTTATTTAATCCTTTCACCCTTGTCACTGCTCGAAGTTTACTCACGTTTTACTGCAGCTGACAAATAATAAATCTCAGCTGTACAGAGCAGTATTTCATCATCTCCCGTGATAAGTGAAAAAGACAATATGAGAACACACCCTGGGTACAGCAATGATGGCTGTCACTGGCTTAGCCTGGCTAAAAAACATATCCTAATGGTGGAGTAAATCGCGCCAATCACAGCCCACAGGGGGCTCCTGGCCAGCTCTCTCGGTTGTGCATTTGTTTTAAAGCAACACATCATTCTAGTCTTTGTCTATTGTGTCCACCTACACCAAGCCAAAAAGTTTCAGATACTTCAAGAGGCAGGGAAAGGAGTTAACTACTTGCTTTGGCCCCTGCACCCTGCTTTGGAAGTCACGTTTCTGTTTCTGAAAGAATCTGCAGGAATCACTGCAGGACATAAATCCCCTTCCTAGCAGGCTGACCTTAATGCTACTGCTCAGCCTTCTCAGCCTTGATTTTTCCAGGGTTGATTCCCCATATTCCCTGAAATTAGGCAACCGTGAACTGGTAGTCTCACAAGAATTCCCAGAGGTGCCAGACAGGAGCTGCGACCACCTCTATGCAAATCACATCCAGCGTCATCCCGCGTTTGGAAGTAACTGCCTTCATCTCGGTGTGCTCTGAGCACACTGCCCAGGGGGCCTTGGCACTTCAAGCTAGTGACAGTTCCTGTGCTCTGCCTCTCTCCGCAGGTTCCAGGAGGGAAGCTTTAATTCATGCTCCCTGGCAGCCCTGATAGAGCAGGTGCTCCCGGGCCGCACCAACTCCTGCTGCCACAGGAGGCCACCAGCCACAGGTAAGAGAGAACTGAGACAGCAGCATCCCCACCTCAGCTTTTCCATTATCTGCCCCACTTTGTGCCAATTTCCGGCAGCTTCCCCAGCACCTCTTGCTTTGCTGTTCTTCCTTAAGACATGGGATGGGGATTTGTCAAAGTCAATGAGCACTTTATTACAGTGAGAGTGCTCAGTAATGAACAATTCAGCAATTTAATGAGATTCTGTAGATCTGTCTCCAACCTGTCCATCAAGTTTCACTTCTATAAAGCACCCTGACACTAATCCTCTGGCATACCCAATCTTCACCCTGGGCTGAATATTAGATTCTTCCATGGTATATTGCATTACCACTATAACCTTAGCAAAAATGATGAACTTAACTACACTTGAGGCAATACAGCTGGTCTGATTTGATTTTCTTCTATTGAGTTGACTACGAGGGAATTACTTATTTACTAAGAGAAAGCAAAAAAACCAGTTTCTCACTGCCTTCTGAATGCCTACATTGGTAAATATTTATGTGTGCCTTTTAATTCATTCTGGGGACTTGGTCTATTTCTAAATACATATTTATTGCTGGCTATACTGGCTGAATTAAAAGGGCACAGACACAGGTTTTGCCTGCAGCAGGAAGTGAGTTTAAACAACTCTCCAGCACAGCATTAGTAACCTTTGGAGAAGCAATTATGAGACCACTCACACGGACAGTGTGGGGTCTGCTGGCACTGCCAAAGCAGCACATTACCCGCAAGAACCTCTCCCCAACACGACCTTGCAACAGAAAGTTTGTCACCCTTGTCTCAGGAAATGTTCCTGACTGACACCATTCAGAAAGTGATTCCTGAGCTCTTCCTGAGAACAGGACAATGACACAAGACCTGAAAATTCCCACTTCCTGTACTTTGCTCCAGCAGGTTACAGAGGGTCTGCTGCCCGTTATGAGCTGGCATTAAGTTATACTTGTATGGCTTTCTCCAGCAAAGGGCTAGCAAAGCATGCAGCTAGATTTCCCTGACCTTGCAGAGAAACTGGGATCAAACCCAGCTGGCCAATCAGCCAGGCTACACAGGGGATCTTACACATCAAAACCTTTTCTGATAAAGGGAACAGGGATAGAACTCCAGCGTACTGCACCTAGAAAACCCAAACCAAGGCCACCATCATGGGCAGTGTGCTGCAGGTAACTGACATCCTCCAGGGACCAGGATGGGAAAGAGTCTAATTTGCTCTCAGTATTTGCAAATAATCTCACCTTAGTAAAATACTCCATCATCTAAAGCCTCCAAGTTTTGACAGCAAACATGCTGGTTCCCAGGCTGAAAGGTTAAGTTCCACCAGCACAATTCCTCTGTGGCTTGAAGAGCTTAGCCAGACATTTCTGTGTTTGAAGAAGTCTTTTGTTCCTGCATGCCATCATTCATCCACAGAACATGAAATGCCCCACAGATGAGCACACATTTTACACTTGGAGAAAACAATGGCACAGAAATGAAATTATTGCTTACGATAATGCAAAAGATAAAGAGATAAATAAGAGGACTGAAAGACAAATCACTTTCCTGACTCGGTTTGTTCTGGTGGACCAATGTAACACTCTTGCTAAAAGCAAAGCAAAGGTTTCCTTGAAACCTCCTGCAGTACTTTCCTGGATGAAATATGACAGCAAGAAAGAGAAGAGTGTTTGGAGATTTCCTCCCACTCTGCTGTGAGCTGCAATTTTCACACGATGGGAATGCTTCCAAGGACAGATCTGGGGTTAGTTTCATGTTTCCCTGTACAGGCTATATGATTTTTTTCATATTAGGTTTCCCACACAGATATTAAAGGTCACAACATAATGCTTTTATCCTGCTTATACTCTGTGCTAGCAACCTGACCCCTTCCATATCCAGCTTTTGTCAGGGCAACGACTGCCATCTCCAGCTTCTTGCTGCAAACCTATCGAAGCCTCTGCCCAGACTGGAGCAGAACAGCCTGTGTGATGATTCTCCAGTTTGCTTCAAGCAAAGTCAGCTGTGGCGGCCCAAACAGCTTAAATCACAATTGCAGTTACATAGCTGAGTTTGGATGAAGTGGAGGGGTTTGCCAGCAGCCCCACCAGAGGCAAAGGCCACCAGGCTGCAGCCATCTCTTCAGCAGAGCTGGATCTGCAGGAAGACCTCTGGCTGAGTAACACAAGGGAAGCACCAAGTTTCCTTTCAGACAAGCTAACTGCATTAACACAACACAGTATTTTTTCAATGTCACTTTAAAATTTCCCACAGTTGTCACTCTCAGTTTGTGCTGAAGTGCTGCTACTCCCTGGAGACTGCTTCAGGGTTTCAGAGCTGCCCACTGCTTTGGCTCACAGTGTCCTACGTCCTGCGGCTCGCCAGCTCCTTACCTGCCAGATCTGCTCCTCACTGAGGGAAGTGAGTCTGTCACTCTTGAAAACCTCTCGGAGGAGACAATATGGGAGTGCCAGAACTTCCTCAGGATGACTCTTCAGAAGCTCAGAGAGATGTTTCACTAGGAAGTCAACCACTGCATTCTCCAACAAAGTGAGGTTGAAGAGGTCCGCGAGCTTATACAGGTCCAAGTAATTAAAGCTATTTAATTCCTGAATGGGTGAAGCAAACAAAACATGTCTCAGAGAAAAAAAGGGGGAGAAAAAGGGAAAAAACAAGGGAAAACAAAACAAAATACAAAACTAATCCCAAAACAAGCACCTGCCCACCAAAACAAGGCCAAACCCAAAGCAGAGAACAAGCACTCCACAGGTCTCAGATAATAAACAAGATTATTCTTTTGGAGCTGTGAAGAAGGTAGGCAAGTTGAAATTAATTAACACAGCCTGGTTCCAAACGTGTAAATGTGCCCCGTGCAGATGCAAATACACAGGATGGTGCTGATTTACAGCACAGCTGCTCAGGTTAAATATGCACAAAGTATCTGCAAGAAACCTGGATTAGTGCACCACACAATAAAGCAGCATGATTTACCCTGCACAGCAAGAGCTGGCAGGAGTTAAGAAGTGGCTTACAAAAACCACACTTGCTAGCTAGAATGGCTTACTGCAGACAAGGGTGGGCTCACTGTCCACTGCTTTCATTCAGCTAGAGCACTGCTGCAGCACAACTTTCAGTCCACGAAAGAGGACAAAATAGGTGTGTCTGAGTTACATTTTGCTAAACTCAAGTCTATCTTCAGTGAGCAAACAGACCCTTTTTCACCAGCCATGACACCAAACTGTGGTGGTTGTGGCATCCTGTTCCCTACAGCAGCAGAGAACCTGCAGAGACAGAAGCTGTAAGTGACCCAGGGTGGGAAGTTGTCCCATCCTGGCAACAGCTAACCTGTACCTCTGGCTAATGTTTCCAGCTTGGGCATTAGTGCCCAGCCAGCTAGCTGCTGCTGCTCCACACCATGCAGCTCTTCCCATTTCCCACACTGCTCCCTGGCCAGCTCCAGGCATAACCGTGGCACAGTCCTGTCAGCCTGGCCTTGCTCATGGGGGACTGGAGCGGGAGGAGAGGCACTCCCTGCAGTGGGCTTGGCTGTGGCTACTCTGCTGGGTGGAATGGCAGCACCAAAAGGAACTGACAGAAATCCTGTAAATGTCAAACCAGCTCTCAGCTGGCAGAGCAGAGCTCAGGGAGCTGGGGAAGTGCAAACAGGGGGGGCTTGGAATGTTTTATGGACTCCACTGTGAAGGTGGGAACTGTGTGGCTGTCCCCATGGCTGTGGAGCTGTTGATGCATATGCAACAGAGGCTGGAGGAAGGACTTTTTTCCTCCTGCTTAGAAGACTCAGTGCTGGAGGAAACTGAATCGAGTTCCTGGGGAGGCTGCTGCTTGATCCATAATCTCCCAGTCTGAACAGCACACCTTCCCTGGCAGAGCTGTACCTTACAGATAAATCCTATTCATTATCTACTTAAACTGCTGCAGAGGAGCTTCACATCATTTTCTTGGAGGAACAAAGAAAAGTTAGTGCTTGTTCTGACAAGGTAAAGAACAGCCATCATCCCCAAAAGCCACAGACATTCCAGTGTCAGTTCCTCTTCACAAGAGCACACAGGAGGTAAGGATAAATCCTCCCCAGTTGCAGAAAGAAAGATAAAGGGATGAATTTTACATGAGAAGTATCTGGCCTGTGCACTTGCTCAGTGATTTAATACCTGCAGATCACAGATGGTACCTCACACCATCATTTCAGCCAGCCTGTGCCCAGGTGGTCAAAAAGGCCACCAGCACCCTGGCCAGGATCAGGAACAGTGTGGCCAGCAGGAGCAGGGAGTGGATCATGCCCCTGTACTCAGCACTGGTGAGTTTTGGGCCCTTACTCCAAGGACACTGAGGTGCTGGAGCGGGTCAAGGAAAGGGAAAGGAAGCTGGGGAAGGGTCTGGAGAATAGGGCTGGTAAGGA
The DNA here is from genome assembly GCF_014839835.1 of Dryobates pubescens. NCBI lineage: Eukaryota > Metazoa > Chordata > Aves > Piciformes > Picidae > Dryobates > Dryobates pubescens. Next base: position 14,674,928 of record NC_071639.1, read on the forward strand.
GCAGCTGAGGGAGCTGGGGGTGTTTAGTGCAGAGAAGAGGAAGCTGAGGGGAGACCTCATTGCCCTCTGCAGCTCCCTGAGAGGATGCTGGAGCCAGGTGGGGGGCTGTCTCCTCTCTCAAGCAATGAGTGACAGGACCAAAGGAAATGGCCTCAGGTTGTACCAGGGAAGGTTTAGATTGGACAGCTAAAGAAAATTCTTCCCTGAGAGGGTTTTCAGACACAGGCATCCCCATCCCTGGAGGCATTTCCAAAAGGCAGAGATGTGGTGCTGAGGGATATGGCTTGGCAAAGTTACAGAATAGTTGGACTGGATGCTCTGAAAGGACTTTACCTACTGAAACAATTCCTGATTCTGTTTCTGTGATGGCCATGGTGGCAACACCACACAGGACTACAATCACGGCAAGCAGCAGCCAGTGGGTTTTGGTGGGCATCAGAAGAGGACACTACTGGAGATAACCCAATAAAGCAGCTAAATGGTCATGAATAGGAGAAGAGGAGTTGTGGCAGTCTCAGGTTTGATTATATTGCTCTGAAAGAGCAGGTGCAAGACTGGAATCTGCGTGCAGCTTTCTCCCAGGGCTGTATCATGGCAGCTGCTCTTTACAAGCAGGCAGCATGCAGCAGGCTTAGGGAAAGTACTGAAACTTTTAACCTTTTTTTTTATTTTTAATTGACATATATTTAAAAGTTTATCTTTCTTGAACTGAGGGATGAAACGTGAGCACAAGCAGTGTCACTAAGAGCTGAGGAGAATTAAGGGAAGGTAGCAACCCTATCCCTTCTCATCTGTGCACTGCCCTGCTGAAACAGTCAGGCTAAGGAGCTGTGTATGAGCATCTACAGACCTGCCAACCAACAGCTGAAGTTGTTCTAAAATTTCAACCATAAACTCAAAACATTTCATAATTTGGCCAAATTATCTACCAGTGTCTACTTCTGAACAAGACATTGGGTCTGAGGCCATGCACTCGGCTCGCTCTGCGTGCCACTGCTTCCCATCTCTCCGAAGGCAGAGATCAATTGTTCTGTGCCACTGGCCTTCTGACTTGGCAGCAGCAACCTTTAGATGCCAAACCAATTTGACAATGAGCTGGCACTTAAAACTCTCATAAAAGAAAATCAGTTCTCTGAACAAATACAATCTGAAAGATGACAACATTAAATATTCACAATAAATGATGTGACAGTGTCCGTGCTTTAATACTGAGGTGTGTTTTAATATAGAGATATGATAAATTGTCAAACAAGAAGAATAGATATAAATATTGTATTTAAATTACTTCCAAATCCATCTCTATTTGTTTGTACTTTAAAGAATAATTGCCTTGCACAAGCCACAGCAAAGGATGTAAGTAACAGATTGATAAATTAGAGTTAATCATAACCAAGTACACAGCAGTCCACAATATACCTCTACTCCTCTGCTCCCTGTTATAAATAGCAGGAAAAGCACAAGGAGAACTCAGGGAAAAGAATGCATTTCTTTATGACCTTATTTGAAAGATAAACTCCTTGGGGAAATACAATTTATTCAGATTATCAAGACCCTGCTGTGCAAATCTACAGTCTGGGAGCACACTACAGAGATCAAACAATATTTACTTTATTCTGTTGGGTATAAAAGCTTTTAATGAATGCATAATTAAGACAGAAAAAGTATATACAGCTTTCGAATGCCACTGCCAAGCCAAGCCATTAATATCCAAAGCATCCTACCCAGTTGTAATTCCACCTGCTTCCCGTTTGGATTACAGCAGTACTGTAAATCAGAGCACAAAGGGCCTGGCCTTGCTGCTCTGGCAGAGGAGTTGCACACTGATACCATTTCCCCTTGTCCTGAACAGGGCTTCAGCATCGCTAAAACAAAAAAAGGAGTGTGAGGACTTGAGCCGGGATGTGCCTACCCAAAATCCTTAGACACCTTAAGCACAGGTTGTGGCCCTGTGTCCTCCAGGTTCTCTGCTATGTGGCACACCAAGCACCAGCTGCACCATCCGGAGAGAACCTCAATATCCATCACAGCAGCATCAGACTCTAGATACTGGAGAGCAGCAAAGTGAAAAGGCTTAGTGACAAAACCCATTTAGCTGACAGCACATCAGCACAACTTTAGAGAAAAGAAATCCAGTGCTGCCAGTTCCAGCCCTTCTTTCCTGTGTCCAAGGTTGTGCAAAACCTCCCTCACTGCCCTGAGAGCTATCAGCTCATACACCTAAGGACACAGCAACAGCACGACCTTCAGATACTGGACTGCAGCTCTTACTTGAAGTTTGCCTCCATTAAACCCTGGAGTCATGCAGCTGAACCAGCAGAGGCACCTTGCTGAAGCCTGGTGGCAGAGGAACAGCTAGGGCAGGACTTTGCCATGTACACAACTGTGCTTACATTCACTAGGTCAGTGCAGCTGCAGCTAAGCATGACTTTAGTGACCGGTTCCATTACTTCTGACAGGTCACTGTTTTCTCATCACTTTCTGTAATTCCTGCTTCTGCTTCCCCTTTTAAGTGCAAGAAGTTATTTTGCATCCTTGCTGCTTTTTCAAAGTAGGTGTAGGGCTAAGCACACAAGCAACAATATCAAAACATTTCAGCCACGAGAATTCATTCATATTCATTTCCCTCTCCCTTCATGATCCCTTGCATCTGCAGGCTCAACCCTGCTGGCCGCTGCTGGCGAGCACAGAGCAGAGATGTGAGGCTCTCATGTGATGTGGTCTTCAGAAAGGGAAACCTGACCCACACAGACACTGGGAGGTGAAACTGAAAATGCAAACACTTTCTGGAATCTCAGTCTAAGTTACTCCGTAGTGCAAATCTTCCCAAGCGGCAGCCCAGGTCAGTATTTCATGTGACCCTGCCTGCACACAGCTCTGCACTGCAGGTGTGGCTGTGTGCACCATGGAAACAGAGACACAGTAGGGCTGCAGCTGGAGGCTGATGGGAACGGCCACAGGCAAGCTCTCAGTTTCCAGTAGCTGCTTTCCCTTGCTGAGCAGGGGCTGCTCTGGGAATTTCATTTTTTAAAATTTATTGTTTTTTGAAAAGCTGCTGGCCCCACCTGGCTTCATAAGCCGCCAGGCATTGCTGGCAAGGTAGCTGCAGCAATTGCTGCTGTCTAACATAGAAACACAACTGCCATGAAACTTCCTGCAGGGACAGTTCCACCTGCTGCCGGCTCAGCTCCCTCTGAACCACAAACACAAGTCCTGCTTCAGGTCATTCAAGATCTAATGCCACCTATGCAGATAGAAATCACCTATTCTCTAAGACTCTCTTGAAACAGAAGGGAAGTTTAGCAGCAACTTCCTCCAAATTAATAAACATGTTTAGAAGAGATGACACAGGAAAAACAAATAAAACTGCAGATATTTTTCAGTTTGAAACAAGACACTTGCAGGACATCACTGATGGTTAATGAAGAGAGCACTAATCTTTAGGTTTGTGCCTTTAATTTCTACAACTAGTGAGATGGATGAGGTCAGTTTGTAACTTTCCAAGCTCTGATCACATTGGCTGCAGATTCAGCAGGACAGCAGCTATATGCAGGTTTTCACTCTGGGTTCAAGGCCTAGACAAAACTCTGAGCAGAAATGGAGTTTTAGTTTTAAACAGAATTGGTCGCAATCCTGAAGCCAGGCTCTGGTTCCCTGGCAAAACCTTCTCTGATTCAGTCATGCAAACAATGCACTACCAATGCTGCAAAGTGATTCCTCAGCTCCTGGTGCTGAGGTCGACTGGAAGACATCAACAGCCTCACACAAAACCTGCTTCCTTCTTTGTGCTCCCCTGCACACCAAAACACTTCAGCAACAAATGCTTCCCTACCAGCTACTGAAGTACTTTTTAGCAGTGGTGACACCTAGGTGACAATCTGAGGTGCTCTCATTTCTGTAGCTGCTTATGTAGACTGGCCTTACAGGCCCCACTTCCTCACCAGCACCAGACTGTAAAATGAAATTCAGCTTTACAAGGTCTATTCCATATCTGTTACAGGTGGAGCAGACTGAGGCATTCACTATTTTCCTCAGTTTCGGGTGCCAAGTCACCTCTCAACTGCCATGAAATAATACATTTCTCTTAAGAAAGATTCTGCTGCTGCTTAACATTTCAAACCTGGAACGGATCCCTGTGAAAGTAACAACAATAACAGCATGCTTAAAAAGTACAGAAGAGGCATACATAGACTTAATTCATAATGAAGAAGGGAAAAGTCAGTTTGACTTTGACTAAGCCAGAGAGAGCAAAGAAAAGAAGGACAACTAACTCTCTGCCACAGGGACACTTCCGAGATAAAAATCAGGCTGCAACTCACTCCAGGCCCATAAGTTCATAGGTTACAAATGATTTATAGTCGCTGTTTTGCACTTAGCATTCTGGCTTTTCCCATGTTGGTAAATACTTCACAGCCAAGGCATGTCCATGTCCCAGAAGTGTCTTTGCTGCACACCTCAGACTGCTTTAGATCAAAGCAAATGTAAATAAAATGTCCCTCAGCTTCTGCACGGGAGGCAAAAGCAAAGCTGTGTCTGCCTGGCGCCTGTGCTCCTGTTCCTTTCCTCCAGAGCTGCAAGGCTCCTCTTTCAGGTCACGTCTTTCACATAAAAGTGCTAAACTAATGCTGCTTAATGACAAATTAATGTCCATGAATAAAAAATACACCTCTAATAGCATAGAGTAATTTGCCATTACAATATCATCATTGGACATGCCCCTGGTTTAATACGATGTATTTAATTCATAACTTAATGAGTGATATATAAAAAGAGAGAGATGAACCCTGCAATTACATTTATGTGAGTCTGTCACCTTATTTGTAAAACCTTAGAGTCATTTACATTCAAATTAGAACAAATGAGTGATTTCACAAAGTGTGGTGATAAATGACCACCACTGCCCCAGACAGAGCTGTATTTCCTGCAAAAACATCAACACTTTCCTATTATTTGTTAAAAATTACAATGCACATTGCCCAGTGTTGTGTGAATAATGACTTTTTTACTGATTAGGTCAGAAAACGAATACGGAGGGGAAATAAATAATTTCTCCAGCGGGGCTGCGCGCGGGCGGCCGGGAGGTGCCCGCGGCCGGCCTGGCGTGCTCACAGCGCCACCTGCTGCCCACGCCCGGCCAGGCAGGAGGCCCCGCTCGCAGTCGGGCACTGCCCTGCCAGGCTGCCAGCTGGGCACACACCAGCAGCGCAGGGCAGCCGGCTGGGGCTTCGACACCTGAGCCACCTCCTTCCCAAGGACAGGCTAAGGTTGCAAACATGGGGGCAGGAGCCATGAGGGGCCAGGGAGCAGTGGTATTGACCACATGGTAATAAAACCAAAGGAGAATTTTGTAGATTGAGCACTTGGGGACTCATCAGCCTGTTTGCAGTGTTACACAGGTGTTAGAGGGATGGCAGGAGCAGGAATCTCTCGGGGCAGAGGGCCGGAAGGCCAGGCCAGGCATGGAGCCCACACTGGCTGCACAGACAGCAGGAGAAGGGCAGGGAGGGTACAGTGAAGCAGCACAGATTCTCCCTTCCTATTGCAGACACACACCAAAGCTGCTCTCCCCTCCTGACAGAAAACTGCAGAGCAGGAAGACACAGCAGCATTTCCTAGCTTGTGACCTCTCCTGTGACTGACAGCACCAGCACCCAGGTGTACAGAACCACAGAACATCTACCATCACATCACAGCTCAACAGCAGCAAGGGGACTACAGCAAGAATGGGACTCGGAGCTGCTGGCTGTGCCGTTGCCACTCAAAGCCACTGGGTATGCCATTGTCACTTTCCTCACTGGCACCAGCTGAAGAACAGAGAAAACCACCATCATTTTCTTCCCAAGTACCCAAGTTGGAACCCTCTCCAGTGCATTCACATCTCACATGTACAGATCTGTATCCCTGTGCCCTGTGTGACAGAGAGATGAAGCATTCCAACAGGTGCTTTTGAGCCCCGTTCAAGAACCTTCCTAACAATTGTCAACGGCTAAGTGTCTTGGCAGCTGACACAACATGCACCTTCAGAAAGGAGCCATCCAGCACAGCAACTGCTGGCTGCAGAACACTGAAAATCTGTGAAATGGGGACATCATTTCTGTCTGCTTTGCATTCTTAGCATGGGAAGGTCACTCTGTCCACCATGGAATAAAGTTGGCACACTCAAGTTTGATGGTGGTGGCTTTGTAAAACACCACTCCAGTCCTAGGTGGGGTGGAGAGTGTGCATGCCTGTGCCTGGATTACAAACAGTTTTAAACAGGCAAGTTCTGGCTGCTGGATGACCTTTAGGTTTTTTTTCCCCAGCAGTTTAATTTGCTCTATATGAAAAACCCAGGAGCTAAAATCCCAACTGTGCTGGGTTTTCTAGCAATACAAAGGTGATGCTCTCAATCTCTACTGTAAGAATTAATTCATCTCTGGAGGAGTGTATCTTGGTGAAAGTTGGGATTGTGTTGTGGGCAGCATTCCAAGTGGAGAAGCTGGGTTTAAGAAAACAGCTTTGAAGCTCTGACCCCACCACAGATGTAAACCATGCATGCTGCCTTTAATTGCGCAGGCAGACTCATTTGTAGCTTCCTCCTCTTAAATAATGTGTGCCATCTATAAACATATTCAAATAGCTGAGGAAAAGATGCAGATGGCTAGGTGTTCATGCACCATGAGAGAGTGTTGGCTTGCAAGCCTGAAGTGACCATTATAGTAGAAGGTTAAAAACAAAAAGCCCCACTCCAAGACAGTTTGCCTGCTTCAGTTATTACCAAGAGTTATTCCAGGAGGTCTTTTTTTATCATTTGTGAGTAGATTAATCTAATTTCACCAAGCTGCTCACTGCTTGCTTTTACATACAAGAATCTAGAGCAGCCAGCACAGAGGCAGCTTCAAGAAGATTCCAACTGACTGCTGCTGTACAGTACTACATTTTTCCAGGCTCATTTTAAACACTTACCTAAAATGCTCTTTTCAGGTTAAATTAGGCAGAGACACAACAAAAGCCAACACAAGCAGCAAATGGCAGACATTCCTGTAGCAGAGTCCTAGGCACTACAGGTGCTTTGAACAGTTCTGCATCTTCCAAAGCCCTCACTCACAGCCACCATCACATTAGCTCCTGAGCTATACTCAGGATGGAAATAACACAGGACTTTAGGAAACACAGAAAAATCACTCAGCTGTAAGATTTCAAAGCTGGACAGTCTTTGAATGCCAATGGAAATGAACCACTGGTTTGAAAATTGATTGCTAAAGCTATTCCCACACAATACTGCATTGATGTTGATCAGGAGGAGGACATTCCATAAACCCCATACTGTCAGTAGCATTCCCTGCTGATTAAGACTCTTTGATTGTTGAAACAATTCGCAGCTCGTGGTCCTCTCTGTGGTACTGAATACAGAAAACAGCCAGGAATGAGATAGAACTCCTTACATCTGCAGTCAGTTACATAACTCAGACATCTTTATGAAATAAACATTTCTATGTGCTCAATAAATCTTTTAAAGGTTTATTCTCTTGCATAAGGACAAAGTCATCATGTACTCTTCTGAAAGAAACCCAACATTTATAAGCTTTAAAGTGCAAACCATGTGCCTAGCACCACATTCTCCACAATTCCATACAAGAGGTCCATTCTCAAATCTTTGTCATATTCAGCACCATCAGCTACCTTTTCCTTGCCCTCTCCAATGTCAACAGCAGGACAGTTATGGTCCAGTGGAATGCTAAAGGCTGAAACTTTTAAAAGGGAAACAGGACACTAACCCATTCCCCTGCAGTTCAAAGTCTACCTGTTGGCTGCAGATTTCTACATGAGCCTCCTTTAAAGAAACTCAGACAAAACTGAGAGTCAGTCTGTGGCTTATTTGGCATCTCACATTTCTTATTCTTCAAACCAATGGATGGTCACAATGGATGGGAGGAGAGAACACCTACCACAAACAGACACCCAAAACAGGTTCAAATTCAGGTCTCCTGAACTTCAGTTAGGTCACAGCAGGTGTTGTGCTGATCCCCTCCTCCTGAAATCAGGCTTGAAACAAGAGTTTACTCAACAGGAATGGCTGATAAGCAGGCAGAAGAGCCTCACCTGAATCAGATAGTGAGAGCATAAGCTAAGGAGCTCCAGCAGCTGCAAATGGCTCCCAGCTGCCAGGACATCCTGTACCACCCCTGGTTCCAAGAGGATCTGTAAAGAAGAAAATGGAAAGTTTGTCATGCAGATTCAGAGTCCCTGTAGAAAATGCTTCAGGTCTTTATTATTTCAGACATTTAAGTTGAGGTGAAAACCAATGAAGTACAATTGAGCATACAAAGAAGTCTTTGGCAGCATGGGGACAGAGTTTTTAAGGTCCACCTTTAAAAAGTAGATTTTCCTGTGAGAGTCCATAAGCCACATTATCCTCTAAACCCTTTGAAAAAAAATACATGTTGTTCATTTTGAAGGGAGGGTTCTCCAAACAACAGAACCTCCTTTTGTTATCTTTAGGTCTGGCTGCCTCCACATGCAGTGAACTGGGCTATGAGAACCGACTCTCCAGGGCTACTATTCCTCAGGCTTGTCAGAAACACACAGGCTAGGAACACCCTTCCCATCCTGCATGGCACCGCTTCAGAATTCCCCTAATCACTTTCTCCATTTTACAGAGCAAAGCTGTGAAGGCACAGAGCTAGTATGCTGCTGGGGAAGTGCCAGAAAGGGCTTAGAAACCAGGACTGATTATCCTGTCACTTGCTCACACAAAACTCCTCCTCATTTCAATTATAATCACGCACAGGCAGCAGCCAGGATAATTGGGCCTCAGCTCCTACCCTGCTGTCTTGGGGTCAGCTTGTTAGAACATCTTTTTCAGGACACAAAAAGGTCTTTGGGAACACAGACACTGGTCAGCTTCTTATCAGCAATCACATTTCAATCTATCCAAATGAATATTATTAAACATAAATGGTGCAGCATCCAACAAGGACTCAGAAATGCAGGATAAACATTCATTTTTCAAAGCCACTCAGCTTGTTCAGTCTCATCCTTGTTGTATTTCCCCTGGCAGCTTTGGTTTCACACCACATGAGGTCAGTCTCTCACTGCTCCACAGGGAAGTAAAGCTTTTTTTTTCCCATCGTTTTTCTTCTGCCCACACAATTTAGTTTTATCTCTCAGCATCATTTATATGTCTCAAACGCAGCGGAAGAAGGAGGATGGCAAACAAAGGGGAAGACCCATGCAGAGCCCTTGCAGATAAACTGGGTTTGTGGGGGATGGAAAAGACATGGATGCATTTCTTCAACACATCATCACAGCCAACAGAAGGGAGTCATTAGGAACAGGGCAGAGGGGATTAGTTCTTGTCTGTACCAAGAATTCATTTTCCTTGAGTTCTGTCAGCGTACAACGTGCTTGAAGCGCGTGCAAACCACCACGGGCACTCATAGCAGGCTTTAAGTGAACACATATGTGATTTACACACAGGAGCAAGCTCTTTATGGAGCCAGGACAACAGGGAGCACCTTAATGCAAATCAGAATCAAGCCCAGCACAATTCAGGGGCCTGGCTGGTGCTAATGAGGCTGCTGTGTGTGACAGGAGCTGCTTCAAATGGAAAGCTGGAGAGGATTTCAGTCACAGAAATAACTCCAGGAGATGTATTCTTTTAAAAAATGAGCAGCACTGTCAAATATTTTCAAGTGAGAACTCAAGGTCAGGCTGGCAAAACAAAGCTGGTTCAGACCTTGCACTGTTTGTTACTCAGACTCCAGTTACAGCAAGCAAGTTGTCATCTGTTGTCATGTTACTCACTAAGTGTCAGCCACTAGCTTAGCATTGTCAAAGAGACCCAGAACCCTGAGCATATTACTACCTTGTAGGCACAAACGATATTAAACTGTGCTAATGTTGCTGTATTTTAAAGCTCCAGCAATTCACTCACAGGGTGTGCCAGCAGCACAGCAATGAGAAGCAGGGCAGAGGGCAGGGAGGTTGGCTAGCTACTACCTAGGGGCAATTTGCACAGTCACCAACAGAAGCTCAAGAGGGCAGACAGACTTCTTACAGGTTTCTTCCATTTCTTACAGCTTTCCATGCAAGATTTCTCCTGCTGAGGCAGCATACTCACCTTTGTGTTTCCCGAACTGAGAGCATCCTCCCAATCTTTCAATGCCTCCCACCCCACTGTGACCAACACCATAGCAAAGAGAGAAGCAATGGATAAAAGACAGGGAGGAGGAAATTCCTTTAACAGTCCTTCCAAACAAGGAAATTTACAGCATGGGAGAAAAGGTAAGGTCTAGATTAACTATCACCTCTGTGGAGTCTCAAGAGGTTTATATCTGGAAAGAAAACTTTGATCATTTAATTTATTCCCTGCATATTACAGGCTATTAAAAGTGTCTGGGTGAAATATAAAGACACTAAAGCTATTTTATGCCCAGACATATATGGAGAGATTGAGGACAATTTTGCCACCTTCACTCCAGCTACTCATTTATATCCCTGTATTTCCTTCTAATTTCCACCCAGCTGTTTGTGGGGCCATGCATTAAGTGGTGGCACCATTCACATTATGCTGCAACAGTGAGGAAATGTGTAATGCCACATCAGAAAGTTCTAGAAAGTGAAGCATAGGGAATTTAACACAGGAAGCTACAAGGAAAAAAAAAAAAATCCTGAGATTTCTGCCAGTCTGATGGAAAAGAAAATCCCTTCTAGATGCTACTTAGTGATCAGCATTTCAAAGGAGACAGGCTGTAGTGAAGGTACCAGTTGACTTAGTTGACTTCCCCCCCTGGAGACCATGCTGCATGCTTCAGAGCAATCAACCCCCCTAACTTTTCTTTTAGCACCACTTAGGCTGCATTTCACTCTCAGCCAGTCACCACTTCTGCCTCCTTGCTCACTCCTGAGCTCTGTGCCAGTCCAAAACCCTGTGAGCAGGGAAGAACCTTCCCATCCCCTGCAGGAAACAACCCCAAGCTCTGGCACGTCAAGCCTGGATTTTGTACCAAGTTCTATCAGTTGTCTCATTAGCCAGAGGGAACCCTGAGGCATGTAATAAAATTGTGTGAACTGCTGCAAACCACAGAAACTGGCACGTCTCAAGCTGGAAAGCACCTGTAAGGATCATTGAACAACTTAATTTCTATTAGCACAGAAACAAAACATTATGCCTTAGAAAAAGAAGAGAGAGACTCGGTCAGGAGAACTTGGTGCCAAGCCCTGAGCCAGCTGCCAGCTTGCTGTGCTGCCTTTGTAAAGGTATTCTCTCCCAAAACAATCCCCTGCCTGCGATGCAGCACAGGATGGACAGTGACTGCTTGCTTTTGAAAGGTGTTTGGAGGTCCTCAAATAAAATTCTATCTAAATGCAAAATACTTCTACCAGCACAGACCAGAGACATCAGCGAAGCATCTTACAGCACACACAGCACTCCAGCCACAGTTACAGTAAGGCACTGCCTACCCGAGGAGGCAGGAAGGTGAAGTTTGTGCTTGATGTCCACAGACATATTGCAAATTAAAGGAAAGAGGCAAGGATGATGAGAGTTCGTCTCAGACTGTGTCGTGCTAAAAGTTAAATGTCGTTAACCCTCAGAAGCTGGAGGTATGCAGCACTGTCGCCATGCAGTGTGCAGGAGTTCCACCAGATGTCTCCAAGGCATTGTTGGACAGAAACTTACCTCTGAGCTCACTCCAAATTGAGTGCAAGTTGGGCTAAATAATAGTAAAGAGTGAAGAGAGGAAGGCTGGAAATAAATATTTATTTCTTTAGATATGGATGCCTTAGGACTGTCCCTAAACTGCTGTCAGTTCCATGTTGCTATCTAAAGAAACAGCAATTGTTTGGGCTAACATTTCAGACAAATGTGCTCAAAAACACCGAAGAGAAAAAGCCCACAACAGTTTGCATCTTGTGGCCTTCACTTTTAAGGACACCAGATTATGTCTTGATTCCTGCATCTTCAAAGAGATCTAAGGTTGTAACTAGCATGAGTGGCTTTTGCAATGGTTTGTGCAGTTAGTTTTTAAACTCAGAAAGACTTTGCAGCACAGGGTAAAGCCAGCTCTGCTCTCAGCACTCTGGTGCAAGTGGCATCAAGCCCCTGGGGATTACTCCCCCTCACTCCTTGAAACCCTCACCCAGGTTCTGCCAGCCACAGCCAGCGCAGGCCATGCTCAGGACAGACAAAGCCAGTGCTGGAGGAGAATTTCAAGGGCCCAAGGAAAATTTGACACTGCTCATTCTCAGACCTGCATATCACTGCGTTATCTCTTCTGAAAAACTCTTACAGAACCCTTCTCATTTCTTGGGGCTTCAAAGCAGTACTTGGGTGTACCTGATAGACACACAGCAAACTCTGCCTTACAGTCACCTCTGTACGTGAGCAACTGCACACGATGCAGCACATTTAACTGAAGAGGCCAAACTCATCTGTTGAAAGTAGATTATCTCTGAAAAATGACTCCAGAGTCTGTACGATCCAGGGCAGCAAACACATTATTTACCAGGGAGCTGAGAATACTATCCTGGAAGCAATGTGTGGAGGATTGTTGGCTTACACAAAAGCCAAATCCATCCCTTCCAGGTTCTCAACATATTTTACACATCATTATTAGACTGAAAGGGAGAAGAGTGACCCTCTGTTCACAGCAGACAGGATGGGTCAGACAGAAATCAGTTACAACTCATCTTCTCCAAAGGTCCTCCCATCTAATCTCTCTTCAGAGTGACCAACCGACAGCTTCACATTACCAACATGACACAGGTGCTCATTTGGCAAGCAGGATGAACTCCCACTGAGCTTTCATCAACAGCCAGGCCACCATAAAGGGGACACGAGTCCTGCATGGCTCACTACCTGGCAACAAGGCACACAAACAGTACTTTTATTAGACAATTCCTCTACAGAAAACAAAACAAAACAATGAACAGCCATAACCAAAGCCCAAACCACAACACCATATGAAAAGTAAGATCTGTTACATCAGGAGGCCACCTACTAGGCAGCGCACAAGAAGAATAATTTCTAGCACCTCTGCCAAAGTCTTCTTCAGTTTTCATTGCAGTTTGCTTTCACCTGGGTCACTTAATTTGAAGAGCTGTACAATACCTGTCCAGTATAGGCGAAGTCCAGGGCTTGTTTTAATCCAAGGCTCGTGACACCATGCAAATTCACTTCATCAGCTTCACTTTCAACCATGCAGAGACTGAACATTGCCTATGGAAAGAAATATTATTCACCATTTAAAATAATGGCTGGTGAAATCCAGGAGGAAAAGGATTGATTTGTCCATCACCACTAACTTCATTTCCCTTGGAAAAGAATAGCAGCAGACTTGAGTTCTGATGAGGTCTAGAGCAAGCTTTCAGTGCTACCACCACAGCAACCAACCTTGCAGCTGAGTCCTTCTGTCAATAAGGAAACATAAAAACTTGTTCTGGAAAAACTGAAACACAGCTCTTTGGTCCATATAAACACTTCTGAACTAAGTAATTCAGCTGGAACCAATGGGATCAGTCACACAACAATGTCTTAATAACCAAGATAAAAGAACTGAACTCTGGCAAAGCAAATCTACACAAGCACCACTAGAAGCAATACTCATGCAGAGCACCCTTAGAAATGAGGACCAATAAGCCACATGAATTATTTGAGTGAGAAGGGTCAGGTCACACAGCATCTTTTGTCACCAATCCTTCCCAAATCAGCATCTCAGGTTGGACTGTGAGCAATACAGCACTCGAATTACTGTGCCTTCTATAACAAAACAGTGGTGAGGACACCTCCCTATTCTTCTGGTGCCTTTAAATGTCCAGGTCCTGTTCTGCCATCAGGTTGGTCACTGAGCCCACACCCTGGGAAAGGAAGTGCCTGTTTCAACCCTGCTGCTTTAGTCCCTCCTCCAGAGAAGGAAACACAATTCACTTGCTGTTCTGTGGCAACTGCTCCAAAATTCCTGTTGCAACATTCTGTCATTCTGTCACAAGTTCACATTCCTGAAATTCCAGCTGAGCTCAGGGATGTTTAAGACTTAGCAGCAGGCAGCAAGCACAATGACAGAGTTCTGGGATGCTTTAGAACTAACTCCTTTGAGCACTGCATTCACATGATTGATGTTCATGGGGTTGCAGCAACGCCAAGCGTGCTCTGCATCTCTCTGGATCCACCTCCCATTCAGCTTACCCGGGTCCCTCTCATCCTGGAGTAACTGCAGCTTTTGCAGCTGCTGCTCTAGAGCCTGCCTTAGCCTTCAGCTGCTCTTGTGGGGCAGGGAGTGAAGGGGCATTCTCATAGCTCCTCTCATTGCACACCTTCAAAAGATAAACACCAGGACGTACAGACGAATTAAGAGCAAGTTAAGCTCCATGCACACAAGCCTTCTCATCTCCAAGTCAGCACAGAGCTGTGTGTTAAAAACTCACTCCTACTTTTCCTACTAATTAGCAACTATATTGTAATTATCAACTCTATTATTGTAATTATCAACTATGCTGTAAGCACTCTGGGCAAAAAATCCTCACCAGTCTAAGCATGAATTAAATCCCACTGATGCCATCCTGCCCAGCTCCTTATGACAGGCTGGGCTCCAGAGGAAATCAACTCAAATGCACCATGCAACCTGTCTGGGAGTCACACCAACTATTTAACTAAACTTTTTCCATCCAGTTCAGAAATATCTGAAGAAAGCATGCCCCTTCACTAACTGCTGTGTGCTGCTCAAGCTCACCTCCACAGGGCATGCTCTGACTTCAGCACTTACCTGTTCCACAACTTTCTCTTTACAGGGAAGAAATCATACTGCTCACCACCCCAACCAGGAAAGCCACAAAGGCAGCAAACTAACTCTGCAGAGGTGTTGGAACAGCTTCCTGCACTGCTCAGGGAACTCAGGATGTCACACCCCATGCAAATTGAAGTCCATGAGAAATCCTACTGGTGTGGAACAGGTCAGTCCTGCATTCCTTCAGATCTGAGCTCCTCCATCCCAGCTGCACAAGGCTTGTTAGGTGATTCTTCTGGAAAAGTTCTCAATGCCCAGAGAATGTCAGCCACTAACTGAGCCTGCAACAATGCATCTGCTCAATGAAATCTGCCTCAATAGTGGGGTTTAAGCATTTGCCACAGAGCTAAAATGAATCCTGTAAAATGCAAAGGTCATGAAAGACATCTAGGAATGATAATTCATAGATAAAGGAAATATGTAGTTAAAGAAATGAGAAGAAAGGAAAGAAAAACTGAGCAGAACAGGCTCACCTACTGCTGTGAGCAAAGCAAATTCTGCTGGCGTTTCCTTTCATGCACTAGTGTCAGACATGAGGACACAGCCCCTGGAGCTTCCACACCAGTGAGAGATGAGATGCACTTGTTGTCTTGTGCTGCCAGCATCTTTAGAATTAAGCAATTAAAATCAAAGAGCTACCCTGATGTTTAGAGGAGCTAAGGGTGTGCTATTTTTTCCTGTGTGTATGCTCCACATTTTTGTGTGAGTAACTTGGCAATATCAAAGCGATTTTCTTGCTTGTGACAAGACCCAGGATCTTGACTCCCGGTCAAAATTGCAAACAATAAAAGCATTTGTTGCTAACAGCTGAAATTCCTGGCTGAACCTGCATCAAACCTAATTCATGTTTTGATAGTTAGAATTTGATAGTCAGTGTGATCTGTCTTCCCCAAATTTCTGTGTAGATTCACAAACACAATTTAAGACAGAAGGGGAAAGGACAGATGTTAGCACACTGCTCCCAATGAATTGCTGTATCAGCACCACAGTCAAAAGCAGGCTAAGTTGTGCTGTAGACAAACATAATTCACAATTTTCATGTGCAAGTCTACACCAGAATAAAATAAGTTAACAGTGAATGCCACAGCCACAGTAACGTCATTACTTTCAATACTTCAAAATGACTGAGTCACTGCAGGTGGTCCTGCACACCCAAACGATTGTTTCCCTGTGCCCTGTCAGGCCAGAGGCGTGCAGAGCCTGCCGGATGCCCCTGCTCACAACAGGCACCCTCAGCCAGCCCTGCCTTTCTGAGTACAAAGCAAGCGCCAGAACTAAAGCCGTATTTTTTTTTCCAACACCTCCAGTCAAGCACAGAACAGTATGAGTCACACTTGCAAATTTTGGCTTAAATTGGTTTAATGCTTCCCAGTGAGGGCATCAGCCCATTGTTCACAGCTTTCGATGATTTTAGCAAATGATATCAAAAGCAAGCCCAAAATAAAACTGGCATAAACGTCAGCCAGCTCCTGAAGTAGCACTTTAACTACCACAATATGTTTCATTCAGGGAGGCAGAGCTTCTTGCAATTTCTTTTTGCAGGAAGAACCACAATCAAAATGTTGGCTCCTCTAAGGGACTGATTTTTTCAAAGCAGCTTCCTAGAGGGCCATCAGGACAAATCCCCCACCTCAGCGTGCACACACATGCTGGGACCAGTTTTACAGCAAGGCTCCATCTAACAGAACCGGAGTAACAATCTTAGATGTGATAATTAGCTTCTTAAAAAGCCCTTTATGATGTTAATGCCATTAGGTACTGGCAGTCGTATGTCCCAACCAATACTAAACTTTAGTTCTGCAGAGTAACTGCCAAACCACCCTTGTTACAAGAGGAGCTACTAATGCTGACCCTGGAAACAGCCCATTTTATGAAGCTCTGCACTGGATACCTGTCATATCTGGCACATTTTATGAGGGCTGGAACCAGATACCCTTTTCATCTTTTAAACCACCCCTATCTCTCACCATGACTGTAAACCCTGCTCTCCAGTAAGATTACAGCCTAGTTTTGCTGCAGAAGTACCCTGAAGTGCCACGACAACCTTTACTGATGTACACATCGCTCTGCACAAACTGTTCATAGGCATTAGTTACAGAAAGAATAAAACCACTTCACTGACCATTTTCATTTTGTTTTCCCTGTCCTTTTGCTGATAGAGCCTACAAAAGCAATTAAACATACTCAAGGGGATAACTCAGAACAAGACACTATGTTGTCCACCATCCAGCAGCAGCAGAATTGCAACTAATTCCTTTACACACAGTAAGAACTGCAACAGAAGGACATTTGCTCTGACAGCACAAGCCTCTGAAAAGGCTGAAACGAGCAAGCACTCAGCAATGCTGTGTGCATGGGAAACAGCTCTGCTGACAAGGAGGAAAGGCAGCACACAAACATCCTGAGAAGAAAATGTGCAAGAATCAACTGGGACAGCATTAAGTACAAAGTCTGTATGCAGAGTAAGTAGCTGCCTAGCTCCTAGAAGAAAGTCTTCCAAGAACTGAACACGCTCATCGTGGAAATAACTTAGAATGTGACTGACATTCTAAAACTGATTCTAGTTAGTTGATACAATTTTGCTCATCCAGATTGCATGGAGAATCTGCATCTGTTTGAGGAAGATCAAAGTCCTGTGACTATAAACCCACTCAAAGGAAAAATAAGGCAGAAGAAAAGAGCTGGAAAACCAGTGCATTTTGTACCAGGAAATCTTGAGGTTACATAATCACCTGCCAGCACTGTAAATGCCTCCTAATGAAGTCATGCAGTAACATTTCATCTTGCTCCCAGAGGGGGGAAAAAGAGAAAGACTTCTAATTGGAAATGACTGAGCTTGCCGGAGCAGCCACACTGCACACTGACTGGCCCAGCTGCCTGCTCTCACTGCAGCAGACCCACACCGACAGCCAGCCCAGCATGCCACATGGAGAAGCTTGTCTGAAAAGCTGCTTGTGGTTTAAAATAGAGGTCATGAAAATACCTGTAGTTACTGCTCTTTACATGAGTCTTCTGGGGTACAGAGCCAACGACTGTATTCTTCAGATCCTTTGGGAAGAAGAGGTCCTTCAGGAGATCCTGAGCACAGAGCAAACCAAACCCTCTACTTTTTTTAAAGAGTCTAATCTTGCAGTTAGACTGCATTAAAAGTCCAGTTATTCTGTGCAATTCCCTAAGGGATTTTGTTCTTAAAGAAAACACCACCACGTGCTGGTGTACAGGTGTAGCAAACTCCCAAATCAGTGTCACGTTCAGGATTTAATTCCAAGGTCTGGGCCCAGCTGGAGCTGCAAGACTACCTATATCCACTAGGAGAAGGAAAGGCAGGCAGCCCAGAAGGCTGGCCCTTCAGATCTTGCTGCAGCTCAAGTCTCCAGCTTGTCTTGGAAAAGCAAATGAAGATTTTACTCCAGACTATAACCTCAAAACCTGATAAGACAGTTTCTGTCAACCTTGACCACTCTTCCACGTATAATGGCCCAGATACAGTCAGGTACCCTTCTAAAGCCTGAGCAAACTTCCCTTTGCAGGAAGAGAAAGAAAGAAGAGTCAGTTTGGAAAAACGTAAGAATGCTGCCCAGCTGACTTGTTCTAATCAAGCAAACACAACAATGTCAGAAGTAGCTCCATCTAAATTAAAGTAGACACAGAACACAGAGAAAAACATGAAAGGTCTCCACAGAAAGGAAATACTCAGTGCCTTTACAAGCTAGTTTTCAGTGGCAAAAGAGAAAGAGCAAACAAAGCCATGCTGGCTGCTCCTGACAGAGCCTGTGCAGAGCACCGTGTTTCTGGAGTAGTTTAGGAGATCACACGAGCTGCTTCACAGACCTCCAGACAGAACTGAAGGCAGCCTGGTGCATTAACCACATCTGAGTCATAGAAACCGGAAGCTGCAGTAGGTAAGTTCTTTGTGTCACACTGATGTTCAGTGTTGTCATCTCAGTTTTAGGCAACTCCAACATCTGACGTTCCCAGAGTCCCCTGACTGCAGTCCTGTACTTACATCCCACACAAACTACGGAGAAGTTTGTTTCCTATGGCAAAGACTTCAGGGTTAGAGAATTTGCAAGGTTTATCCAATAATCCCTCCCAAGAAAATCCAGGAGAATGGTCATTTCATCTTATTCTACTTACATCTTCTCTCCTCCTTCATCACTCTCTGGAAACACCCATTTCTGTTCACTACATGGGCAATAATCCTGAATCTTCTACAAGCTCCCACGTGCAGCCTGTTCAGTATGATAGCTGTAGCCATACCCATCCACTCCACACAGGGTCATTTTGAGTCTTTGTAATAAGAAAAGAGAAAGTAAAACCTTTGGGCTTACTCGGAAGTAGTCGCTGCAGGCCGCCAGGACTGCTTTGTGAGCGTGGAACTTCTGCTCCTCAGCAACCAGGGTGACATCACACAGAGTGCCATCACTCCTCTGCTGGTTCAGGGCGGCCAGCACAGCATCGTTGTGGGAGCGGGACTGACACAGCCTCTGACCTGTCAGCATTTCCTGAACACTGAGAGAAGAAAGGGGAAAGATTTCATCCACAAAACAAAGGAGAAAAGCAGATTGCCAGAAACACAGAACAGCTGTGTCTAAGGCAAGGTAATTTGATACTTCTTGACAAGAAAAACGTAGTCACAAGCCCTGTCAGGCAGAAACCTTTCTCTGATATAGGCAGCACAAGGAAACCTTAGCAGGACAAAGTTACAAAACCTGGTTGCATACCTGGCTTAGAAAACCCTCAGCTGCTCTGATTTTCATTTGCTGTACTGGAAGCCAGCTGGACCCACAGGATTAAACCAGAGTAATTTTAGAGTGAAGCCAGAAGAACAAAGGGCCTAGGTTAATGGGGCAACAGAATACTTTTTAGCAGCTCAGACTGGTGTGCTAGCAGAATGGAGCATGGATGGATGGATGGAACTACTGCAAGAACAAAGAGCGTGGTCTTAGGCAGCCTCTTTAAGACTCACACTGCATTACTAAATGTTTTCAGAGCATTTCAGGTCATCCACATCTATGAAGTCCTGTGGAGTTTTTGTTTGTGTGATTTGTGTTGTGAGGAGCAGGATGTTTACAGCTCTTTCCTAGAGCAAAAAGGAGAGACAATGACACTTGATGCAAACAGAAACAAATGAAATCTGCAAATCCTCTGGCACAAAGCAGCACTTCTTTGGAATCTGTGAGACTACTCCAGTTTATACTGATGAGACTCTAAGTCTCTAGAGATGGCTTCCACAATCACAGCTTCTAAGTGTAAACAAAGGTATAAAGAAGAGAACATCAGAAGAGATCGTAAGACCCACATCAATCCCAGGCATGCTTCACTTTGCTAGAGCTAAGTGACAGCAAGGGAGTGATATTTTGCAGACTGTAACATGGGTGTGCATTAAATAACCTCAATTACTGATCAACAAAGATACCAGTTTCACTTTTCTAGTATCTGTTGACCGATATTTTGGCAAACATCATCCTAAGCGTGAATGACTTCACACACATGCTTCCAAGTACTGTACCTCAGGCACTTCTCAGATGGCATCTTTGAGTTTTCTCTTCCGAGTATCAAAGCTCACAGTCCTGGAGAGAAAGCAGCATGCATTGCAGCTGGAAAGAGAGAGACATTGACATTCAGAGCATGCACAGCTCCAGCCTTGAAGATCAGTGCTTTCAGGATGTACAACTCAAAAGCAACATTCTTAACTCTGCTGCAGAAAGGCACACCATGTAGCTAAGAGAAAGTGGCATTTTATGTACTAGAGTAATGGCCTGCAAGTGGCCTTTTCTCCAGTCTTTTCTGGCAATTCTCACCCTCCCACCTGAGCTTCCTGCATGCCCTGCCCTGAAGGCACATCTCCTCCTGCAGCAGAACAGAGCTTGATGAGTTAGTGGTGCACGGGTTCCCTGATCAGGGCATGCTGCATATATCCCCATCACCTCTGCAACCTACTAGTGGCTGAAACAGGCTTCCAAGGCCAAACTTTGTATTCTGCAATACCAAGAGGAGAGACTCAACAGTCAGCTTGACTGGTAGACAAAAAAACTGTAACACAGCCCAAGCCCTCTGCCACAACCACCAATACAGAACCAATACCCAGCGCCATTGCACCACTACACCAGCCATGCATTTACACAACCAAAGCCAGGGAACAAGCCTATGTCATTCTGGAAGGACACTGGTCTCCCCAGCTACAATCCCTCACTTGCTACCCCAAAGGGATAACTTCTTCCAGCCCTTCACCCTGCCCTAGGCTGCCTTCTGCAGATCAGAAAACCATCTGCTGTGGAGAAAAATCAGCATTTCCATCAGGTGCCCCATTTTATTATTGCAGACCAGTTTATTTCTTACATTTGCTTCCTGTGACATGTTCACAGAGCTGCTGCCGCCTCTGTAACCTTACCCAGCTAAGTGGGAAAACAGCAGAGACAAGCCTGGTCTGGGATGGGGAAAGCAGCATGGAAGAATGCAGGGGGATGTTGTGCCTCGTAGCCAAAAACAACACCCAGCTGGGCTGTACAGAGCTGCAGCTGGACAGGAGAAGCAAAATCTCTGCATTACACAGAGGGGTTCTCATTGAAATCCTGGCTGGTTTGCTGGGTTTTTTGGTAGTGGAAAAGAATTTACATCAAAGGACTCCTCTAACTAGATTTTATGCAGCTAATTGCCTTTGCTGTGCACTTCAAGGTCTCACATTAGTACTTTTAATTATTTAACACACATTAAATATTGCTGGTAGCAGCATGATCAGAGATTACCTTCTTAATAATCATTTTGGTCTGAGTGTAAAGCTTTTGATTCCAGCTGCTAAGAGGTTTTAAACAAGCAAATCAATGTTTGCCGACAGGGACAATCCACTTCTTAAAGGAGTGATGACCAAATGAAACTGCACATGCTCAAAAAAAGAATATCACTTTGTGTGAGGTACTTCAGAAGCTTTAATAAGGTTAACTTGCTTGGGAGAAATCTGAATGACTGCATTTCACCATATTATTCTGACTTCTAGACTGTATCACAACAAGTGAAGGTTTTCTTTCACTCCAATTACTTTTTCCATTAGTTTAGATTCCCAGCCTCTAACCCACACAGAAGCTACCAATGCTGCCTCTCCATCTGGCCCACAGCAAATGATGAAGTTTAAACAGATTGGTGCCAGCACATCTCTAAGAGAATCACTGGGTCAGCATCACCCTTAAAGCAACTGAACTTCTAAATCAAAACCTGATTCAGGAAGGAAAATGCCAACTCTATCACTAGAGAAAAGTTTTGTGGCAATCCAGGGTAAGCAATGATCAGAAAATAAATGCTTTTTAAGGTAAAGAAAAGCCAAAATAGAGCAGGCACAGTGGTTTCCTTCTCTGTCATCAAATGTATCTGCAGCTGCAGTTGCAGCTTTCATTTCAAAACGAGCCCAGCCTCTGCTTGTCCTCCATCCCTGGACACCAACACTGAGTCCAGCCAACAAGTGCAGGGCTGCATCCAGATGACCTGAGTCACTGTGAGCAAAGGGCTGACTTTAGCTTCGGCCAGGTTTGACACCACGGTCAGCTCTACACCTGCTCTCCAGTAAATAATGCAGAAGTAGGTTGGGAAGCTCTGGCTTGAGCACTTGGGCTCTTAGCTCTGACAGCGCTGCCACCGGTGAGCAGGCAGCAGCTGTGGCATCGCCAGGAGCCCTGCAGAACACTCACATGCCACTCTGTTATATTTTTAAAACAAATGCAAGCTTTTAGCTCTGTATACATTTATAGTGATTCTGAGGTAGCCAAAAAAGGCTCCTCCCACTCATTTCCAGGAGAGAAAGAGCACCAACTACAAACTAGAACTGAGAGCTACTCTGCTCATCTGTGTCGCCTACCCACCCCTTTGTACAGTACTGTCAGACTGAAAATGCCAGGAACTCAAAACACTGAAAGCAGCTTCAGTGTAGTGGGTAACAACCTTATTAAGGACTAAAGGAGCATCTCTCCTTCTACAAAAAGTTTTGTTAGGGGAAATGGCTCAGCTCATTGCAGGATCCTTAAATGGCTGCAAGACTGCAACACTCCAGCAGGTAGGAAGTGTTCTTGGAAACAGCTCGGGGAAGATTCAAAAGACTTCAGCAGCATGGGGTGCAGCAGCTTGAGAAGAATTTCATCCTTCTGGAAGGCTGGAGTTGGTTAAACTCATTGCCTTTGGTTTCCTGAGATCTAAAGGCTGAAAGCAGGAGAATGCGGGGAGGGCTGTGGATGTGGTCTACCTGGACTTCAGCAAGGCCTTTGACACCATACCCCACAGCAAACTGCTGGCTAAGCTGTCAGCTCATGGCTTGGACAGCAACACTCTGTGCTGGGTTAGGAACTGGCTGGAGGGCCAAGCCCAGAGAGTGGTGGTGAATGGTGCCACAGCCAGCTGGAGGCCAGGCACCAGTGGTGTCCCCCAGGGATCAGTGCTGGGCCCCATGCTCTTTAATATCTTCATTGATGATCTGGATGAGGGGATTGAGTCAGTCATCAGCAAGTTTGCAGATGACACCAAGCTGGGGGCAGGAGTTGATCTGTTAGAGGGCAGAAGGGCTCTGCAGAGGGACCTCGACCAACTGGACAGATGGGCAGAGTCCAATGGGATGGCATTCAACAAATCCAAGTGCTGGGTGCTGCACTTTGGCCACAACAACCCCAGGCAGTGCTACAGGCTGGGGTGAGAGTGGCTGGAGAGCAGCCAGGCAGAAAGCAACCTGGGGGTACTGGTTGATAGTAGGCTGAACATGAGCCAGCAGTGTGCCCTGGTGGCCAAGAAGGCCAGTGGCATCCTGGCCTGCATCAGGAATAGTGTGGCCAGCAGGAGCAGGAAAGTCATTGTGCCCTGTGCTCAGCACTGGTTAGGCTGCACCTTGAGTCCTGTGTCCAGCTCTGGGCCCCTCAGTTTAAGAAGGACATTGAGACACTTGAACATGTCCAGAGAAGGGCAACAAAGCTGGGGAGAGGCCTTGAGCACAGCCCTGTGAGGAGAGGCTGAGGGAGCTGGGGTTGCTTAGCCTGGAGAAGAGGAGGCTCAGGGGTGACCTTATTGCTCTCTACAGCTACCTGAAGGGAGGTTGTAGCCAGGAGGGAGTTGGTCTCTTCTCTCAAGCAACCAGCACCAGAACAAGAGAACACAGTCTCAAGCTGTGCCAGGGGAAGTTTAGGCTCGAGGTGAGGAGAAAGTTCTTCACAGAGAGAGTTGTTAGCCGTTGGAATGGGCTGCCCAGGGAGGTGGTGGAATCACCGTCCTTGGAGGTGTTCAAGAGGGAACTGGATGTGGCACTTGGTGCCATGGTTTGGTCATGAGGTCTGTGGTGGCAGGTTGGACTTGATGATCTTTGAGGTCTCTTCCAACCTTGGTGATTCTGTGGTTCTGTGAAATGTTACTGCAGTGTGCCCCAGGTTTGCAAACAAGGGTCCCCAGCATTTGGAAATCCCTTGTTTCTTTGGTGCATAATCTCTCCTGCTTTTGTGAGGCACGAATAGCAGCTCATCTTTTATTTGTTTGCAGTTTCTCACAGAAGCAGTTTGTTGTGATTGCTCTCTCCTACACAAAAGCTGGTCAGGATTTCCAAGCCCCTTCTGTTCATTCATGGCAAGCTGCAGTTACAAACATTTGCTTACTTCAAATCAGTGCAAGAATCTGGTACATCAGAAGAGTCATTTCACACCTTTTACCCCCTAGTATATGAAAGAAAATTAAGTACTTCGAGTCTGTCTTTCCCTAGCCTGCACACACTCACTACAAGGCAAAGCAACTGGCTGCTCTGCTTTGAAGATAGAATGCAGCAGCAGTGACCTGGCCTGAGAGTGCACAGAGACTTCTGTGGAGGGGATTTTTAACTTGTGGAAGGCTTCATTTCATTTTGGAGGGGTATTTTTCTTAAAACTTTGAGAGGCAAGCTGGTGATACAGCCCACAGCACACTTGCACAAGGAGTGGTGCAAGCAAAACACAAGAGCAAGGAGCTGCAGCAGGGAGGGCAGAGGGGTGCTGAGCACCTCAGGCCAGTACTACTGCAGAACATCTCATGTCAAAACCTGAGAGCAGGGCAAGGGAAGACTGATGCACAGCTTCTGCTCAGTTGTCATCCATCCACCCAGACAAGGTGCTTAACGGATCACAAATACATTAGGATGAATGTTCTGGTAAAGTCTGTCTCTTCCCACAGGTTTTGAAACTGTTCATCATGGAGATAAACAGATGGAAAATCGTCTTAACTGAGAACAGACTTTTGTTTAGTTTCCCCTTAAAGGAGAAAAATATTTTTTTGGGGGGTGGGAAGGGGGAATAAAAAGGAAGTTCAGCCAAGGAATACACCAAAAACATAAAACAGGGGCTGTTATCCCACTACAGATGTTCTACACTTCAGCTTTTAGCTCTTGAGGTCTCTGTTTTGATCTCCACAGCTCACTGAAGTCAGAGTGCCAGTTAAGTTCTGAAAATGTCACCTCAACTCTTTTTCTGGTTTATGCAACTAAAATAAAGCTCAGGGACTGAATGGGGGCTTTCAGAACCAAAACACAGAAAGGAGAAAAAAATACAACAGATGGAGCCCCTCAAAGGAAAACCTTTTGATGGTCTATTATAACATAATTTTAACATCTGTGTTAGATCAGGGGAAAACACTGCTCAAAGCCACTCTCTTCTTTCACATGTAGCTGTTGGGAAAAAACATTCATAGCAGCTGTAGTGAATTTCAAAAGTAAACCTGGAAAGAACATGTTCCACATATCCTGGTGACTTGTCTCCAGTCCCAGGTTCTGCCTTGATAAGCTGGGTCCCAGCTGAGCTCATGAAGCCCTTTTACTTTATTTAACCTGAAATGAAACCTGGTGGAAAATATTTCAGACATAATAAGGCCATAAGCTTGCTCATGTCCACTTCAAAATCTGTTACTAATCTAAGCAATGCTATTTTCACTTCAGCCATCATTTCAAAAACCAAAACAAACCCCAAACCAAACAGCACCAAAAACCTCCACAAACCACCCAAAACCATGCAGGACAGAAATCAAGCCTTGTGAACACTGCAGAAGCAGACCTTGATCCCTCTGCACGACACCCTCAGAACCAAAGTCCCCTGCTATCCAAACTAGTGGTGCTGAGAATCTTTTTTTCCAGGCATATTCTTACTGCAGAGATGAATGAAAGGCTATGCTGGAAGTACAAGGGGTTAAAAGCTGGAGGTTGTTACAGGGTAAAAATCCACACACAGATTTTAAAGACACCCTCTAAGTAATCACAGCATTCAGGAACACACCACCGTAAGCTGGGCTAAAACACCACATCTTTGATACTGCAAAGCCCACCATGGCTGTCATGGAAAATAAAGACAGATGGTGGCAGAAAAGACTCTTCAGAACCACCACAACCTTTAAATACTGCTGAATCAAAATATTTACAATATTTATCCCCCTAAAGCTCCTTCTCTACAATTAAAGTTCTTCTCAATTGCTGCAGCATATTGCTCCTGAAATTTTGGCAGAAGACGTTCTCAATTTACATAATTGTTGAGAGCAGCCACCCAGCAGAGCAGCCCCAGACTCCCAAGGAGTAGATGTTCTGGAGCCTCCTGTTGCCTCTCCTCACAGCTGTTTACATATTTTGCTGCTTTCTTATCAGAGTGAAATCTCCAACTGCTGACGTCAGTAACCTCAACCTAGCAGGAACTGCACAGCATCCACTGCTGGAGTGTCAGAACATGAAATGGCAACTCCTGCGCTCCTCAAGCCACCAGAGAGATGTACTCTGAAGAGGCAGCAGTGTGTGTGAAGACCCCTCAGCACTACCCCAGGTACCAGAGAGGAGCTCTCATTGATGCAACCATCTGCTTACAGCATGGAGCACAAGAAGGATTCCACCTCAGCCACCTCATGGGTGCAAAACTCCTTCTCAAGAAAGGAAGCCAAACACTGCTGGTCCACAGAAAGTCTGGTAAGGGAGTAGAGTGACAAATCCTAGCTACATCCAAGATTTTCCATAGCTAATGGTACAAATGTAACACCAGCCTGATAAAATCCTGACAGAACATTTCTGCAGCCCTGCTGCTGGAGACATTACCAAGCAGCTAACAGTACAAAGCTCCTGCACACATGCTGGAAAACAGAGACTGTGGCCTAGGACACAGACCAGCACCTGCCCAGAAAATGCCACAGCTTCTTTCTGCCCTTTTCTGGAAGAGGCAGGCAGGTTTAGAATCAGGGTGGCTGATCCAGGTGGGAACACTCACAAGCAGGAGTTTCAAGGCTCTCCTGGTCTCTCACTTTAAACTGCCAAGCTCAGACACCATTGCTTCATTTTCTTCTCTTGAAGCTACTTCCCAGAATTCTCTCTGGTCCTCAGAATTTCTTCACAGACATGAGTATGTTTCATCTCAGATTGAAGGTTCTAACTGTTTAAAGCCCAAACCTCAATAAGAGGCAAAGCCCACCTGTGAGACAACATTTCAAAATGCTTTTAAAAAAGCATCTGCTCTTTACTCATTTCCAGTAACCAGAATTTGGTAGCAAGAGCTCAGCAATCCCTCTGAAAATGAAAGCATCCCATCACCAAGCACAAGCTCTTGAAGATGAGTGAGCATACAGAGTGGCAGAACATCAGACCTCATCAAAATGCCATCCAAGAGCACAACTAAATGAAGATTTAGAAACTTCTATGTCAAAGACCTTATTTCTTTCACTATTAAGTATCAGTGCCAGGTAATTCAGGGAACTGGGGCAATCCACCACCACCACCACCATACATTAAAAAATTCAAAGCAGGTTTCTAAAACTGGAATACTTTTTTTAAGAAACTCTCTGCCACTTTCAGCCTTTTGGAACTGTTCCTCCATTTTCAAAGAGATGAGATACAAAAGTTCAAGAGATTTCCTCCACCTCACCCCACAGTCAGCTCGAGTACTCAAAGTCCTCAGAGCACAGAACACAACAGCAAGTGCCATGCGAAATCCTGGATAGATGACAAATACGAAGGGTAATTTCTTTAAGCTAAAAATAATTAAAATGAAACAACTACATAGTTACTGTAGCTCAGCATAATTAGAGTGGAGGAGGATATTTATGTGTGGCTAGCTGCTCCTGATAACGCTGTCAACTGTTCTCACCCGGGAGTTTAAATTAATTTCATTTTTCACTTAATCCAATTCCCATTTCCAGACCAATTTATAATCATCACTTCCCCACACTAGCATGACATTAAATTACTGTAATTCTTGGCCATTAAGTCAATCATATTCCAGTCAGCAGAGCACTGGAAAACACCACAGCAGTGCCATGAATTTCATATTCAAAAGATTCCTTTATTTCCAAGTTGGAGAAGCTGATCAGCAGTGTCAGAAGCCACATGGTATCAACTGTCAGTTTTCCAGCCAAAGCAAGGCAATCTGCTCCAGAAATAGAGACAATAAAAAACGTTATTTTTTTAATGAGCACTGCCTTTTCTCTGGTCAAATCACACTCACTTTCTTTGCAAGCACCCACTGGAGCAAAGGCCCACATCAGCCTGCACTTCCATCTGCTGCCAATACTCATCATCACTGTAAACTACAAATTCATTGCTCCACTTAATACAAAGAGATTGATCAGAGAGGAAACAAATCCCAACCAAAGCCACCTTCCGGATGCTACTGGAATTTGTGTGTTGAAATTGGAATCCTGAGCCAAACTCCCCTTGCATTTAGCCACATGCAGACTGCTGAACAAGGGCTGCCACCTCAAAGCCAGCTCTTCTGTCCTTGCAGGGAAGAGAGATCCAAACGAGACCACAGCTCAGCTAGAAGATCCCAGGCAATCTTGTGTTCATGGTCCAAGGCAACACTATCTGTTCAGGGCCACTTCCAGGTTTTCTTTCAAAAACAACATCTCTATAGAATTCCTGTGTGCAGAGTCATCCCTGCTGCTAGACCGCAAGATGGTTTTCTGAGGGTAAATGCCCAGCCTCACCTGCCCGGTTCACGCAGCACTGGGAAGTGTTAAACACACCACGTGTCAAATTCCACCTTAAATTCTCTCGCACTTGTTCCGCTCGGCACCCAGCGCCAGAGGTACCTGACATCCAACTGGGCGTTTCCGCAGAAAGCCTGAGGCCCCCCTTCCATACCGGGAGCAGTGGTATCCCCTCAGCTGGTGCCCAAATGCACGTTCCCGTTGTGTGCCTGTGCAGGATGGAGCAGGCACTTCTGCTGCTGGCATGCACAACAAACCACAGCAGAATCTGTCATAAACACGGTGAGCACCCAAAAAAAAGAGCAGGTGTCTAAGAGGTGCTAATTGCGACGGCTGCTTTATTTTTAGTGCCACACTAACACAGGAGCTCATTACTGCCTAGCAGCCTCTCAGAGTGCACGCACCTAGCTCAGTATTCCACCCAGAATGACTGCAAAGTACTTCACTGTCAAATTACTCATAATCTGAAAGGCAGACAAAAGATGAAAGGGGTTTTTCGGGAATACTTTCAAAGTTAAGTAAAAAATTCTCTCTAATCACTTGTAAACTGGAACAAAGCAAAGAGCTGGGGCCGAGGAGCTGTGCACTGGTACATTGTTAAGCATCTGTGGTACCTCTACGGTTTGTTCAGCACAGCACTGATTTCTGCAGGAGCTAGCACAGCTTGGTTATCTGATGAAAACTCTACACAATTGTTGAACATCCCTCAGAGGCCATGGCCCTGCCTACTGCTTCAGACAGGCAGATCCCAGAATCGCAGACCCTGGCAAGGCTACGGCAGTTCCTTACCCTGCCCACTGCAGTCAGCAGGGCTGTGCCTCGGGGGCTACCGATCTCTTCAGCACCGAAAGACCAACCTCAGCTTGACTCTGAAGCATTCCAAGATACCTTCCCACCCCTACCAAACTGGGCAAATTTATAACAACCTTTCTAAAACCGTGTCCTCACAATCTGTGGTGCGCAGCGGCAAACGCTACTTGTATGTGACGGTGTGTGACGGTTCCATCCATCAGCTGCCAGCTGGACCCGGACAAGCCCTGCGGGCTGCTGTCCCTCTGCTGTCCAGGTCGCAGGGATCCGAGATGTTTGGGCATTACTGCTCCAGGCGTATAGGAAATTGAGTGCCGAGAACAGAGCACCTCCCCACCCCAAGGCAGGCAATTAGCCCCCTATAGCATTACTATTTGAATTCCTGGGGCTGCACATCCAAGCGTGCGGCCAGGGGATGACTCGCTGCTTCCCGGCTGCCAGCTCCCGCACGGTTAAGTGCTGGAGGAGCCAGGCTCGGCTCTGTCACCCCAACGGGCGGCTTTCCGCCCGCCGCACGGGTAGAACGGCTCGGAGCCCGGCAGGATCCGCTCTCAGCCCCTTTCGAGGAGGCAGAGCCATCCTACAGGACACCGCCGAGCACCTGCGGCACGTCCCCACACAAACCCGGGAGCTGGGCTTGCCGCGTCCCCGACTCACCCCCCGGGCTTCGCTCCATCCCTCCCTCTCCCGTCGCCTCCTACGCCGGAGTTGCACCGAGCCGGGGACCGGTGGACCGCTGGGGCTGCGCCGGCCGGTACACGGGAACGTCCCCGCGGCGGAGTCACAGCTTGCGCCGTTCCCGTGGCAACCAGGACAGTCGCACTCTCGGCCGCCTCGCAGGCGGCGGAGGCAGCCGCCCCCGCCCCCAGGCGACTTCACCCCGCCGGTCGCGATTCGGTAATGGGAAGCAGCGCCCGAAGCCCGGCCGCTCGCTCACCTCGCGGCAGGTGACGGAGCACACTCCTCTGCCCCGCTCCGACGGCAGCGACGGCCGAGTCCCGGCCCAAGCGCCGCAGCCCCGCGCGCCGGCTGCGCGGCTCCGCGGCCCGAGCAGGAGGAGCTTCCCCGCCCCGCCCAGCGCGCAGATGTTGCCCGGCCCGGCGGGGCCGCACCGGCCGCCGCGGCGGCCGCTCCCGGGGCGCGAGTTGGCGTCCGCGAGCCCCTGGAGCGGCGCCGGCTGCGGGAGGGCAGAGGGCCCGGCCGAGGGGCCCTGAGCTGGTGGACAGAGCAGCCGAGGGGCGGTGGGACAGGGCTGCAGGACAAGAGTTGGGACTGGGAAGGGAGAGCTGCAGAAGGGTAGCCCCGCTGCGGTCAGGGGCAGCAGAGCATCGGCGCGGCAATGCCCCGCTACGGATTCCGATGTAGCCGTGCCAACACCCGCACCAGAAAACAGCAGCCACGCTGACCCTAACAAGAGTGTGTCATTGGTGCCCTTGTGTCATGGTGCTGCCAGGCAGGGTCGAGGTCTCCACATCCGTGCTCTCATTTTTGAATGAGAATGCCCCAAAAAAGAGCTTTCTGATTGATTTCCAGTACGTGCTCACTGGAAACCGGTCAGTAAGAACTTAAAGAATGGAGTTGTCCTCTGGCTGTCGGAAGCCGGGAGCTAGACAGCCACTGTGTCGCAGGGACATGAAATGGATGTCTATATCACATGCTGCTCCTCTCAAGAACAACAGGTTTTACACAGCTGACTGCTACAGAGACAGAAAATTCATCCTTAAATGGAGACTTGTCAGGCTCTTTTACGTTATATAAAAGCATATACTGCTTCAAATATACTCCCTTAGCTATTTTTTGTGTCTGACTTTAGAGATTGGCATCAATGTAATTTCTTTATCACTTTAACATATGGCAGTCTTTCTGCTGCCAAAACATGGCCATGTTTCAGCCTCAGGCTTCGGCTGGGCTGAGCGTAAAACTGGGACTGTTTGCAAACACAGAATTTTATGTTACTCCTCCTGACACCAGAAAGAGTGAATTCAAAGCTCCTGTCGCTGGAACCTCTGTGAACAGCACAGTACCTAGAGGTTCCAGCCATGCTAGGAAGTGGTTGGATCATTGTTTCCTCTTCTAGTCTTCCCAATTTGCAAAGCCGCTGTACTGCTGCATGTTATCACAACAACCTGGAAATTGCCAAGATAAGCACAGCCAAATCCTATTTACATTTGGAAGTACACCAAGCACCACTATTTTGATTAAAACCATTTCAAATACTACACTAAGCTCTGGGCAGTTTGCTCAAAGGAGCATTTCCCAAGTCACAGGGCAGAACCACGAGCATCTAAACCACACAGAATAAAGGCCAAACATTTTAAAAGGAATAAAAAAGTGTATCTCAATGCCATTCTCTAACATTGCAGCTGGAGCTAGGCAAAAGCCCATAGGCACCTCAGATTTTCTGTGTATTGGTGGAGCCTACAAACACCAACTGCATGGCAACACCTGGTTAAAAGAAGCCCAGTGGGTAAGAAAAAAACTAAAATTGGAAGGGGTAAGGAAGTAACCTACTCCCTTCTCAGAAACAGATATATAAACAGTGGTGTCCGCTGTGATGTTGGAATTGTCTAGGTTACTGCTTGAGTACTACAGGTCAAGTGAGATGAAGTGATATTGCCTAGGAGAGGAGGAAGCTTCCTGAGGGGTATGTGAGGTCCTGTTTTGGAACCTTGCAGTGCTTTCTCTGCTCCGCAGGTGTTCTGAATACAGCTCTTTACAGAAAGGAGGAAAGAAAGGGGACATTAGGTGAGAAACTACCAAAGCAGTTCTCTAAGCAGTAGCCTGCTGGCAAGTAAATTGCTGGCCACTGAAAGTTAATAATTTTTTTACTCCTCCATCTCTTTCTCTAGATCCCCCTACTCCCAAAGAAGTGGAGCATGGCTCAGCCTGAGGCTGCTTTAAACTCAATGATTCTCCACATTTGAACTGTTGAAATCAAAGCAGTCTGGCACGTTAGCTGTGACACACCACAGTCTTTCTTTCAGTGAAGCAGGAGATGTATTCCTGACATCAAGCAAGCATATTGTACTGCCAGTACTCTGGAAATGTAGCTGCTCCATTCATCCTGTGGCTGCTGCAAGAGGAGCTGGAGCTTCAATGCATGAGAAGTTCCATGACCAGACAAAAGCAATCACAGAATCCCAGCATGGCACAAGTTGGAAGTGACCTCTGAAAATCATGCAGTCCAACCTCCCTGCTAGAGCGGGATCACGTAGAGCAGGTTGCCCAGGATCCAAATATCCAGGTGGGTTTGGAAAGTCTCCAGAGAAGGAAACTCCACAACCTCTCTGGGCAGCCTGCTCCAGGGTTTAGCCATCCTCAAAAGTGAAGATTTTTCCCCCTTGTGTTAACATGGAATTTCCTGCATCCCAGTTTGTGTCCATTGGCCCTTGTCCTGTCACTGGACACTGGACACGGCTGAAAAGAGCTTCTACATGGTGTTGCGTGTACAGGTACGTGTGGTAGCTTCATCTTGATCCCAAAGGTGTCCTACATAAAGAACTTTACCTTCAAAGCCTGTGTTATAATGCTGGGGCTTTGAAGCTTAATTGTGTCCTTATTATACAATCTCAAAAGGAACTTCTAGTACACAGAGGTATTACTTCTTTAAATATTTTAGGACCTCTTTAATGGGCTATTTCAGTAGCCCCCCAGAGCAACCTAACACTTCTCTCTTTAGACACTGTTTCTCTCTGTATATAATTCGTAAATGTGACTGCTCAAACCCCATCTGTGCCTCGCTTGCTGACCCCAGATTTTTGATGCTGCGGAAAGAAGAGACACCCGAAAAAGGTCTCTGTCATTTCAGTAATGACTTCCAGTTGAACTCTAATAGTGGTCATCATGTGCTGGTATCACTGAAACCTTCTTTTGTTTCTCTGATTCATTCTCTGCCTACACAATTTGTAGCTGCAAGCTCTCAGGCAAAGGCTGATGATGCACACAGATGAAAAGGCTCAGAACCCCATGTGAGGAGTGCAGCTCATTTTCTGTATCACTGCACACAAAGTGTGCTAGCTGGGAACAGTGCAAAGTTAACTCAAGCAGTACAGCATCACTGCTCCCAGCTGTATTCTCTGAACCCTGGATGTTCTTCACATCATTAATGGCTACTACTGCATTAGGTATAAACCAAGCCCCCTGTAGTGAGCATCTCTCCTGCTACACGTGCACTTTCCCGCAATGTGTTGCAATAGCAAATTCAAGATTTTATTCCTAAATCAAAGTATCACCCTTCACAGTAAGTGGAGCAAGCAGAGAATAAACCTAACACCACCCCCCCCAATCAGCAGCAGGAATGGGTTGTCTGCAAGTGTCTCTAATAACCGCTTCTGCAAGAGATTTCGGAGTGATATGGAGCAAACCAACCAACCCCACTGCTGGAGGTAACAGCACTTATGCAAATCTTCCCTCAGGAATCTTCTTCCTGACCCTCACACGATCACAGGCCAAGGCTGAGAATTTTTGACCCAGTTCAAATGTAGATTTTTCAGTAGAGCCTTGGATTCTTTCCTAGTTTCATCCCTGTTTATCCTGTTCTGAAGACAATGTGACTTTATGTTTTATATGCTTTAAGGTCAGCCCCTAAAGTTACTCTTTAAAATACGGGGGGAAATTAATGCAATCACAAATCTAAGAAACATTTGGGATTAAATCTGCAAGATTTGGTCAGATCCAAGTCAAACAACTAAGTTATTTCATTGCCTGCTTTGATCATTAGTTTGTCCAGTTTCCTGGGATAATCATAGCTTAAAATCTGCTCTTTCCCTTTTTCTGTCGTTAATACACACGGTGTCTACATCAGATCTCAGGATCGCTCATTCCTTTTGTGATAAAAAAAATACTGTAGAGATACAATTTAAGCAACGCTGTCAGCATGCTTCACACAAATCAGAGTGCACCTTCCCAAGCTACAAAGGGTACTGCCATTCATGTTGCACTTCATCCATTTCAGCTGTCAGAATGCGCATTTTTATTCGCCAAAGCAGAATGCAAGTAGAGACTGTAGAAAGCAAAGACTGTCATTTGCATCCATTTTTTGCTGCCTGGGCTGGTAGTGAGCCTGTAAGTGAGCTTGCTGCATTCTCCATGAACTTCATCCCTGTAAGGATTTTAAACAAAGCACTGCAGCCACCTAGCCTCGGAAAGCCGCAAGTGTTCAGTAACACTGCTCACAGCCTGCAACTGAGCAAAAGCCTCCTGCGTATTTGTAGGGACCTCAGAAGGCAGTGAGAGACAGCGCAGCTGGAGCCAGCAACGCAAACGGAATGAGGTAACAGCACAGCCAGAAGTCACTGCAAGGGCACAGCAATCTAAACGTCCACCTTTTCCAAGTCCCTTCACAAAGCTTCCGCTCACTTTGCCCGGCTCATAAATCAGCGAGAACCCCACGGATCCTGTCAGGGGCCCGGGCGGTCACAGCCCGGTGCGCTGCGCTGGTGGCGGGCACCCGCCTGGCCCCGTTCCCGGGCTCCGTTCCCCCGGGCCGCAGCCCCGCTGAGGAGCCCAGCGGCGGCAGCTGGACCACGCCATGCTGCTGCGAGACCGAGGATTAGTCGCGGCTGGGCGCCACGGCCTCGGGGGTGTTCCCCGACAGAGCTGCCCGCCCCTGCCACAGCTCCCGCCGGCGCGGGGAAGCCTCCGCTCGCCCACAAGTGCCAGAGCCGCAAGCAGGCCGCCGGGAGGCGACAGCGGGCCCGCCCGCTCCGCCACTCCCGGCCGCGGCGGCTTTCGCGGTCGAGCTTCCGGCCGCGGCCAGGCTTGGCGCAGGCGCGGGGCGCGCGCAGGCGCGGGGTGCGCGGCGATGGGCGCGCGGCTGGCACGCGTGTTCCGCACCTTCAACGTGGAGAGCCGCGCCCGCCGCGAGATCAGCAAGGAGAAGCCCACGCCCGCACCGCGGCACCCCACGTCCCCTCGCAACCAGCTGGCCGGTGGGTGCCGGCCCGGGCGGGCCGCGGGGCCGGAGTGTGGTGGCCTGCGGAGGCCCGGTGCGAGGTCGAGCCGTGGGAGGGGGAAAGGAGTGCCGGGGGCAGGCTGCGGGGCCGGGCCGCGGGGCGCTGCGGGGCCTCAGCATCCCCCGGGGCTGGCGCGGGGCGGGGTGACATTGAGAGCGGGGCGCGAGGGGCACGCCGGGAGCGGCGGCGCCGTTGCTAGGCGGCCGCGCCGGGGCCGGGGCCAGGTTCCTGCGGTGGCAGTTCGGGGTGCCCGTGGGCCCGGCGGTCTGTTTGCACCGTGCCGCTTTGACGGGCCCCGTGCGGCAGCGCTGCTGCCTCTGTAGAGGGTGGGTGAAGGAGACCTTCC
Source organism: Dryobates pubescens (assembly GCF_014839835.1). Taxonomy (NCBI): domain Eukaryota; kingdom Metazoa; phylum Chordata; class Aves; order Piciformes; family Picidae; genus Dryobates; species Dryobates pubescens. Next base: position 14,710,738 of record NC_071639.1, read on the forward strand.
CGAGCAGCACCGTGCCGGGGAGATGAACCGGGCCCGGGGAAGAGGTGGAGCCGCAGCAGTGACGGAAATTAAGCTGGCTGACTCACATCTGGCCTTTCTCTTTTTCCCTCCTCCTCCCCGCTGCCCCCAGAGCACCCCGAAATAGAAGCAGAAGTCCGCAGGAAGGACGCCAGGCTGCTGAGCTTGCTGAAGGACGTTTATGTGGAGTCCAGGGACCCCCCTGCGCGGGTGAGTCCCCTATGGGGCCGGCGCTGTAGGAGGCACAGCACCGGCAGCCCTGAGGGTATCAAGCTCAGCACAAAGTCTCTGTAAAGAAAAAGGTTCCATTAGTGCCCAAAAGCTACCTTTTCACAGATCCAAGTGATGTGGTCATCACTCTTTTATACACCAACAGAGTTTGTTGTCCAGACAAAGCCAGAGAAGGGACAGCCTTTAGTTGCAAACATTAAGCCTGAAAGTGCACAGAAGGAGAGAGAGGCTGTGTGAAGCAGCATTCAGTGGTTTCAGAACCAGCACACCAACTCAGTAAGCTTCTCTCCCCCCCCATGAGTCAGCACCAGCACCAGGTTATCTGCATGTAGGGTTGGCCACAAAATGTGCAGCTGGCCACACGTGAAGGTCTCCTGGGTTCACAGCACACACAGCTCAGTGGCTGCTCACCCCGTGGAACTGGGGGTTGACATTGTGTGTAGGATGGCTGTCAAAGAATTGACAGTTCTGATACCAAGAAGCAATGCTGGCTGAGGTTCTGTATTTTTTTAAATGCTGTGAAAACGGGGAAAGCTATCTGGAAATGCCCTGCTTAGGAACCTAATGAACACAACTGCTGATAACCTCTCTTTTGTTTTTCTTCCCACAATTAGGTAAAAGATGAAGGTGGTGAACATGTTCCATCTAAACTGGAGGAAAAGAGACTTACAAAACTAGGCCACCTGGGAGATCTAGATGTTAAGAAAGTTTCCAAAGGCAGAATTTCCATTGTGGAGGCTCTGACGCTTCTGAACAATCATAAACTTCATCCTCAAACATGGACTGCAGAGAAAATAGCAGTGGAATACAGTCTGGAACTGAAGGACGTCCACTCTCTTCTGGAATTCTTCATTCCTTTTACTGTGCAGGAATTTCCTAAAGAAACAAAAAAAGCTATAAAGGCAACATAAAAATAATTACTACTCATATCTCACTCGTGTCTTAATTTTACTCTACAGTGTATTCAGTGTTTGAAAGGAGTTGGTGACACCATCCCACACGGCTGCTTCCTCACACCAGTAAGCTGCATTCAAGCAATTCCATTCCATATGGGATGGCTTCAGTTAAGTGCAGCACACACAGGTGCAGTTTGCAAAACAGAATGTCACTGTAAGTTGCATTAGAGCCTGTCACAGGGTACTGATGTCACAAGTTCAGTTTAAACACACAAGGTCTAGGGAGACCTTGACCTTAGCAGAGATTTAAGCTGGCCCAGTGCTCTGTGTGTGTAATTCTATGTACAGTGTCTGTCAAGGTGTGCATACAAGGTGCTGCATTCCTGTGTATTAGATGGGATAGTGTTCATGCTTTGTAAAGATGGTCAGCCACAAGGTCATTCCAGGAATTCAGTTGTGTCAAATGTAAAATAAAACAGAGGTGAAAAGCAAAAGGCCTCCTCCTGGTGCTGGAACAGTAGTGGCTGATGTGTGGCTCCTCCTGCACTCTGTTCAGATTTAGCTGAAATACCTGCAGCCCCAGATACAATCCATCAGTGGGTTTGTAAGGAGTGATGATCTGGCAGCTGCTGCATGAGGAATGGTTGTTCATGTTACTGGGTAGCTGTGACATGCAGTTTGCTGTGGGCACACGGGTTCTGCTTGTCACCTGCCCCACATGCTGGGCTATGTCACCAGCATTGTGAAGGCACTGCAGATGGTATGAAAGCTGTACCTTTAGCTATCCAAATTACCCATCTATTTCTAAGAACAACTCAAGCTGAATACAAAGTACTTTGTTCAGCCACCGAAGATCTCTCTTGCTTTGCCAGATGAGGATTTTTAAATTGCTTTTCCCCCATTTGTCAATCTCAGAAATAAATGCAAAGACTCATTAAACAAAACTGCCCTGTCCTAGTTACTACCACTCTCAGCCTTACCACTTCCCCACTACTTTGCTGATGAGCATCATCTGCCAGGTTTCTCGTCCTGCTCCACAGATGAGCCATTAACTGTGTGCAGTGAGTAAGGCTGATTTACTGCCTGCCTAAGGCTACAGTGAACCTGGAATAAACACAAAGTAAGTGCACCAAACGCAATGAATCAAAGCCAAGCAGGCTGCTGAAGATGTCATTAGGAAGAAATAATGCCACTCTGTGGGCTTAGCTTCTCCACTGAGAAAGGGAGAATAAATTCCAGCCTGTGCTCTGTCCCTCGCAGTCAGCTGTTGTTGGTTCAGGATTTCTGTGTGGCGATGAATCCACAGCTGTCATCACTCAGAGATAGAATAGAATAGAACAGAATAGAATAGAATAGACCAGGTTGGAAGAGACCTTCAAGATCCTCACGTCCAACCTACCAACTAATCCAACCCACCTAATCAGTTAAACCATGCAACCAATGACTTCCAGCAGCTTAGCTCTGCACATGCAATACTCCAGTGTTACACTTTGCTGTGCTGCAAAGCTCTCATTAATGCAGCAATTTGTGAAACACAGCTATTTCTCTTGTGACTCAGTGAGATCACGTTTAATCACAGTTTCTTAATCCCTTTGAGAGAAATTTACCATTTTTGGAGCAAGGAGGGGCCAGGCTCTTCTCCTTGATGACAGGTGACAGGACCAGAGGAAATGGTTCTAAGCTGCACCAGGAGACATTTGGGCTGGATATTGGGAATTACTTCACTGAAAGGGTTCTCAAATATGGGAATGGTCAGCCCAGGACAGTGCTGGAGTCACTGTTTATGCAGGACTTGGGGACACGGTTTAGTGCTGATCCTTCAACCAAGGATTCTCAAATGCTCTGTACTTCCCACCAGGCACAGCACCTTGCACTTGTGCTGTTCGCATCAAAGCTTTGCTTCAAGTGGATGACAGCTTGAATCTGAAGTAACTCCCTTTGCTGCTGGTTCCAAGTTATTTCCATGCTAAGGAAAACTGATTACCTGAGAGGTAGAAATCCAGTGTGCATTCCAATTGGTCAAACTGTTTCCATGGTTGCAGAGCAGTGTCTAAAGATACAGCTGAAAAAAAAAGTGGCTTAAGGATAGGAAAACCTGATCTGCTGCATCCTTTCCTAGACAGAGCACCCGAAGATGGAGTTCCAGGCTGTGGAGCAGCTACAGGCAGGTGGATTTGCTGCTGAATCTTTGCAGATAACCCCTCAGACCCTCTCCCCTGGGAAAAGTTCTCCCATAAGCCCTGCCAAGTCCACACATGCTGCAGGTGGCCTCTTTAGTTTATTGTTTTGCTTAATGTTGTTATGTAGCAAAGCTTTTAACTGCTCCCGGAGATACACAAGAATATCAGGAGATTTATGCAGGGCAGCCCAGGGGATCTGATTGCATCATCTGGGCAGGTGACTTATCAGTATGCACCTAAACGTAAACTATGAAAGCAGGAACACTGCTTGGCCATGTTCTGCAAGGACATTTCAGTTCAGGACTTGGAGAAGTCCTTACACAAAGCATTCCTCCATGTCCTGTTATGCTTTCCTCTGCTTTGCCACTAGGAGCAGGATTGTCTGGTTGAACCAGAGGCCTTTGACACCGTCCCCCACAGCAAACTCCTGGCCAAGCTGTCAGCCCATGGCTTGGATGGGAGTGCACTGCATTGGGTTAGGAACTGGCTGGAGGGCCGAGCCCAGAGAGTGGTGGTGAATGGTGGCCAGTCACCAGTGGTGTCCCCCAGGGACCAGTGCTGGGCCCCGTCCTCTTTAACACCTTCATTGATGATCTGGATGAGGGGATTGAGTCCGTCATCAGTGCTGACGACACCAAGCTGGGGGCAGGAGTTGATCTGCTGGAGGGTAGAGAGGCTCTGCAGAGGGACCTCGACAGGCTGGGCAGATGGGCAGAGTCCAAGGGCAGGAGACTGAACACATCCAAGTGCTGGGTGCTGCACATTGGCCACAGCAACCCCATGCAGAGCTACAGGCTGGGGTGAGAGTGGCTGAGAGCAGCCAGGCAGAGAGGGACCTGGGGGTACTTGTCGATGGTAGGCTGAACATGAGCCTGCAGTGTGCCCAGGTGGCCAAGAGGGCCAATGGCATCCTGGCCTGCATCAGGAACAGTGTGGCCAGCAGGAGCAGGGAGGTCATTCTGCCCCTGTACACTGCACTGGTTAGGCCGCACCTTGAGTACTGTGTCCAGTTCTGGGCCCCTCAGTTTAGGAAGGATGTTGAGTTGCTGGAACGAGTCCAGAGAAGGGCAACAAAGTTGGTGAGGGGTTTGGAACACAGCCCTGTGAGGAGAGGCTGAGGGAGCTGGGGTTGCTTAGCCTGGAGAGGAGGAGACTCAGGGGTGACCTTATTGCTCTCTACAACTCCGTGAAGGGAGGTTGTAGGCAGGCAGAGGTTGGTCTCTTCCCCCAGGCAACCAGCACTACAACAAGAGGACACAGTCTCAGGCTGCACCAGGGAAGGTTTAGGCTGGATGTTAGGGAGAAGTTCTACACAGAGAGAGTGCCCATTGGAATGTGCTGCCCAGGGAGGTGGTGGAGTCACCATCACTGGAGGTGTTCAGGAGGAGACTTGATAGGGTGCTTGGTGCCATGGTTTAGTTGATTAGCTTGTGTTGGATGATAGGTTGGACGCGATGATCTCGAAGGTCTCTTCCAACCTGGTCTATTCTAGTCTAGTCTAGTCTAGTCTAGTCTAGTCCTGAGGTCTGCTAGCAACACAGCAGGAGTGAAAAACACGTGGGTATGAGAAGCTGGTTATCACTTTTGCTGCCATGCAACAATATTTCTGTGTGACAGAGAACATTGCAGATCATTAGCAGCATCTCTGGTGCTGATACACAGGCATGAGAGAGTTGACCTTTCACTTTCAAGTCTCCCACTTTGTCACAAAGATACCACACAGAAAGCTGCAGGTTTTTGATGCATCAGACATAGGAAGAAATTTGGGTGCACTGACTAACATACCTGGTTTTCTGACCGTTGCCTTAGCAGCATATGCCAATTATGTCTCTTACATTGTGCCAGGAAGCCTCTCTGGTGGCTCGTGGAACACACAGGTCTGTCTTTCTCATAGGTGTTCATCTGAGGTTCAAGGCAGTGATGAAAGCTGAAAAACTCTGACCTGCCCATGAGGACTGCGGAAGAACTGGCAAACTTCACCCTGTGCCAAGGCAGGGCCACCACTGTCCTTGTCAAGAGAATGGGATGGAACAGATGCTCAACTCTGATCCTGCATCTTAGACAGATGAAAATGTTCAGGGCTCCACCAAGAGAAAGATGCCTGTGATCAAAACTGTGCACAATTAGTTCCTGACATCAGCTCTGAGGCATCAGTCACTTTCTCAGATAGAAGGCTCCTTCAGTTAAGATTCTGTTGTTCACTTTTTTGCCCAAGGGATGAGAAGCATTGAAATATTCTCTTCTGTGAAAGTGTGAAAGTGGCACCCTGTGAAGATTTCTGAGCAGTGAAAGTGCTCTAATAAAGTACCTATTGATCTGACCATGTGGGAATACGCTTACAGTGTGGATGATCTTTATAAAGTCAATTAGTTTAACACCCTAGAGACTTCCTTCCAACACAGTGATACAGCATCGTGCTAACTTATCTCTCTGACACTGTGCATCCTGATTTGCCATACAGGGTAGATAACAAAGATTTGTATTACAATTTTTAGTGTTTAGAAAATATTTAATCATCACTGTGCAGTACAATTTGCATTGTTCCCATTTTCCATGCCAATATGATTTGTATGGCAGCCAATGTATGCTAATTAGCAAATTTCCCTAATTAATTTTTGTCAGTGCACTGCCCTAACATGACTTAAAATGTACAGCTTAATGTATTAAATGTATTAAAATTTCTTCTACTTCCCATTGTATACCAGGGAGTAATTTGATATTAACAGCAAGGGTTTACAACAATATTTAGGTGTACATATTCTAATTAAAGTGATCATCCAACATGTTGGCCAAGGATGAGTCATGCTTCACAACAGCTCTATAGGGAAGGAGACCTCAGTTGGGTTTTCTTCTAAAGCAATGGCCAACAAGAATAAATTATTCCTTTTGTGTGAAATGCATTCTGTGCTGTTTGTTGCATGGCTGAAGGGGGGATTAGTGAATGTGAAGTACAAAGATTGGGCAGGCAGACTGCATTGGACAAGGATGGCAGCTGCAGTGGAGGGCTGGAGGGAGGGCTAGCTGAAAAACTTGCTTGATTAGGTTTTGTTGCTAAGCACAAAGCCTACTCTGTGCATTTTTATCACTCAGGAACAAGGTACCAGCATATGCCATCCTAGTTACCATGGTTTCCATTCAGCCACAGTGCCCTCTCAGAAAAGAAACAAATTTAGGTTTAGATTCATTACACATATTCCTTAAAACTAGAACTACAACTTGGGTGATCTATGGACAGAGCATCCTGGTTTGGTTCTTGAACAGGTACTGACTGTCCTGGGCCTGAGAGCATCTCCTGTGCCCCCAGAGAGGCTTAGAAATAAACCCACTGCCATTTCTGACTTCCTACAGAGTCTAAAATACCTGTGAAACAAGGCTCCAGTTCACTCAGAAACTGCAGGGAAAGTCACTCCCTACCCTCATTGTCCTTTCCCCCACCTGATTAGAGCTGTGGTAAATCTGTAGTAAATAACTGCTGGAAAATGTTGACAAGTTAATTGGGCTCATAACTGCAAAGGCAATGAGACATCTCTGCAACTGTTTAGATCAGGTTTGTCAGAAATAAGTCAGTTACAACAGCGACACATTTAATGCTACAAAGAACACATGGAGAATAAATCAACTTTCAGACTTAAATTAGAGTGCAGGAGGATAATTACTGTAGCAGAACATGTACTTAGAAACAAAAACCTTCTGCAGTGCACAAACACCACAAAGTTACACTGAAAATTAGTGTTGAGTATCCAAAAAAACCCCACAAAGTAGAATAAAGCAGTTCTGAGCGGTGTGGATGGAGCAGGGCAGCTTTGAACAGACCTCCAAAAGTGGGTTGCTGGGCACCCATTTGTTGCCCACAGTTAATGAACAGCTGTGGAACTGCTGGCGTCAGCCTGTGCTCCAGTTCACAGGTGCCTGGGAGGGGGTTTCCATGCATGTGCAGTATGTAAGGCCAGCTTCAGGTAGAAACGTACACAAATCAGTCACTTAGAGAATTAGAAGTTGCATCAAAAGCTAAGGTGGGTGTTGAGATCTGGAGTGGTAGGGCTGAGTTCTGTGATGCAGCTACCCTGCACCAAATTTTGCCAGTGCTGGGTTCTGTGCCCTTCATCAGGCACGGCCCAGAGTGCCCCAGGAAATTCTCTGAGAATGCAAACCTTTGGAAACGAAGGGGTTTCACCCTAGGGGCCCAGAAATGTTGCAAGCTTAGCATTTCAGGGGGCCTCACTGCACAGAGACTGCAGCCCGAGGAACTGGTGGCATCAAAGCTCCTGGGCTGCTGGAGTTGAGCTTGTGGAACAGCCTCTGTGGGCTCCTAGCCTCCTTCCACACAAAGGCAGCTGGCATTGTTTCACCAGCTGCTTCATCTTGAGTTGAATCTGGCTGCCTGTTTGCTGAAGCAAGTAAGAAGCAGTTGTGGAGCCCTTTTGCCAGCTCAGCTCTGGTGACAGTGCCCTCCAGCAGAAAAGCAGCCATGTCTAAAGCCTCCACAGACGCTTTGACATAAGTTATTTAACACAGCTCCACAGCTCAGCAAGAGCTCTCTCCCTGCACAGGCCAGGTGCAGCAGTGCAAAAAACAGGGTTTCTCCTTTTGATCCCCAAGGCAGAGCTGTAGCTATGTCCCTACACAGACAGTAGGATGCTTAGGCTGTAGAATTCAGGATTGGGTGGGCTTTTTTTGTTTGGTTGTTTTTTGTAGGGTTGTGGAGTTGGGTGTTTTTCGGTTGTTCTGCACAAGGGAAAAAGACTCCAGGCTGTCTTACAGCCTTCTGATTATACTGGCAGAGATGGACATCACAGATGTCACCTTTACCCTGGAAAGAGTTCATTCCACTTCTGCTGATTCTTCTGCTGATTAGAAATGTTCCAAATTTCAAGTCTAAATTTATTCATAGCTCTTCTCCCTCTTTGGTGATTGCCATCTATCTGCCTGTGTATTTATAGGCATCAATCACAATATTAGAAAGGACTTCACATGGAGCAATCAGGAGAAATATGCTTCAGTAAACATGATCTGAAATTGAAAAAAAGGATGGGTTTATTTTTCCAGGGTTATGGGTTAAAATACATCTTTGCTGTATTCACCTCATTCCTGCACAAAAGAAAAAGCCAATCAGCTGGTCTGTTTGAAGATAAAAAGGAAGAGGAATGTGCAGATCATCAGCAAAAGGCTCCCTCTTCAAACATGTTTACTTTTACTAACACAGAGATGCTCTAAAAGGATGGAAGGCTTGCACAGTAACAGACGTCTCCCCAGAAATCAGCGTTCTGAGGAATAGAATAGTGTCAAATTATTTGTTTTAAATTGACACTTAATCTTAACCTTCCCCTAAAAGCCCAACAGGGAGGACCTCCTTTTACTTGCTGGGACACACCAGAAAGTGTCCAGCAGACTAACTGCCAGGGCAGGGTGGTTGGTTCCCTTACGGGGCAGCCTAAATGAAGCCTCGTTCCATCTTTGAAACTGGGACATGGGATGAAGATCCATAATTCTCAGAGCTGAGTTTCAGGGGCAAAAATACCACTTTGGAGACTGTTCCATAGCATGCCCTCCACTTCCAGAAGCTTCTGAAACGATGATAGTAGCTGCTGAAGGATTTAAGTTACAGCCCAGCACTTGAGGGTCTTACAGACTAGAAGCTGAATAGTGCATTTTCTCCTGACATTTTTTATCATGGGGATGGTGCACAGATGCAGCAGAGCTTTGGTTTACCTTGCTTCAAAGGCAAACAGCAGCAGCTGAAGCAGCAAATGACCTTTCAGAGGAAGGTCAGTTTATGGGGCTGCTTGAACATCCTTTCATTTTTGCTATGAGGAACAAAAGAGGAACTACTTCAGTAGCAGTCGGATGGCCACAAGGGAAGACAAGAGACACAAAATGCATGGCAATGCCTGAAATCACATCGCAAATGATCTCAAGTTTACTTAGCAATGAAAAATCTTGCTCACATGCTTTCTTTTTCCCTCTCTTCCTCTCAGAATAAAAGCAGGATAGAAAAAAAAAAATTACTGAAGCTGAGGAAGTGACTACTTGACATTTGCTCCACTACAAAATCAGCTCTAGAGGACCTCAGGAAAGGTACAAAAGCATTTTCCTGCCACATTTCAAATGCAGCTCCAGGTCACAAGCCTTCTGCATCAATTCCCAGACAAGTATCATGCATTCCATTTCAAATTAGCAGTCTGATTTTCACCTTACCCACCCAGTGTTTCTTCACTCACTGCAGTGACTGTGATGAGCTTGCTTGTGTTTCACATGTGGGCAGAACAAAACAGAAACTTTAAGCACGCAAACTCCACCAAGGCCAGCCCTTCGTACTGTCCCTTTGCTCTCACACCGTGTTGTATTTTTTCATGTCTTCAAATTAATTCTATTACAAGGAGAAAGCAGGCAAAAAGGATGATGAGTTTAGGTCTTTATTTTTTGTTGGATGTAACAGAACCTATATTTTGAAGTCTTCCTTTTGAAACCCTCAGGACTCTCTTGGGGTAGTAAAGAACTTAGTGCTTAACAACATAAGTGCAAACATGAAATCTCTCAAAATCTAATTTTTAGTCTGTTTATCTGCATGGTCTCTTGCTACTACTAGAGGAAAAAAACCCATACACACACAAAACTAATTGCATCATTTTATCATTTATGTTCAACATTCTGAAAAAGCAGACTTTTCCTTTGGGGGAAGATTTCCCTACTACCCTCACTCCAACATTACTCTGGCCTGTTCTGTAAGAAAAAAAATAGAAACCTGTGAGGCTGAATTTTAGTAAAGCTGAAGAGCAGTCACGTTGTGTGCTGGTCTCCCTTCAAACAATACTACAGGTTCCATTAAAAAGCCTGACCATTTGCTCTGAGTTTTCACATACCATACTGAAAATCACCGCTGAACAGAGTTCAGTGTCATAAATATGAAAAGAATAATCAGGAAGAGTCTAAATAACAGTGAAATGCTTTCATCTGATGACTGTTTCAAGAGTTCTGACAGTTGCACACCAAGTGGATTAGCATCAGCATTATGTTACTTGCACTGTAATAACAACAAGGGTTTACTGCAATCAGCATGGTGCTGAAGGAATGAGTCACTGCTCTAGGAGAATGACCAAGGAGCCTAAAAAAGCTACCAAGCAATGTAGGCAACCAAGACTCCCTGCTTTTAGTGTTACCTCAGCAATGGAAGCCTGTCTGCACTGCTCTGCTGATAGGCAAGGAGATACCAGCTCCAAGGCCCTGTTTGCAGCAAGTCATTACTCTGACCAACTCCACCACAGTGGCCTGGGCAGAGCCAGGAGTCGGAGCCCACTGCGCCCTATGCTGTGCAAGGCCCTCCCTGGAGAGGCTTCACCCAGCACCACTGTTCCATGCTGCACTGCTGCCCTGTGCTGCACCCCTGCTCCATGCTGCACCACGGCAGGGGCACCTGCACGGCTGCAAAGAGGGGAACTCTGGAAAACATCTGCTAATCAGATTCCGCCTCCTTGAGGAACCTGCTTTTGGGCTGAGAGAATGCAGAGAATCACCATTTGTACGTAGAATTTTCTCCTAATTTCTGCTTGCACAAGGCCTGTTTTCCCCTGCCTTTTTTTTTTTTTTGGGGGGGTGGGGGGGGTGTGTCTGAATGACTAAGCTTTTCTGCAGTCTTTCCTCAAGATAACCTTTTTACTTCTGCCCAACGATCAGCTGGAATAACCAGCCCTTTGTATTTTAAGTTATTCATTGAACGTCTTTCTTTTCGAGCTTGTCCTAGGGCAACTATTACGAGGTTAACCTGTCTATAGCTGTGAATCCAGATCATCTGTTCCATTTTGTTTGCATCTGCCAGACACAAACACGTATGAATATGCCTTTGCCTATTCTGATTTCCCAAAGCAGCACTGAACTTCAGGGGGAAAAGGTCACAAGCCACAAAAGGCAGTTGCAGAAGGGCAGAGAGAACCTCTCTGTTTGGGAAGTTTTGGTGAGTGAGATCAGGATCCTCAACAGCGTCCCAGACACAGCTTATTGCAGGGGTAACAATTAAAGAACCAACAAACCCAAGTCTGTCAGCTCCCCACAGAACAATCCTATGTGGCTGAGCCTTTGACCCAGCCACATGTCCCCACAAGTCATCATCCCTGCTCCACCCAGAGCTCTCCCAAATCTGAGGTGCCACTTGGCAACCTCACCTAGAAAGCAAGTTCCCTTCTGCTTCAGTTTGTCTTTACAAATTACACTCTTCCAATGATTCCTTAGAGCTCCTACCCAAAACAAAGATGTGAGGCTCAAAGCTAAACCTGAGGGACATTTACACAAATCCACTGGGTGCAATTAGGTAGATTCAGAATTAAACAACTCCTTGTATGACTGCTATTTGCAGCTCCTTGCTCTGGCAGTAAGAAGCAGGCATTGTTAGGGTTAATCACTCAAAAAACCCCCACTATAGGATTATTTAAAAACGTGTTGTTGCCTCTTCCACAAGATGGAGTGCAGTGATAATACCTGAGGGTTTCAGATTGAATCAATACATCATGTCACTGCCGTGCTAGACCAAGTCCCCAAAGCCTGGCCCACCTTCCTCCTGGCCAGCTGACCTGTGCCGGAACACGAATGCTTGCTTGGTCCTTCAAAATCACCCATATAACTCTATACACGCAGACAGCAGCTCTTAGAGCCACTTTATGTTGATTTCACAGAATCACAGCATGGCAGAGGCTGGAAGGGACCTCGGAGATCACCCAACCCCGCCTCCCTTCCTCTAGGCGAGCACTGCACCACCGCCGAGCGCCCACTCGTGTCCCTGCCTGCCAGGAGGCTGAGAGCCCCCGCACTTGTCCTCCCGGCTCTCGGCTGCAGCTGATAGCCGCATTCTCGCAGCAGCGTCTTCTGCCTTACAAGAGCAGCCTGCTGCACGCTGAGAGCGAGCAAAGCTCCCTCGGCCGCCCGTCCCCGGCTCAGAGAAAGCCCCTGCCCGCAGACGCGGGGCCGCCGCGGCCAGCCCTTACAGCCGCCGCAGACACCGGGCCAGAGCCTGCGCACACCCCCGGGAGGAGGGGCCGCAGGCGGGGCTCGCTGTGGCTGCGGCGGGCGGGACGGCGAACGGCGGGGCGGTACTGGGTCGCCTGCCCGCGGTGTGCCCCGCGGCTCCGCGGCGCTGCCCGTGCGGCAGAGCAGCCGCCGAAGCGAGCGGACAAGCGGCTCTGAGTGGGCTGCCCGCCGTGGGTCGGTGGCAGCGGCCGAGCGATGCCTCCTCTGCTGGTGCTGCCCTTCCTCCTCCTCTTCCTGCTCCCGGCTTCGAAGCTTTTGTTTTTCCCGGCCACCGCGATGGCAGGAAACTTACCAGAGGGACGGGCTCAGGCCGGGCTCGTTCTGCGCCGAGCTCCGCGGGGCACCGGCCACGCCGTGAGGTGAGGCGAGGCTCTGCGACTGGCACCGGGTCCGAGGGGCCAGGCTGCGGCTACCCGTGGTCCCAGGGGGTGGCAGGAGGGGACAGAGTTGCAGCAGCGGCCGCCGAGAGCCCCGCACGGCTGTGCCGGTTCCTGCAACCGTGGTCCCACGGCCAGGAGGACGCTCTAGCCCCGGAGGGTCCCGCAGGGGTCCTGCCGCGGCCCCCGGCAGTACAGCTGTGTCCGTGGGCCAGGCCGGTTCGGGGGCAGAGGAGGCTGCGTGGGCCCGGGCGCTCCCGCTGCGGGCGCCGTTGGCGGGCAGTAGCCCGCGGGGCGTTGCGGGGCTCCTCCGGCGGGGCGGCGGCGGCCGCGCTCCCTGCAGCTCCCCGCGTAACGCAGCCGTGGGGGCTGAGAGGGACGCCCCGGGAGGCTGGCTGCGCTGCCCCCTGCACCGAGTGCTCCTGATGTGGGGAGTCGTCCCTGGAGAAAACGTGGGGGTCTCGCCTGAAGAATCCTCATCGCTGTTCATCTGCTGCAGTCCGTGGCTTTTGTTGGGGTGTTCCACATGGTTCTCTGCACGCTTGATTTCTAAACGTCAGGCAGCACGGTGTAGCCTGACGTGTATGTAATGACAGAGCATGTCATGAAGTTTTCCTTGGACATCAGTAAAGACTTTCCCAAGCAAGCGGTGGATTTGCATACAGCTGACATGCCTGTCTGAAACGGTCAGGGCGGGGTGTTAGCAGACAAGTGAGAGCCGGGCCCAGGATTGCTGGTAGGCAAAACTGTTTATTCTTGCTGAAAACGTGAATGCTGAGCATTGGCAGAGGGTTTGCACAGCACATTTTCCATGGGACATCTGCACTGGAACATGAGAGCAGAGGCAGCAAAGGCACTGGTCACTCACCGGCATTTTTCAATAGGCTATTGCTAGATACCTGAAATTGTCAAGAGGCTGCAAAAAGCGCTGATCACACAGAGCAGCTGTGTGCTGTCGGGTGTCAGATGCATGTGCACTGTTGCTTTTGCAGTTACCTGTTGTGGAAGTGTATTTGCAAACAGTGCTAGAGCTGTGTTTCAGGATAACATAGTAGATTCACTAGTAATTATATTTTTAGTCTACAGAAGCAAATTTGGTAGTGACTAGTAACTATAATAACAATAATTTGTCAATAACTTTCATGTGAAATATTTGCTGCCAAATGCTCAGCCTGCAGAAACCCATCTCTTTATGGTATTTTGCATGACTCGGTTATTAAAGAATGTCTTTATTGCAGGAGCATATTTTAAACAGATAAAAAGTTATTATTGCTTTTTTTTAAAACTGAGAAAATAAATGAGACTGTGCATATTAGATCAGATACAAAGTCTGTCTGCTCAGAGGAAGCTGGAGGAGGAGCTCTGCTCATTTCTAATTTTTCTGTCTGCTGCAGGGTGTAGATGACTTGAAGCAGGCTGTGCTCCTGTGCTTCCTTACATGTGCCACTTTGAAAGTCTTCCTCTAAGTCATAGCAGGTGAAGCCTGGAGAGCGTTCAGCAGTCTGGAGTTCCCCCTCCAGGGAACAGTTCCTGGCATTGCTTGATTTACTGGTGTGGACACAGTCTCTTAGCAGTAGTCGGTAGCCTCTCTGAACTCTGCTCAGCCATAGATCTGATTTCCCTGCACCAGATCCCTGTCACTATAAAATGCTGCTTTTCACAGTCAAGTGCTTTGAACTGTCAAGGCTGTTCCCTTTTCCACTTGTGCTGGTGGGTGGAGGCTTGGTGACTTCCCCACCTGCCATAGGGGAAGGGTGAGCAGGATCAGGGAAAGGCTCCCATGGCTTGTTTTGCTTGTTTGGGAATGCACCCCTGGAGCAGAGCATGTCCATGGGCAGCCCCTGTGGTGGGTGTGCATACCCGTGGCCTACATTCTAATGCTGCTTTTCCGGTTACTTGTCTGTAGGTAGCAGGTTGGTCAGAGGAAATTTGTGGGTTTGTTTTTGGGTTTTTTTATGTGCTGAAGATTATTCTGGATATCTGGAGAGGTTATTAGCTTGTTAAAATTCCTAGGCTAGACATCTAAAATCGATCACTGTGGGCTCTGGCCATGTTGGATGCCTGTCTGGTCAGTGAGATGGTCACTGAAGCCATCTGATGCCGTTTCTGTGCTGTGGGTCTGTGTCTCACTTGGGCTCAGAGATGCAGTGCTGCACCTGCCTTGTACACTCTGCTTGCTCCTTGGCTGTCAGTGTCAGTAGTTCAGCTCAGTAATCTCTTAAATGGACTTCAGAGCCATTCTAAAGGATATTAGACTTGATTGTTACAAGTGAGGGAAGTGAGGCAAGGGGATGTGTGGCTGTCTAAAGAATTCTAATCTAGAATTCAGAACTAGAATCTCATGTGGGAAACTGATCTGCCAGGTGCACTGCCACTCATAGACCTGTCAAATACATTAATGTAGCCTTTTTTTCCTCCACGTATGCTGTCAGCCATCAGTTTACTAAACTGGCTACTATTGTAGTTTGAACTGAAATAGGGAAAGTGTTTATCTGCCTCATTTTTAGCTGAGAATAATGCTTAGATGCTTGCCTAAGCCCTCCAGATGTGATGGGAGTTAGTAAGTGCTTTTAGAGTACTGCACTGAACAGGTGGCTTGTCTCAGGCAACTTCCAGCAGATTTCAGCTGAAGGAAGCCTCAATATTAAGATTTGTATTTCATGAGAGATTTCAGCATGTGCTGAAAGGGGGAGAAGGGGGAGCTTTCCTCTCCTCCTGCCTCTGATGTGAAAGCACTGATGCAGTGACATGTTAATGCTTTTGCACATGTTGAAGTGTCTGAGGAGTCCCTCTGGTTTGAATGGCACTTGGAAGAATCTCTTGCATAACTGTGACATGATTTACCTCGGTCTAGATCTATAATTAAAAGCATGTTGTTAAGACCACATGAGCACAGAAATGTTTGGGAATGTAAAGCTATGAAGTGGTGATGATCCAGGCTTTGGCAGCTCTGCTTTATGCTATCCAGGATCTGATTTTTCTTTAGAACACTTAGGATCTCAGATTGGACAACCACAATTAATGCATGGTTATGAGTTTTGCATCTCTTCTTGGATTTTCTCCTCCTTGGACTTACCAAAGCAAGGTATGAATTGTTGATTAAATATGGTGACATGCAATAATGGTGGAGAAAAGCAAGCTTTTGAGTAGTTGCTCGCCTTGGTGAGCAATGGGCCTTCTAAAAGGAGCTGGATTCTGCATGGATAAGGAGTATTTAGTCTCGTAGCTAAAGTCTGTATCAGTGTTTAATTAAAGTTCTATAATTGATAGTTCTCAAGTCTTCAGAGTTTGACTTTCAAATCTTAATAGCATTTATTTTTAGGGTATGTCCTTTTCCCTTGTTGGTTTCCCACCCCCCCCTTTTGTTGATATCCTTAAAGCTGACTTCCAGGCATTGACATAGACAACACAGAAAAATAAACCTGTCCAGAAAGCCATTTACCCCACCTATGGCTCAGTGTCTCTCTGCTTTGTGTTGTGAGAGTCTGTGGCTGTCAGCTTCTAGGACAGCTCCATTCAGGCAAGGTTAATCCTTGCCAAGCACCTTTTGCAGTCCTTTCTTTTCTTGTCATTATTCAGTGTATGACCATGTTCCTTATGCACAGCACGTTCTGAGTGCTTGGTAATTGACTTCAGCGTGTTTCTGTGGTAGTGTTCATCTTCACAATGCCTTCCTTCTTCAGAAACAGTAAATTATCTTCCTTGTCTCACTATCTTGTGCAAGCTGTCTTCTCATTTTAAAAACAGGAAAAAGGGGAAAAAAGTGATAGAAATTAACACCCAAGAGGTTCAGTTTGGGTTCTTTGAGCACAAAAGGCAGACTGCAACAAAGCGGGAGAAAACCTATCATTTTAATGCAAATTGCAAAATAATAACCCTGCGTTTCTTATGCTTCCTTAGAACTTCAAAACCTGGTACTACTCAAAGTGGTCATTGCTACAGGTTTTCTCCATCAGTAGTGTAGTTCACAAATTTGTCCCTTTCAGAGGGCTGTACAAAGTTCATTTGGTATAAAGATAGAACAGGGAGCGTGGTGCCTTGTGAAAAACAGAGGTTGCGCTCTCTTGCCAAAGTGATCTGAAAGCAGGTGGGATGTGAGTTAGTTCAGTTCTTCAGTAGGTAATGCTCCACCAAGCCATGTGTTACTTGATTGTTTTGATTTCGACTGTCAGTTGTTGCTTCTGAGTTGTCTCTAGACTTGTTCTGCAGCCTTGCCTGATCTTTGTGGATGTGTTTATAAATGCAGGAGCATAAGGTGTGTGTGGTGTGTTGATTCGCGTGCCACTGGCTCTGCGTATACGTGCTCTTCCATACATGAACTCCAAAGTGTAGATAATGATTTCAAATTGTGTTTCTATCCAGATTTCCTGTCCTTAATCTTACTACCAAAATGATTTAAAGAAATAAAGTAAAAAAATCTTGTCATCGAAATCCCAACTTCCCCCATCTAGCCCAAGACCTGTCATGAAACACTGAAGGGAAGTGTGTGTCCTGTGTGCAGTTCTGTTCTCTGAAACACATACACCTGCAGGCTGCTGCCCCAGAGCTTTGTGTGCTTCTCTTGAGTGCTTTGGAGAAATTTGTGTTTAGCTTGGAGAGGAGCTGCCTGCTCTCCAGGGGAGCAGGAGGGTGTCCCTCATCTTGCTGTATTTCTGATTTGAGGGGTCCATGAACTCGTAGAAATGATTCCATCCTTCACCCTCCTGATTTCCTTCAGCACATCTGCTCAGGCTCCAAGTGTGTCACGATAAGGAGGTGACATTTGAAAGAAAGTTGGCAATATTTAATACTGACTCACAAAGGCATGATGGGGTATTTTTAACAGGGAGAGGCTGTATTATTCCTTACTGGCATCACAGCATCTGCCATGAGAAATTTCCATTGCCTTTGTTATGAGGATAGGGATGGGGCTCAGTGCATTTGCTGGCTAAAGTTAAGAGTCTTTCTCTCCCCACTCCCTTCATTTTTATAAGATAAGAAGGCAGGTTCCAAAAGCTGGAGATAACAAATCAAAGCATGAAATCTCAGGTGATAGCACTTCTGTTAAGTTGCTAAACCCAAATGAACTGGGATGAATTCATGCTTCAAGGTCCCCACAGATGATGGGCTTCACAAAGCATCTCTGTGGTACACTGCAAGCCGAGGAGCTGCAGGTGGAGCAGTCCCGGTGGGTTCTCTCGTTTCCCCTCGGCTTTCAAAGTCTGTCTCTGTTCCTGGGTGTGCATTTATCTGGATGATTTACTGGATTCTTCATTTCCTGGTGCCAGTAGAAATGAGTACAAATTAGGCTTTGATTGAGGGACAGACCACCTTTTTGGTGGTCTTCAAGATTTCAAACTTGAAAATGACGAGGGAGGTGAAAGATCTTGATTCACTTACAGTGTCTGTGGGCTTCTGGCAAGCTCCAGAGCACACTGAAGATCCCAGCATCCTGACTCCTGCAGCAGGCTGTTGTCAGCCCTAGACAGTGGTGGTACCTGCATCAGTGGTTCAGGCAGGACAGAAATGGGTCCAGAGGGCTGTGGTTCATGGACATTCTGCCATTGTCAGTGGTGGCAGAGGCCTGATGTTACCCAGCTTTATCTTCTCTTGGCTGCAGTACTGGGGGATTGCTGCTTGGTTTTCAGACTCTGAATTGACTTTCCTGAGTATTTTGAATTGGTGCAATTTATGCTCTTAGCAGTGTTGCTGTGGGGACTAGATTTGCATTTTACTTTGTGCAGATGGTATTTGTAGTGCTCGGTGCAAACCCCCAAAGAGTGAGTAGAAAGTGACTCCGCTTTGTAACGCGATCACCTTCCATCGTTCTGCTTTGGCTGCCGTCAGTGGCTTTGCATTCCAGCTCCGTCAGGTTACTTCTCTCGGAAAAGTCTTAAGAGAACAGATTGACCTTGTGCAATTCTGAAGGCTCCTTCAGCTGGGCATGGTGGAACAAAGATGAACGTTTTCATTTCTGAAACTCTTGCTGAAGATGAAATAGGAGATATCTGTGTCTGGGAGCCAGGACCCGGGTCTTCAGCCACTCTGCTTCCTGTCAGAGAGAGATGTTCTTGTAACGCCCAGGAGCTGAAAGTCTCAGCACTTGAATCGCTTGTTCAGGCTGCAGCAAGGAGTGTGCGAACATTATTGTCTTCCCAGATTCATCTTTAGCTCCCTGATCCTGACAACTGTGTGCAGTTTAAAATATAACTGTTCCTGAGCCTATTTCCGGTGTACTGGAGGATATGATTTGGGAATTTAGCTTTCTGCAGCCAGATGGATTATAGTGTTGCTAAGGAAACAGACTATAAATGAAGTGGCAGCTGAGTGTCCCTAGAACATCAGGCTGCTTGAAGCTGGTATTTTAAACTCATTTAGGTGGGCAGATAAATTGATGATGCCATGAGAAGTTGATTTCCTGCATTTTATGGTTGGTTAATGTTCATTGTTTTGTCCCTGTTTGTAAAAGGTACCTTAACTTCCCACTCAGACCACCTGATGTGTGGGTCACTGAACAAAACCTTACTGTTAAAATTAGAAAATGGACAAAGCTGTACTGTAAAACAGATCCAAAAATAATCATTAAAACTGCTGCTCAGTGCACAGATAATGGTGCAACAAAGATCTGGCAGTAGGATGGTCCTGCTGGAAAACTGTCAGAAGGAAGTAAGTTGAGATTCTTCTAAGTACATGGGAAAGAAGAGAGCCACTAGAGATCTGGGGAAGTTGCAGGTTCTGAACTTCACAGATAAGGTGGTTAGCATCTGCTATACCAGTGGGAGTTGTGAAGTTACTCAAAGTAAGGCAGTCATGGTTTTGATAGTTGCTCTGCCCAGGACCTTGGCTTTTTTTTCCTAGTGCTACTGCTGAAAATGTGTCAGGTTGCCAAGCCAAAGTTATTGACAGATACAGCAGGGTTTTTCCTTTTTTTTTTTTTTAATCCCACAGAGAAGGGCAAGCATAGCTGAGCCATCCTTGCTAACCATGCAGCTGCAAGGATAAAGACTTAGTTCTAAGTTCAGCCCAGAGGACAGACAGCAACCAGTGCTGTTGGTAAGCTGGACTGACTGAGCAAGGAGAAGGCAGGAAGAGGTCTGAGCAGCCTGAAATCTGCATCCCTCAGACATTTAGATGCTTATGGATAAGATGTGAATCCTCTGCTGTCATTTGCCTAGGTCTGCAGGGCAAGAGGTGAAGGAGCAAGCCTGTTTCATGTTTCCTCCAGGTTTGTCACTCAGCTGGATTTATTGCATTGCTCTGAACACTGTCAGTCTGCACATGGGTCAGGGCTGCCATCATCACTCATATGCAAAGCAATGGTGTACCCAGAACATTGCAGAGTATTTTTGAAGCCTCCAGCCTGGGAAACATTTTAAAGTTTAATGTTGTTTAAGATTGTAGTTCTGCTATTTCGGTGCTAGCAAGCGTTGGTATTAAATGGTGAGATTCTTATGCTCCACAAATGGAATAGGTGAGGATCCTTTTGGCTTGATGAAACCTAGATGTTTTAGTCCTGTGTAAGGCCTATCCCTTCTGCAAGGAAGGGGCATGTGAGCTGCCTTCTGAGAAGAAACAGCATCTTCTGCCTCTTCCATTAAAAATAGTTTTATTAAATGAAAAAACTTGAGTATTTCTGATCCTGGCCTGCCTTGAGTGTGAATATGTGACTAACTGCTTGTTTATTCTTTGGATAGGCTACTTGGGAAGGGAATGCTTTGTTGAACACAACAGCACAAGATAACTTCCGATTCCTGCTCTTTGTGGGAGCCTGTCTGCACTGGTATGTTTGTTTGGGTTGTTTTATTTGTCAAACTGTCATATATTGATGCATAATCCCAAGGCCACTTAAAATTGAGGAAACCAAGCATTTAGGAAGCTGCTTGCTCGTGATGTTAATAAGTAGGCAGCGACTAGGCATGTAGAGAGTATGTTTTCAGCAATACTTTCAAAGTTTACTCCTCAGTACTACAGCATTCAGTTAGCTTTTCAGCCTGGATATGGTTAAGAGGACCACTGAACTAGTGGGAAAGTTAGAAGTCAAGGAGAACACTATGACAGTACTAGAAATGAACCTAGAACTGCCTAAGTTCTTTCACATGATCAACAAATTGAAAATATATTTGTTCCCAAGAGCTGAGAAAATAGAATTATTCTTTACATTTTGCATATTTGTGGTTTAGAATAGTAATAATGATTCCCATGGCTGACATTTCGTGACAGTTAATGGCTTTCTAAATTAAGAACAGAAAGAAATGTCCTCAGGAGGGCAATTAGTTCTGCTTGGTGATCCAAAGTAGAGGTGGCTGTTTCCCACAATACTTTCATATGAAAATGGCCACAGTGGTGTTTATAGAGTAGCAAAAAAGGGAAATTTTCCTAAATTAAACTAATGCCTCATGTGACTAGTTTTATGGGTCATCTGCTCATGCAGTGTACTTGATTAGTTTCAATTTAGGGTATGTAAATAGATATTAAAACTGAACACTGCTAGTTCATTTCAGGGGGAACAATTAGGGGAGCCAGAACATTGTCCCTGCTGGTTTGTGCTCTGACTCACTCTGCACTGGTTGTAGCAGAGAGGATTCCATTGCAGCACACTCCTTGCCTCTGCTCCATGGCGCAGCAAACAGTGCTTGCCCACTGGCCCGTGCCAAGAAGGGAGGGTGTCCTGGGCTGCTTTGTTGAGCCCTGGGATGTCAGGAAGCACACTCTCAGTGTTTGCTCTCAACACACATGTTTTTTGTAAATGAGCCTATGGCCTTCTTGTTTGTTGGCAATTCCCATCCCTCCCCGCCCCCAGTATTTTACCTTTTAATGTTTAGGGGGTTTAATGCAAAAACTGTTTTTGATGAAGTTTTCCTCCACAATAAACCCATTGATAGCAGCTGTAAAGTGTGCAGAAGCTTCTCATTTGTGACTGCTTAAATCATCTCCAAGAAGCAGAACCCATGCACGAGGCATGCCCAGGTCTGGGTTTCTGCACCTTGGCAGCATTCAGTGTGTTTTGCTCTTACACAGAGCTGGTGGTGTGGCACTGCTGTGTGCCCTGCTGCCTCTGCTGCAGACACTGGTTCTGACTGGTGTTGGGCTGGCATGGGAGACAGAATCTTTTCCTTCTGGTTGAGCATGCTATCCAGATTTCAAACAACCCTTTTAGCTTCAAAAGCTGTTAAAAACAGAAGACACAGTTCTAGCAATAATTATATTTGATGAATGAAATCTGTGTGGTATTTAGCTTTAAGTGTGTACTTCATTGAAATAATTGTGTCTATTATGTTCCATAAATAGAAAGTTGCATATGAGTGAGAACCTTGCTTGAGAGAAAATGTGCATATCCAGAAATTCTCAGCACTTAAATGGAAAAAAACAAACAAAACAAAACAAAACACAAAGTGATTGTGTGAAGTTTTTTTGCATTTGAAAAGACCTGGTGAGAGTTTGTGTTCCAGAAGCGAGAATGCTGTGACAAAGAGCTCTGCCTTTCGGCCCAGCTCCTGAACCACCACTGAGCTTGCCTATTTAAGCCATCAAAGCATGGCTGTCTTTCACAGGCTGTGTGATTGCCATTCAGCACTGCCTTTGAAATTATAGGATCTGTCTTAAAAGAACAGTGAAGACTGAATGAAATTGCTGTGAAGTTACCTCCTTGGTCCCTCCCTTTCAGCTTATATTTCTATCCTCACGTAATTTTGGGGAAGTGGGAAGGGTAGGAAGTAGGATGGAGGTGCATGTTTAATAATCATGTGAATGCTCATGGTAGAAGCTCTTTAACTAGGAAAAAGACAAAGGAGAATGCCATGTGACTGTTGCAGAAGAGATGCTTTTGAATTGATTGACTGAGCTGCCAATCACTCTGAGGAGGGAGGATAGCCAGCAAAGGATATACCTGAGTTGCCTGCAAGTTACAGAAGTTTGACCCCAAAACACACTTGAGCATGCAGATGCAGCATGTGGTGTAGGGAGAGATTTCATACCTCAGGGTGATAAACAGAGTACTGAGAGGAGCACTGCCTGGAAACCATCAGGAAGCAACAAGCAGAGAAGCAGCACTCAGGAATTTCTTTCTACCCAAGATCCACAGCCTGCAGTCCCCTTATTAGGTGAGGCACTGAGCCCTTTGTCCTTCCTCAAATGGTGTGGCTGATGCCTTATGCACAGCCAAATGGCTAATGCTTGTGGCAGAACTTGAAGCACTTGGCTAGGTGCAGACAGCAGCCCACATGGGATCATTCACCTCCTCTTAACACTCCCCAGAAAAGCACACAAACTTTATACTGAGGGGAGAAAGCAGAAGACAGGAGGTAGCTGTTAGCGTAGACAGCTGGGATGGTGAGAGCTAAGAGCTCTGAACACTTGGCTAACATGATTATTGTCTGGGAGGGGGCTTTGCATTTACCTAATGACAGATTAGTTCCCTTTAGAACCTTGGTGGAAGAATCTTGTCAGAAACAATCAGAAATGCAAAAGTTACCTTAAGCTTAGTGCTTACAGAGCTCAAAAAGATACTGCACTGGGGATCTAATCTTGAATTTCTGCTCTTTTGCAGTCCCTGCAGAACACTACACCTTCCTTCCCTCTTCAGCGTTCCAGCCTTGTGGAGTCATAAACCTCAGTGGAACTTTGGGTGAGATTTTGCAGTTCATTACTAAAATCCTTGCCTGTTTGTCCTGGAAACCTGTGTTAACCTTTCTGCTGTTGGCTATGGATTTCATTCTAACAGATATGTTAAAGAAGATTAGTAAAGGAAAGGTTTATAGTGACCAAAGAAAGATGAGTTTTAGCTGCTGAGGGTGCACTCAGTCCTCTCATCCAAATAAAGGCATTAAAGAGAAGCTCGCTCTCCTGTGCTGCAGGGAGAAGGGGTGTAGTGGCTGAAGAAGAGTTGGTATCCTGCACCTTGATATGAGTCAGTCACTGAATGAACCAAATGGAGAGATGCTTTGATCCTGGGGACAAATTCTGTAGCAGTTAATGACAGGTTAGGATGTTTTGCCTATATCTCCTGAGGCATCCCCTGCTGATGCCTGACATGGAACCCAGGTTGTGGAGGCTAGCTCAGACTGGTAGGCTTTGCAGTGCTTACCAAACAGCAGAGAGGTGATACTGACTCTACAGCAGCTATTTGCAAATGCTACTGAAGTTTCCAGGCAATTTCAGAGCAAAATCATGACATATGTTTAGCAGTTACGAGTCTTCAGTATGGATACTGTCCCTGCCCACAGAACTAGATGATC
Source organism: Dryobates pubescens (assembly GCF_014839835.1). Lineage (NCBI taxonomy): Eukaryota > Metazoa > Chordata > Aves > Piciformes > Picidae > Dryobates > Dryobates pubescens. The sequence goes on from NC_071639.1 coordinate 14,734,668, forward strand.
TTTAAGGTCCCTTCCAACCCAGATAACTCTATGGTCTTCTACTGGTTTGATTTATTCACTCTTAATCAATAAAGTTTGTTTTCAAACAAAAAAGTTTTCTGGTCCCAGTTATAGTAGGAAACAGCCTGGAGAGTGAGAATGTTGTCCAGTATTGGCAAGGCTACAGAGGCAGGATCCACATGAAACAGCCCCACCAAAAGTATGAGACTTGTGTAACTGGTGCTGAAGTAGTTTGAGTTGACCTGAAGTGTAACTATGTGTCAAGAACCCTTTTTCCATTACGGAAAGCGTGGCACTGATTTGGTTCCCATTGGGTTCAGAGAAGCTTTGTTTCGTTAAAGTTTTTCTTCTTTTTCAGATGGAAACGCTGACGTGAATTTAAGAACTTTGATGCTGTCAGAGGTTGAATTTTGATTTGTTAAATAACCAGGAATAGCATACTGCCTGAACAAGATGAAATGCCTTGAAGACCTTTGGTTCTGCTTTCCTTTCTCCTGAAGCAATGGTTTTCTCCCCGGTGTTGACGCTGGCCCACTCTGGGACCTCCAATGTTACTTTTATTGTTTATGAAAATGCCTATACGAATTTTACCACTCCCCAGTCCCTGCTTCGTAGTGGCACAACACCGCCACTGAGATACGTGCTCACCACTGAGGGAGGTGCTTTGCTGGTGAACACCACAGCTGTCCTGCCATCGCAAGAGGTTTTCAGGAGCTTGAGTTTGCCCCTCCAGATCATTCTTTCTGCTGCTATGATATTTATCCTGTTGGTTTCCTTCCTCGGTAACTTTGTTGTCTGCCTCATGGTCTACCAGAAGGCAGCGATGCGATCTGCAATTAACATCCTCTTGGCAAGCCTGGCTTTTGCAGACATGCTGCTGGCAGTGCTGAACATGCCTTTTGCTCTGGTAACAATCATTACCACTCGGTGGATTTTTGGGGATATATTCTGCAGAGTCTCTGCCATGTTCTTCTGGCTTTTTGTCATAGAGGGGGTAGCCATTCTGCTTATTATTAGTATCGACCGATTCCTTATCATAGTTCAGAGGCAAGATAAGCTGAACCCTTGCCGTGCAAAGGTCCTCATCGTGATTTCCTGGGCGGCGTCTTTCGTCGTTGCTTTTCCTTTGTCAGTAGGGAATCCGAACCTGCAGATCCCCTCCAGAGCACCTCAGTGTGTTTTTGGCTACTCCCCAAGCCCAGGGTACCGAGCCTATGTGATAGTTATCTTGCTGATTTCTTTTTTCATCCCTTTCCTGGTGATGCTCTACTCTTTCATGGGCATACTTAACACTGTCCGCCACAATGCGGTTCGTATCCATAGCCACCCCGACAGCATATGCCTCAGCCAGGCCAGCAAACTTGGTCTTATGAGCTTACAGAGACCTTTTCAGATGAATATTGATATGAGCTTTAAAACTCGTGCCTTCACAACCATCCTGATTTTGTTCCTTGTCTTCATAGTCTGCTGGGCACCCTTCACCACTTACAGCCTTATTGCCACATTCAACAGCCACTTCTACTACAAGCACAACTTTTTTGAGATAAGCACTTGGCTCCTTTGGCTCTGCTACCTCAAGTCTGCACTGAACCCACTGATTTACTACTGGAGGATTAAGAAGTTCCACGATGCATGCTTGGACCTGATGCCCAAATACTTCAAGTTCCTGCCGCAGCTCCCTGGCCACACGAGGCGGCGCATCCGGCCCAGCGCCATCTACGTGTGTGGGGAGCACCGGTCGGTGGTGTGAGGCTGCCCTTGCCGCACAGGGGCTGTTGCTATTCCGGGGTTGTTTGGGTTTAGTCTTTAGGTTAACTTTGGGTTTATTTAATATGGCTTCTTCCCTGTGGCCGTATCTTACAACTTGATTACGTTTTCCAGTACTCTGTGCAATGCTGGGAGGGAAGATAGAGGGAGGGCAAGCGGCTGGTTCTAGCTGGGTTTACTGCCAGAAGATAATGTAAACAAAACAACAAATGTTACCTCTAGGATTCCACGGAAATCCATTCTTTTAAAGGAAAACTACACATATAACATTCTGCCAGGTTTATGCTTACTAGGCCTGCAATTGCATCTAATTGTAGGGACTTTTTATGCTGCTAAGATACAGGATATTGAGTTGGTGTCATTTTTCTGGAAATGTTGCTGCTGTCTGCCAATATATTGGAGCCAAAAAGTCTCATTAGATTACTTCTATTTAATTTTAACAGTATTTCAGAGGTTCTCATGGTGACACTAGAAAACTATTCCCGCCCCCCCCCTTAATTTCCAGTAATATTTTGTGCACTTTACAAAATTTGCTATGAAATGTGTTTATGGGAATATTTGGTTCTGAAATGAAGGGGTATTATTATTGTTATCACTATTTGTTACGTTGGTGGATTTCACAGGATGTGAGGGGTTGGAAGGGACCTCAGGAGATCATCAAGTCCAACCCCCCTGCCAGAGCAGGACCATAGAATCCAGCACAGGTCACACAGGTATGCATCCAGATGGGTCTTGAAAGTCTCCAGAGAAGGAGATTCCACAGCCTCTCTGGGCAGCCTGTTCAGTGGAAGCCCCACGTAAGATCTAGGAGGGTAGTGTAGGTTGGTCTAGCTGCACATACAGTCAGAGATCTGCTGGGTTTCTAGCAACTGATCAAAAGTTAGCATTGACTACTTGGTTACCAGGGGAGTTGGAAGGCAAAGATGGAGGGATGAGAGGGAGATCAAGCAAGGAAAAGACATCTCAAAGTTTAGGCTGACACAAGATTTAGAAAAATAGGTGAACATCATCATGTGGGAAGGGATGGCTGTGGCTGACCCTTTCAGCTGTTGCAAGCTGTCCATACTGAGGAGATGCCTGAAAACCTGCCTAAAGTTTAACTGTGGGCCTGCAGCATGTTGCTGTGAGGCTGTTTGTGCTGGGAGCTGAGTGAGGCTGAGTTCTCCAAGCTGCTCAAGCCATGCTGTCAGCCCTTCTCTGGGGTGGCATGAGGAGCAGGATAAATCGGCAAACAAATAGCACATGAGTCATAGCTGAGGCTGGGACTTGGTCTGCATAGTAATGACTGGGGAAAAAATCCCCACCTTGCTTGTTTTCCAGTGTAAGTATTAGAGGAAACTGTAAGCTGATAATAACAAGTAAGAGGTAGCCATCAGAGCTTGTCTGAGATGTAAGCTGAATCCTCCTTTTCCTCCAATTCTACTTTACATTGATTTTTCATTGCCCTTTTTCCTCTGTAGTGCCCACAGACTCCAGGGCTTACTCTGCTGTTCTCCTCTGTTAGGTATCAGCTGCTCTCCTTGAAATGCCAAACCACCTCTCTGATTGCCAGGCTGTCTCAATGTCTGCCTGGAAAGCAGAAAACCCTGTACTGAGTATAGCAGTCCAGACTCAAGGTATTTTATTTCTTTTATTCAGCTAAATATTTAACTGTGAGGTAAGTAAAATTAAGACTTGGGTTTGGGCTTTGAAATGAGATCCCCAGTTACCCTGAGGCTGGGGAGGAGCACCTGCAGAATTTGTGTGTCCTTGCTCCTTGGGGCTGTCTGTGACCAAGCCAAGGAAAATTGGCATACAACAAACTTGACATCCAGGGCTAAGGTTTGAGCTTCTTTTGCTTCTATCTCTTTCATTACCCCAAAGCATGGGGACCTATTTTTTGCTGTCCACACTGTACAGAGCTTTTCTTTTGTGAGGGAAGTGCCCTGTTCTGTGTGGATGTCCAGGGACTGCTTGCTTCCTGAGGCCAGCCAAACAGCCACACTCTGGATTTTATTTAGGTCTTCAGTGAAGACCTCTGTTCTTCTCATCGACAGTTATCAGTAAAAGTGTTGGCAATACTTAGGAGTAATAGAGAAACCACTTTGAATAGATTTAATGTTTTTAAAAGCTGCTAGCTGGCTTTGTGGGTTGCTTGTACAGGCACCCAGGCAGCAGTGATGCTATTGATGTCCTTCTCAACTCCAGTGACTGTGATCTAGATTATTCTGATCAGAATGAGAGGCAGTAAAGGAGTTCTGTTGCAGAGCAGAGTGTTTTGGTGTCTTTTCAGAACAGCTTTTATTTCTCAATCACATTTGAATTGACAGTGGAAGGTTAGGACCTGGTTAGCATAGATTTTCTGTTTCAGAGCTGTCATGCCTGTTGATCTCTGGGAGCAGCAAAACTGTGCTTAGAGCTAATGTAGCAGAGTGAAGCATGCACTGTCTGAGCTGACAGGAACAGGTGTTTTTGCTGTCTTCCAGAGCTATCAAGTCAGAAGTGTAGATGAATGCTGTAAAACACAGTAATTCAGGAAGGAAAGGAGATGAGTAATAGAGAGTGAGTGGAGCTACCTCTGCGGGGGGAGGGAAGTATTTTGTGGGGATTTCATAATCTCCAGTAAGTGCTGGGTGAAGTAGAGATTCCAGACATTAAGGAAAGTTAATTTGTCTTGATAACTGACTGTTTGTTTACCCTGACTGTAACAGGGTTTCCACTGCTCCTGCTGATACTTGGAGAAGAGAAACCCAGATTCAGAAGTCATCTACCTAGTGCTACAGCATTGACATTGACCAGGTTATAGAGGTCATCAGAGCATGCAGTGAACAAAAAGGTGTTCAGAAGAGAAGCAAGGTAGCACAGAAGTGTCCTGGGGTGGGGGGATGTGTTTACAGGGCCATTGTATCTGACATACTGTCTTTAGAGCAGTGCCTTGACCATTACAGCTGAAAGCCCAGGACCACGTTGAAGGCCACTAAACTGCTCAGTCTTTGGGTGATCCTGCAAAGATTCAGCATAACCTTGCTGGCATTTGGAGTGCTGAAACACACATGGCGGCAGGATTCGGGCTACTGAGGCATTTTAGTGGGCTTGGCCAAGACCAAGGACTCTGAACACCAATGTTGATCCTTCTCTGTTCTGATGGGGAGTTACAATTTGCTCCTTCTCAAGAAATGCTACTCATTACTCAGCTCTCTTCCCTCATATCACATTGTCAGAAATATTTGGTATGGAGGATCTGAAAGGAATGTATTTTGAGTTGCAGTTTAATTTGTTCTGTCCAAGCATGCCGCTTACATAAGTCTCATTTGTACAAATCTATTGCTAAGACTATTATTTTGTACTCAAAGTTGTGTATTTTTGACATTTCTTATTGCTCATGCAAAAATATTTATGTATATAGAGAAGAAAATTGTTTTGCTGCTTCTTGCATTCTGTTACCATGTTTTTCACTTGTGTGCTTAATGCTTTCCTATTTTCTTGGGCATTTGCATAAACAACTGCAAGATTTCAGTGGTCTTTCTGCAGCTGTTGAAGGTTTTTAACTCTCACTTCCTTTAACAGTGCCCTCCTTGAAAGAGATTTTGGTTTATTTTTGTGTGAAAAATAAAAATCCAGAGCACAACTTTGTTGTGGTTGGAAAGATGGAGAATTTGAGCCCAGTTTTCCAGGAGCCACTACTTTGCCATGATGAACTGGTTTGATGTTCTTTTTGAGGAGCAGTCACTTCCTGGTGTCAAGAAATGTTGAATTCCTGTTTTGAAACAAGCTGTTAAGTAGAATGGCATTGTCTTTCCTGTACATGTTGCACCTGTGAAAATACCTGAAAAGAACAACAAATAAACATGAGCATTCTCCAGAAGTGCAGCAGGTCTGCAGGATTTCTTTGTGCATTCACAGTTTCTTGGGTTTAGTGCCCAACTTCATAGTTTCCAACACTTTACCTGTATATTAAATTACAAAGGTTATTTGCCTGATTTGGAATGGTTTCTCTTAAGTCAAAATGTTTCTCATGCAAAGAATTTACAGAATGCTCCTTTCTGAGGTGTCAGTGTACCTGAAACAAATGCAGTAATACCCAACAAAAGAGAGAGAGAGCCTAAAAAGGAAATAGCTTTCCTACAACTACTGCCTGTGCTATGTTTTAGCTGGGCCTGAGCAATTCACATGATCGTGTGCAATAAACAAAACAGCAGTGGAGCTGCATGGTGTGATTCATTTCAGTGCCAGACACTGACCTTCGTGATTCAAATGCTGCATGCTTGTGTGCAAGGGGTTGTTCCTCATGTTAGTAGAATGAAAAATGGTCAGCATCTTGGCTCTTTCAGAGGCATTTTTCAGCTTGCTAATGATTTGGCAGAAATTCTCTGGGAGTAATGTTTTTAAATGATACAGAGACACTTTCTGAAGTCTGAATCTGCCTACAGTCTTCGTGATTTCTGATAACTGCCCTGCAAAAAGAATTGTGCAGTTTAGAACTGGATTTCCTTCCTCTGGTGCCTCTTTTAGACGAGAGGCAGAAAATACCTGCAGGTACAACCATGGTGTGGATTTTCTCCTGCTCAAGTCTAATTCATCAGAAGGAACTGGACCAGTCTCCTTTCATGTCAGAGCATCTACACCAAGACTTAGCCTTGTTCATCTAGAATACGTTACCTTTGCACTTTCAATTACTTGGTCTCTGATTTCTCATGTTTCAGTGTAGAGCAGGCTTGATCAAGTCACTTCTGAAACTACCCAGCCAGTTCCTGTGATTTTTAAGAGACTAAATGTGAAGTAAGAATGAAGCCTAGAGACTCACTTGAGGCAGCCTGACTGCAGCTTACTAATTTGAGCAAGTGGGAGGCCTGAAAGAAGTCCTCTAAGTGCCAGGCTGATTTCAGTTTGTGTCTGGGGGTTACCTGATGTGAAAGGCAGCAGCAAGTCCCTGAGTGCAGGTGGGAGCTGAGGCTCCAGCTGGGTTTGTTTCTGGGCACCAGAATCTCACACGTTCTCTGCAGCTCTTCTGGTACCTGTCTGGTCCTTACCCCCTCTCCCTTAGCATGTTGCAGGAGTTCTTTTAACTAAAGTAGATCTTCAAGGAAAGAAAATAATTAAAAAACCATTTTATATTTGAGATTTTTTTTTAATTTGTGCTTTTGTTGGGACAGTAATTAGTCCAGGTGAGTTATATGAGACAGAAGACCAGGCTATATGACTGCAGTAATTCTTCCCAGCTTTGTTCTGTAGGAGAGGTTAATGCCACTTTGATAAGACCTCACTTTATTGGTGCCATTGTCAAGGTGAGCCTGGGTATTGGTAGAGAGAAACTCTCAACCTAATTTAAGGAGTGTGAAGAAATGGCCCTTTTGAGAGCCGTTGTAATGCACCTTAGGCCAGCACTAGTGCTGCGTGGCTCCGGAAGGCTGGCTCTGCTAACCAGCTCCCTCGAAGGAATTCATTAGCTTAAGACCCGTGACTAATGAAAGATGTTTTGTTCTTTCGAAGCTCAAGCTAATTTCCGTGAAGGTTACTATTACCAAGCAACAGGTTCTGTGGAGTGTCTCAAGGGGCTGACACCACAGTCCCTCCACAAGTGAAAGACAGGGTACCATGTACAGGGCCTGGTTTGCAGCCTCCTTTCTTGAAATCTGCTGTTTGACCAATGTGGGAGCAAGAGATCAGCACATACCTTGTCACCATCATATCACTGTGAACATAAAGCAGGGTTCAGCCTCTGCTCAGATGCAGAAATGCACCACAGCTTAACCAAGGGAAAACGTTTGACCTAACTTTCAGCATCAATGAGTTAGGCATCTAACTTCAGCTACCCCTCTGTGCCCCCTGGGTACCTCCAGGTGGTGAATCATCTCTTCTAGCCATTTTCTTTCTTTCATTCTCTGCAAGTATATTTTTAATACCTTCAGCAAGACAGCCTTTCAGTTCCACCTACAGAGAGTCATCCTCACAGTCTGGGACCTAAATATAGTAACAACAGAGGCTGTGACGAGGCGCAGAGCGTGACTGCTGCAGCGGTCACAGTGATGGTCTGTGGGACTGCAGAGCAGTCTGGGTTACTCTAACCCAGTGCTGTGTTAATAGACAGAAGGAGGGCTGTCAAATGTCATGTGTTGTTATTTCCATCAGGTCTGTGGGCAAGGCAAGATGAGTTTCTAAGAGCTCTTTCCAAGCTCTAACAATGCTGATTGGTGTTTCTGTCCCAGGCTCACCAGAAGGGTTGTCTGCAAGGGATGTCCGGGGTTGTTCTTTGTTGAGTAGAGGTGGAAATGTGGGGTCACTGAGCAGGCAGGAGCTTCCCCCTGGATGAAGGTGCTCAGGGGCTAACCTTTCCTAGCCTTTGCAAGAACTGGTAAGCGTGTTTGAAAAGTGCTGGAGCTGCCAAGGGCTCATTTGTTTGCAAACCACTTGTGCATAAGGAGGTGGTTTGTGACCTAATCGGAGAACCAGATATGAAAGAAACTCCCTTTTTCGTGTGTGTCTCTGTATCCAGCAGGTTGTGGCACTGTGCAATGCTCTTCTGAACTGCGATACCTTAAAGCAGTTTGCCCAGCGGCTGAAGAGTGGAGAGAGTCTTTACGCAGATCTGCCCAGCAGGGACCCAAGCACAGGGAGATCAGGAGCACTGCTCTCATCAGAAGTACTGGGTAGGGCCCCAGGAAAGTTCTCTGCTCTCTGAGAACTGCACCCAGGAAACAGATTTTGTTGGGTGTCAAACCCAAAGTGAGCACATTCTGGTCCAAGCAGCTGTCACTGGGTTGCACTTCTGAGCAGAAACTGGCACCATGGCTTCTGTCTGGGTGGGTGCTGGAGATGAGCAGATGGCTGCTTTTTGCCTGTTTCATCTTGAGCTCAGAATGACACCCTGGTGACTGGTTTGACTACAGCAGGTCCTGTATCTGGAAGGCTCAGAAACCAAAGATGCTAGATCAGTGCTCTCTAACTTGTAAGCTGGTTTGGTTTGCCTCTTGATGGCTGAACTATTCTGCTTTACATGCAACTCTAAATTTAGTTGGTTTTAGTACTTTTAAAGGACTAATACTGCTTGAGGCCGTGGGCAATGTCTGGTATTTAGCTGGAGTGATTTGTCTCTCTCAGGTTAGACTGCATCCCCCAGGTGAAAGCCAGACTGGTACCAGCACACCAATCAAATAGGAAGCAGTTGTGCTCTCCTAAAAATTGGTGGGGTTTGTGTTGGTTTTGGTATTTTACTAGCAAGTGAGAGTGCAGAACTTTCCAAGGCAGGCGTGAGAAAAGAAATGCTGCTGTCATAGGGAAATAGTAAGTGCAACTTGCAGGAGGGCTGAGCAGCTGTTCAAGTGGATGACACTTTTCTCTCTTCAGATCATTACAGGCAAGAGATTTCCACTGCCTTGCTTCTTTATTAGGGAGCTGTCTTATAATAATACAAATTACTAACAAGATAAAACTATACAAATTCTCAGCCTGGTATCGATTTTCCTTAAAACTGTAACTTTCCTTGAAAGTAACCCAGTGTGGCTGCCATCAGGTTTTAATGATCTCTGTGACTGCAATCTTTTATGCTAACATCCTGGAGGTAGCATTTACTGCTTGGTTTCCTGGCTTGCCAGCACAGTCTCTGCGCACACTTTGTGTCAAAGTGTCAGACAGATGATGCGATGCAAATTGTGCACAAACTCCGAGGTTACAAGATTAGCTAACCTCTGCTCTTGATATTTTGACCTTCCCCGTGTCATGCTCTCAAGAGGTTACCTGCCTTGTTAGACCTGGCAGTGATGGGGTGACAGCATCACTGACACAGAGGTGGTGAAAAGGATCTGCTTATTTTAGCTGCCTAACTAGTTTTTCTCTTGAGGTCCATCTGTATCCAGTGGCTCAGAAATCTGGTTTAGGTGCACCACAGTGCCCTTCCATTCCAGCAAGTGCATAAAGGCAGTGCTGAATCACAGTCTGAGATCTAAGTGGGTGGAAAATGCATTTCATTACACTGCAGCCCAAATTCTTCAATTTCCTTTCACTTGCTGGGAAGCTCGATTGCTTTGCTATTCTGGCAGTGGGATTAGACATAAGCCTTAAAAGCCTTCTTTCCTTGAAAGGGCCACCAAGGGTTTCTTGGCTTTCCCTCTGGTCTCCACTGGCTTTAAACACAGCCGTTCACCTCCAGCTTGCTTCATTTCAGTGTAAAGCCTGGCACAGGTGAATTCCATCTGGCTCTTCCTGTCACCAGCACTGGTTTCCCTGCCCACACTTCTCCCATGGGTTGTATGCATCACCTCTCCAACACCTCTTGCATATAACTCTGCCTACTCTTGCTGGCTGTTTGACCACCCTCCCTGAGAAGCAGGAGACAGTGCCTTGTGGCAAGAAGCCACCCAGGTGCTTATCTGAATTTCCTCTGGGCTGTGCTGAGAGTCAGAGGCATATGCCCATGGGCTCCTTCACCCAGTCTCCAACCCAGTCTTTTCTACTTCCTTCTGTTCCTCACCTTCCTGCAAAATGAGAGCAGGTGAAATTGCCAGTGCTGTGCAGTGAGTCCAGAGGTAACATGTGAATCACTTCCTGTTATGTCTACTGGTGGCTGCTTCGTCCCCATCCAATCAGCAAATCATTTACATCTCATTTCGGGAGGTAGAGCAGAGCTGTAGTCAGAGGGACATCTTTCTTGGACAGTGTTTTGCAGACAAGATCCTCTAAAAATCCCTGGGTGATTCCTTTTTGGAAATGCCCTGTGGCACTTTCTGTGGACATCTTATTTAAGAACCAGCTTGACCCAGAAAGGTCAGCATGGTGGAGATCCCTGTGAGTGTGACTTTTGGCAGTCTGGAGTGGCTCTGGAGGCTTTAACAACAGTGCCAAAAGTCCTGTAGAGAAAATTAATCTCTCGCAGAGCCAGGTTGCTGCAGAAAATAAACCAGGGACTTCAGTGAAGTGCCTTTAGCAGTTGCAACTAACCTGACTCCCTTCCTCTCTCCTGCCTTCCTGGCTGTGCACTTGGCCCAAATTAATTTCTGATGTCTGGAAGTCCACACCAGCATCACATCTCTTGTGTGGTTGAGCAGGTGGCAGGAGGTAAGATCATGAAGGATTTTGTTCAAGATAGCACTACAGAGAGGCTACAAAATTGGGCAGACAGCTTATACCATTTTAACTTGGTACAGTTACAGTGAAAAGGAGAAATATAGGTCCCATTTGGCATTGCTGGTCTTAGGGAGGAAGATTGAGCAAGTCAGGGAGTATGTGGCAGGACAAGAAGTGGTTGTACCAGCAAGAATACATATGACCTTCAGTTGTGCCTCCAAGCTTCTGTTTCACAGAAATCTCTAATTGCTTTGGGTTTGTAGAATGATGAGCTACAGATAGACAAAAAGGCATCGGAGGGAAATCATTCAGTGGGCAAGGGAGAGCAGCCTGCTCTCCTCAGCTTTCTTCCATCTGCTGGTCTCCACTGAGAAGCTGAAAAGGCAATGGCTGGGGATCCTGCTCTGCTGGCAATCCACACTGGTTATTTGATTCACTTTACAGAACCACGGAATCAACCAGGTTGGAAGAGACCTCCAAGATCATCAAGTCCAACTGATCACCCAACCCTAATTAATCAACCAGACCATGGCACTAAGTGCCTCTTCCAGGCTTTTCTTAAACACCTCTGGGGACATTGACCCCACCACCTCTGTGGGCAGCCCATTCCAAAGGGCAATCTCTCTTTCTGTGAAGAACTTCTAAGATCAAGCCTAAACTTCCCCCTGCACAGCTTGAGACTGTGTCCTCTTGTTCCGGTGCTGGTTGCCTGGGAGAGGCCAACCCCCACCTGGCTACAGCCTCCCTTCAGGGAGTTGCAGAGAGCAATGAGGTCTCCTCTGAGCCTCCTCTTCTCCAGGCTAAGCAACCCCAGCTCCCTCAGCCTCTCCTCCCAGGGCTGTGCTCAAGGCCTCTCCCCAGCTTTTTTGCCCTTCTCTTGACACCTTCCAGCAGCTCAACATCTTTCCTAAACTGAGGAGCCCAGAACTGGACACAGGACTCAAGGTGTGGCCTAACCAGTACTGAGCACAGGGGAGAATGACCTCCCTGCTCCTGCTGGCCACACTATTCCTGATCCAGGCCAGGATGCCACCAACCTGATCTCCTTCTATGCCCCAGCACTGATCCCTGGGGGACACCACTAGTGCCTGGCCTCCAGCTGGATGTGGCACCATTCATCACCACTCTCTGGGCTCAGCCCTCCAACCAGTTCCTAACCCATCTCAGAGTGCTGCTGTCCAAGCCATGGGCTGACAGCTTGGCCAGGAATTTGCTGTGGGGTACGGTGTTGAAGGCCTTGCTGCAGTCCAGGCAGACTACATCCACAGCCTGCCCCACATCCACCAGGCAGTCACCTGGGCATAGAAGGAGATCAGGTTGGTCAGGCAGGATCTGCCCTTCCTAAACCCATGCTGGCCATCCTTCAGGTGCACAGTGATTGCCCCCAGGATGATCTGCTCTACAGTCTTGCCTGTCACTGAGGTAAGGCTGACAGGCCTGGAATTCCCTGGTTCCTCCTTCCATCCCTTCCTGTGGATAGGCATGACATTGGCAGCTTCCAGCCATCCTGGTTGGGTGGTCTATAACAGACTCCAACCAGGATGTCAGCCTTGTTGGCCTTCCCTCTAATCTTCACCCGCAAGCACTCAACCTGATTGTCCTTAATCTCTAGTTCCATGGTGTCTAGTGCCTCCCTGATGTACAGGGCCACCCAACTCAATGGTATAGAAGGTCTTTTCCAGCCTTAATGATGCTGTGATTCTACAGGGCTGCTTTTCCCACTCATTCCCAGTTATGCTTACTTCAGCCTCCAATACAGTCGGCTCTTGAGATCTTCCCCTACTCAAATTTGGATCTGATGCCCATGTACTAGGACCAGAGAACCACTCATGGTAGAGCAGTGCAGCTCTCCTGCTGGAAGAACTCTCTCTTCTCTTTACTGTTCTTTGTAACTCATGTACTTGTGCCTGGAGAACAAAGGGTTTCCATCTCATACTCAGATTGTCTCCACACTCACACAGGAGAGGCCACAGGGTTCCTTGTGGCATGGACTGTTCCTGTTCAGTTGTAGGAGAGTTCAACTCTGCTACCTAAACCCACTGGCTCCTCTTAAGCCCAGCAGTGTCCTGGCTTCACACAGCCTGCCCTCCCCCCCCAGGATGGGCAGGAAAACAAGCCCAAAAAAACCCTCCAGGTTGAGATGAAGAGTTTACTGAGATAATAGCTATACAATTACCTTAGCAGAAGGTGTGTGGGGTGTTTTTGTTTATTGAACTTAATATTGGCCCATCAAAGTCATGTTTGGGTTTGCCAATAAATCATCTACTGCCCAAGAGAAGTGGAACATCTGAAAGAAGCCATGTTAAGCACCTAGCCATCACTAAAAGTCAATAATTCATATTTGAATATTAACACTGGTTTCACAGTCTGCCTCTTTTCCACCCCACCCACCCCAATTTCCCCCTTTTCCCCCTCTTCCCCCTCAAACCCACAGCACCTGGGCTCTGCTGCAGTCTCCTCCCACTCCAGGTGTGGACACTTTGCCCTCCCCACCCACTCCCCTATTTAATCCCCACCAGGAAGGGCAGCAGCCCTAAGCTGAGCCCCTCGGGGCTGAGGATCCTCCTCTGATCTCAGGTGAGTGCCCACAGTGCACACTGGGTGATGGTGGTGGTGACTACAAAGGCCGGGGGGCCTGGTGGCCCCCCGGTTGTTAGGGCTAGTATTGATGACTCCCCCAATCCCCTCCACGGGTGCTGGCTGGGGCTGAGCTCCTCTGTGTGGTATCTTGGCTGCTTGAGGGTCTTGCCCCTGGCTCTGGGATGGCTGCAGTAATGGAGCAGGAGCTGTTTAGGCAGGGGGGAGATGGGTCCCAGGGCCATTCCTGGTGCTGCCGCCTCTCTGAGGGGCGGTCTGGAGCTGGCTCCCTCACGTTTGTATCTTGTGCAGTAACCACAGCAATACCCAGCTCATGCCTAGTTTAAAAAAAAAGAGACTAGAAAACTGCTTTACTGCAGAGTCAACACCACTATGCTTAAGCTTACAGCAGCATCACAACTGCAACACTATCCGTAGCCCTGGCTCTGTGGTTTGTCACAGCTCTTTATGTGAAGGACCATGCCCTGAGCTCCCTCCAGCCTCTTTTCCATCCATAAAACCACATCCTTTGACTTCAGCCTAGAGGAGAGAGGACTGAGGGGAGACAATAGCAGCCCAAACCAGCTTGGGATGAACCTCATCTTCCAGCAGGAGCTGGCTTTATTATTTCAAGGCTATTTCAGCCTTCACAACCATTTGTTTCCTCCTAATGCCTTAGTTTTCAAAGCATGCTCTAACCTCACAGTGTAAATTTAAAGGCTATCCAAATTTAGATAACTTTAAGCTGCAGCAGGGGAGGAGAATGAAGCAGCAGCTATCAGTCCGTGCTGGATTTGGTAGCTTGGAGTGGAAGAAATCATGAGGGTGTTTAAAGCAGTCAGCAAGGGGCTGTATTGAGAAGAATGCCTGTAATGGTTACAGATGTGCTGTCCGTGTACTGTTGTATGTGATTCAGCCAGATGCACCACCTGGGGCATTTTGTTTGTTATTTTTTACAGCTTGCAACTGTCCTTTGTGTCAGAGAAATCCACATATTTATTTCTCCTGAGGACCTCTAATACCAAGTTGAAGTAAACCAGGCTGATGTGACTTCCAGCTTTCTCTGTCATAGCTACAGCACAACCCCCTCACGCCTGTTAAAGACAGCCTTCCTCTCCAGAGGACACCTCATCTCCTGGATTCATACTCTTCAGAACTGAAATCAGAACAGGAGCAAACATTAGCCTCATTTTTACTTAAAATGTGAAAAATAAACTAACTATTTCAGGCTTTTCCTCAGAAAGTGAAAATGGATGTGTTTTGAAATAAACGGTGGTGTCCTGTGAAAGGAATCAATGATAAGAAGCAAGGAGTCAGAAATGATTTTATTTTCATGTTTGAGATACAAAATGATTAAAAATTCTCCATCTGGGAATTCTCAAGTTCTGCAATATTTTACAGTCATCTAAGAAGTATGGGATGAAAATCCATGACAAACTTCACAGTTGGAATGAATAAACTGCAAGAGAAGGGTGGGTGGCTCTTGCGTTAAGCTCTGGGATAAAAGAAGTGGAGAATAGGGAAGAGCTGTGGGCAGTGCAGGCAGTAACATCCCCTTGGCTTGTAACACCTGCAGGGAAGCCTCGTGCTCTGTGGGGGCTTCCCTGTGAGGCTCTCTCCACAGAAGTAGAGTCTTGTTGGCTGAGGGTGGGGATGCTGATGTGGGACCTGAAGAATTACAGGCAGCTGTAATTGGCCAAGGTCTCCTCGTGATGGGCAGTGAATGCAAATTTTGTTGTCCCCTGGCAAGGACAAAACTATTTGACCCCTTTAGACCGGGCAGTGGAGGTGAGGAATTTTTGGTAAGAAGGAAGGTGCTTTTCTTAAGGATCCTAGGTGGTGTAGGCAGGGCTCAGAGAACAGCCTGTGCCTAAAACCGCCCTGAGCTGCTTAAATTAGCAGCTTAGTCATACAGCCTTCCAGTGCTGTCAGTGCAGAGGCACAGTGAGCAGCATAAATCTTCATGTGAGCACAACCTAAGAACAGTTGTGAGGAATCCACACCTGAGCTCACTGTAGGTAAGACTGGCTTGGTTGAACTTGCCAAAGGACCCCTAGTAATTTGACACCCCCAGCAAGAACTGGCTGCATGTGCTGGGAGCAAAGTAATAGCACACTCAGAATCCTCCCACACCTCCTATCTTCCTGTCTGCAGCAGGTACCCAGGCACAGTGATGCGGCAGTACAGTGCCAGCTCTTACAGGTGTCCCACCACAGCAGGGTTTCTCCAGGCCTGGTTCCTTTACTGAGATTTGTGAGCAATCACTGACAGGTAAACAGACTATCAATTTTGGCAAGTTTTTCACAGTATAAAATAACCTTTTCCTTTGTATTTTATGCTAATATATGCAGATCTCTTCTGGCAACTAAGCACAACTTCTCTTACGAAAATGTTTTTCACATGGAGCTGTCTGGTCCTGTGCCCCAGAAACATGCACTGTTCTTCTCACTAGATGGAGGGCCAGGGCTGTGAAAGCTGTAGTTTTTCTGATTCCTCCTGTTGCTGGTGAAGTTGAGATGACTGCCACAGCCATCTAGCAAAGCTTTGCAGTGCATCCATGTTCTCAACAGATAAAGGAATGCATATTTGAATCTGCTCAAGCCTGTAATGTCCTCTGGTAAGAAAACATTGAGTAAAGGGAATGTGCAAAAATGCCATGAGGTTGTAAAGATTAAGATGCAGTGAAGACTTCATGAAATCCAGTTGCACTGAATGAATTTCTCAGTCACGTCTGCTTGGCTGATGCATTGTTAATCCTGCCAGTAAGCTGCTGTATCTAATCTGTTTTCATTAGGGAGAGTGAGGATTGCCATTTGTTTTGCTTTCCTTTCTTCCAGTCATCATCCTGCAGTCCCAGCGCATGTAACACTCACTAGTCCTGGTATCAGAAGCAAAGACCTCTCTTGAGAGATGCTTTCCAGGTGTACAATTTAGGACAGGTTAACCTCCTCAAGCCTTTCTGTGGCTTTGCCTTTCACTTCCCAGAAAGTTTTGTTCCCTCTGTCCTCTTTAAACACCTCTCTCTGATGTCAGGTCAGAATTCCCTGAGAACTGTTTCCAAGACAGAGAATATAAACCCAGAGGCATGTTTTAGCCAGCAAATACAACTTACAACATTGTATTTATTAAACTCATCACCTTGCCTCTTATCAACTATAAAAGAAGCCAATTTATGGAAATGAATGCCTTTGGTTTTGTCTTTGCTTAACAAATCACTTGCTCGGACATGAGAACTGTTAAGGGGGACAGCACATTATTAGGGCTAATAGAGAAAGAACCATGTTCAAACTGAATTAAAAAAAAAGTATCAGGGAGCAAATGCTGTGCCCCCAAACAAGAGATTACAGCATTGTTCACCTGAAAGGTAATCTTCAAATTCCCTTTAGGAGATATTCCCAGCCTGAGCTGCCTGGAAATTGTTTGAACTATCCCAAAACTCAGATAAAAGGTATGACAACAAAGGGGAATGATTGAATGTAAGGGCACTTGAGACAAAGACACCTCCACAAAACATTCTCTACAGAATAATAACCTTGAGAGGAGTCGTTGTACAGGAACTTACATCTGCTGAGATCTGAAGCCTGGCACAAGAACCCAAGCACCCAGCTCTTGTTGTTGGACAGCAGTTGGACTTTATCTCTGCTTTTCATGGTGCAGTTCATTATGGGGCCAGAGGGATTTACCAGAGCAGCAAATGGGATCCAATGCTGAAACCC
Source organism: Dryobates pubescens (assembly GCF_014839835.1). NCBI lineage: Eukaryota > Metazoa > Chordata > Aves > Piciformes > Picidae > Dryobates > Dryobates pubescens. The sequence goes on from NC_071639.1 coordinate 14,751,767, forward strand.
ACCTGGTAATAATGGAGAACATCCCTCAGAGGGTGCAAGTGTTTGGTGTGCTCTCTGCTCCATAAAGGGGAAAGCTGGCATTTAGTCCCTAGTGCCAGGCAGTTTTGGAATCCTAGGTATTGGAGCACCCCATAGCACACTCTATGACTGCTTTCTCTTTATCCAACATGGTACCTTTAGATATATAAAAGAAAGAAGTATAAAATATGGGAAATGTATACTATAAAAATTCTGATGCAGTCAAGTAGCACTTCATATCCTGTGCTCCTTCAAACACCCACCAGGGAGATGGGAAAGCATTCTGCACTCAGGTCTCCCTCATCCCTCTTGGAATGCTGTGAGAGTTACAGTAAAAGAATATGAACATGTCATTAAAAAAAAAAAAAAAAAGGCAGAAGCTGTGTGATTTACATCCCAAGAATATTTTCATTATTCATTTCTGTCAGGCTGCTTCCCAGTCTTCTGTTCACTTTAGATCAGAAGGGTTTCATTTTCCCTGTCGACACAGAAAGGCAGTGAGCCTGTCAGCAAATCCCCAGGGAAGGAAAAAGGCAATTAGATGAGCAACATCATTTTACATTCTTGTAGTGGAGATAAAGGCTTCTGGTGCCACAGGACCGCCGTGTGCTGTGTAACAGAGCGTGAGCGATAGCAGGAGTGGGAAATGCGGCTGGGCTGTGTGCCGTGCCTCAGTTGCTATAGCAATGTGTGACACTGCTCTGACTTACTCCAGCAAGCTCTCCATGCTATGCCCCTGAATGATCTGGCAATTCAGGAAGACTGAGAGCAAGGACCCTGCTCAGATCTGGAGACAGACCTCATTAGCTTTGAGGATTAGACACAATGCCTAGCACAGATGTGAGTTATTGGCACACAATCGTGAAGAAGAATATAGAATGCTTCTAGTGAGGCCACTCAACACGGATGTTGGATTACTCTTCAGCCCTCCAAAGACAGCCAGTTGTAAGGCTGGTGGAGGGATGACCCTCCTGGAGCTGCCATTCTAATCATAACTATTTGTACTTAAGCCCAGACTAAACCAGCTCAGAAGCTTCTATGACTTTTGGGGGAGTCACATTGATACTCACAGGACTGCGAAGAAATGTAAGTCCTTAAAGGTTGCTCTTTGCTCCCAAGTTAAGTCTTTGGACTATTTTTACTCTGAGAAGTGCATCTCCAAGATGACTTGAACAGGCACAGCTCCGTGCAAGTGTTGGCTATTCCCTTTTCTCTTTTCATCATCAGCATGTCTCTGCTGCTCTGGGAGGGGTGAGAAGGAAGGGGCAGGACTGCTGCCATTCTGCTTTCCTCTGCCTGGCCTGTGGTGCAGAGGTTTTTCAGTGCCCAAGGCTTCGGCTGATGCAGTGAGGTTATCAGGTACTTTGCAAAAGGTAAGGCACGTTTCAGTTTCTTTGTGCTGCTGAGAAGCATCCCCTCAGCTTGAATCAAACTGTTGGAGACTTTGAAAGCAGAATGCTAACAAAGTTTCAGTAGTATGAAAAAGATCTTTCCATTCCTGCAGGTGTTTTTAACTTTTTTTTTTTTTTTTCACCTCATGACTAAGATCTTAACAAGTTTTGACTCTGTGTCATTGGCCATACTTTCTAAATTTGTATTTTGTAAAGTTCCTTGGCAAGCTAATGGGAAGATCGGTGAGGGGAAAGGGATTTTGAAACCTCTGCTTTCAGAGGTGACTGCAGTTGACTTCTTCTCCCAAAAGCTTTCACTGCCTGTTAGTATTTTCATGTGTCCACAGAGCTGACTGGAGTTCTAATAAACCTCTTGAGAATGCTGTACTGATAATCTCTGAATTAATTAGCACTGCACACCTGAAAAGGTGAGGCTCTGTGAATTCACAAATGACAATTAGCAAATAGGTCTGTTTTGTTCTTGAGAAGCACGTGCTCGGTGTGTAGCAAAGTCACAAGTTTGGGAAAGCTTTGATTGATTTGGGTTTCTCCATGAAGGGCCTGACCAAAGGTTTTAGGAGCAGAGATTTCAGAGAGGGCACCCACTGCTTCTTAAGGGTGGTTACCCCCTGGGTGTGGAGTCATCTGCACCTCTCCCCTCGATGTTCCACACTCTCCCCTGACCAAGCACCTGGCTTCTGGAGTGGCACTGTGCAGTCTGTCTTGGATTTCTTTTTATCTTTCATCTGCATGCCTGCCACCCATGCAGCCCGTGCCCAAAGCCTGCCCTTGCCTGGCAATCAACAGTGAGACCTGTCCCAAGGGAGAATGATTGCTCATGATGAAACCTCATTTACTCTCCAGAGACTGTGCAATAAATGCTGAGTCTGTAACCAGTGCTGCTCAGAGAATGCTTTGGTTAATAGCTTACTGATTTCATTGGCAAAGATTTCCTGCCTCCCTTGTGCTGGCAGTACAACAGAGTCAGACATTCAAATAATCCTGGTGATTTAGTTGGTGTAAATTGCCATATATTTTAGATCTGTTCTAATGCAGCTTTATTCCCAAACCCAAATAAATCACTGAAATGTGGCACAGTAGAACTCCATAATCAGACACGAGCTACTAGGCATGCGCTCTGTCACGACGCTGAGCTCTAACACCAACACACCTATTACAAGCCATCTCCTGAGGTGGGACTTCTGCTTGAAAAAGAAGCCATTTGGGAACTGAGTGCTTCACAGGTGTGAAGTCAGACAGCTCTGAGGTTCGATGCCACCTGCTCAGCAGCAGGGCTGTAAATTGCCTGGAGAGCATGGCAAGAAACTGCAGGAAAAAGGAGGAGTGGGCAGTTATGGGAAGTTCTAGGAAGGTTAAGAGCAGCTGGGAGCAACAGAGGACTGTTATGGATGACCAGAGCTGTCAAAGCTTTAAACTGAACACATTTGGTTGAAAATATTTACTACAGTCTGCTGCTTTGGTGTAACTGAGCTGTATTATTCTTGGATTTGTCTGAACATTTAAGGCAGCCCACAGAATCTGGAAGGGTGTGCGTTTGTTCAGGAGGGCTGAATAAGGTACAGCGTGGGTTGTTTGACAGAAGAGATTTCATGTTCTGCCTAGGCCTTTCTCTGGAAAAGCAGTGAAGGAAAAGGCTTCATTTTGTTGCCCAAAATAATAGAGCTTGGATAGGGTGGGCAAGTGCAGGAACTGATATTATCCCACTCCAGGACTGGGATACAGTTAGTAAGCTGGGAAAATACTTACTGGCAGTTTTATTTTTAAAAGAAATGCTATTATTACCTCAGAATTTGCATTGCAGAAGCTCAGATTCCCAGACTGGTGGGAACTGGAAGGGACTTCTGTAGACCATCTGGTTCAACCTCCCTGCTAAAGTAGGATCACCTGGATCATGTTGCACAGGAATGTATCCAGGTGGGTGATAAAAATGTGATCTTGAGCTTAGTTATTGTGTCCCATGGGTATCCAGGTGTTTAGGAGAGGAGAATTATGGAGGTGGAAACTGGGCTTATTTCAGCATTTCTGAGAAGTCCCCAGCTGACGTTTAGCACCCAATACTTGTTCAGACAGAGTGCAGCACAACAGTGGCTGAGATTGTCTATTTATGGCATTCAGAATGTCAAGCATAGTTTATATCCTTGCACTCTGCATATTTAAGAGAAATTTAAGTTGACAAAGCCTGTGAAAAAACCCTCAATCAAATTGTGTTTCTGTGTTGGTGGAATAGCTCTTGAGGAGACAGAATGTTCCCAGAAGATGCTTAAAACAAACATGCAAACAGAACTCTAAATTGGGACCAAGGCAAGAGTTCAAGTGCTTTATTTTCTTTCTGAGACAGGCAGCTTAACTGTTTGCTTCAAAGATGCAGATCAAACGAATGCCTAAAGTTCCACTGCCTTGCTGAATTGCTGTCGGGAAGGTGACTCTGGCTGCACTGAGGGACAGCGAGGTCCCACCCGGGGTCAGCTTCCCCCTGTGGCCCTTGTGCATCACAGAAAACTTCAATAAGTGGTGCTGACATCAATGGCACGAGGCATGGCTTCAGCTTTATCAATGATATGAAGGAAGTGTTTGTGATCAGAGAGTGTCAGGATGGATGCAGAAGCCTTGTCCCAGTTAGCCTTGCAGCAGCAGCAGCAGCTCCATGCTGTGCACACAGTACTGCCGAGACAGGGCTGTGGTCTCTGCCCAGCACAGAAACTCAGTCCTGCTAAGGCCTGCCTCTGAAAAGCCTTGAGGGCCTTGGGCGGCTGCCAGACATGAAAAATGAAAATACCCATGACTGGTCCTGGCTAATTGGGTTGGACTTTTCAGAGCTTGTCTCTGAGCTGAGTGAGGCTGCACTGGAATTAGATCTGTCTCTGCCATGCCCTTCTCCCCTCACACAGCACAGGCTCCAGATGAAACTGGGTTTAACTTGTCCCCATACACAATGCCCTGCTCTACACCCATCCTAGGAAATGCAGTGACTGGGTGCTGAAACTGCAGATCAGATCAGCGGGGTACACTGTGACATTCAGAGGTATGGGTAGAGCAGGGCCACCTGGCAAGAGTGCTGCAGGGTTTGCCATCTCCAGAACTTCTCTGGCAGGTGGGCAGAGGTGGAAAAACTTGAACATTAGCCTTAAGCACTGACTGAGGTAATAGGACATCTACTTCACTCTTCGGAAGATGGTCCCAGATGGAAGCCTCCCTTCCGAGCCCCAGGATAACAGAGTACAGCTAAGGTATGATCAGGGTATTAGACACATTGCTGCACCTTAGGCTGACTGAGCCTGGCCCTAATAAAAGCAGGGTGGTTACTGTGGAGCTGGGCAGCAGCACACAGGCAGGAACTAGACACATGTTAATATGAGGCAGTACAATGTTAAAGAAAAGCACGTGACATGAGAAATTACTTGAAAAGAAATATCTTCAGCTTCCAGTCGCTGAAGTTTCTTAAAGCAGATTGAATTGCACTGGACTCTGTACCCTGAAGGCAATTGTTGAGTGATCTCTCCTTGTCTTGCCCTATGAACCTTTGGTTATATTTTATCTCTCCTGTCAGGCTGAGGAGGGGAGTGATAGAGTGCCTTGGGTGGGCCCTTTGCATCCAGCCAGCATCAATCCACATGAAAGTGTGACTGGGCTTTGGTAGCTGGAATAGAGACCAGGAAATACTAATCTGGTCCCTAACAGCTTTTATTCAAACTGTTTTTAGAGTCACTTTTATTTCTTACTTTTATTCCCAAATAAAAATGTTCAGTTTCATGTTTGATTGCAGTGTATTTAGAGCAGGAGAAATAAATAATTCAGTTGTTCTTTCTAAAAATATGAGTTGATGAGTCAGAGAAGAATTTAATTTTCCCAATGTTAAGGCTGGCAGATTGGGATTATCATGATCAGTGTGTCAGTTTGCAATTAAGCCAGCAGATTGTTCAGGCAAGGCAAATAAAGGGCCCAGCCCACATCCCTGCATTTTGCTGAATGTTACTTCTCAGGTCAGCTACTGGTGATCCAAAATGTAAGGCAACGAACATTTACCACTGGCCTGGGTCCTGGTAACTCAGTGCATATTGTTAGAGCCTCATACATAGCAGGGAGGCACTGCTGCATTGAAGGCAAGGAAGCATATTTCTATTTATGGGAATCCAAGTCTCACCAAGAGCCTGTGTCAGCCACATAAAATGAGAAAACAGAAAAGGAAGCAGCTGGGATAAAGTGAAAAGACATGAACTCATCCAACTCCAGACTGCTGCAAGGACTACATGAAAGAAGAAACTGACAACCAAACCCCAGCACCACACAGAGCAGATCAATGATTTATTGACTGGGAACTGGCCACTCTGTGCTCATTGGACAGCCGTTACCCATATTGATCTGATGCCACTGCAGCTCAGCTCTGCCTTAGCTGTGCTCACACATTTTTGCCTTTTTCTCACTTTTCTAGCTAAAGGAATGGCTGTGTGTGGTAATTCACCACTTCTGTCATTCTGTGATGATTCTGTCTTCAGTATGGATAAAGCTCACTCAAGTCAGCTGAATAGCTTCATGCACTTAAGGCCAGACTCCAAAGGCAAATGTACAGCTTAAAGAGGTAAGATGAGAACCAAGCAGAACATGCCATTTTCCACAGCATCTCACCCAGGAATGTGAATCAGGCCACTGCAGCATACAGCATGGAAGAAGGAAGAAGAGAAATGCTTGTAACTCAGCTCCAGATGGCCTTTAGTGATGGACACTGAAGCTCCAAAGCTCAGCAAGCTTTGAGGCCAGGGCTGCATAGCCTGCAATGACATTGCCAGCTCTTGACACGTGGTGGGCATGTAGCACAGACCAATGAATCTGGTATTGGGTCTGAAGAGCTTACAGGCTGCTACAGACAATGGGGCATTTACAAGAAAAGGGGTAGGCAGGGAGTTAAAACCTAGCAGAGTGGAGAGGATAAGGCCATTAACAGTGCTTTGACTGCTGGCATGTGGGTTTTGAGGGGAGGAAAAGTGTCAGCATGAGTTGGCTCTTATGTCTCCTAACAAAAATAGATATTTATGTGTCTATGACAAGGTCTAGTGAAGACAGTGGAGATGTTGGCACTGTCCAATCTTGGGCAATCCTTACCTCTCCCAGTAGCTCCAAAGATGGGTTTAGTTATGTTCTAAATCAGTTATGCCTGGAAATTTAAGACCAGTTTGACCAGTTTGGGGCATAGACTTGCCATTCAGTTTTGGGCTGACTGCAGACTATGTTTCTGAGAAGCAGTCTCAGTAAGGAGAGGAAATTCCATCCCCCCCCCCCCCTTTATCTGGCTCTGGAATGGGCCTGATTCAGAAGCCCTCTATGTAACAGTATTCCCTCCCCCCAGTCTCTGCCTGCTTTGTCAGCAGCTGCTTTTCCTGAGGCATGGAGGAAGATGATATTTAAAAGTTGTTCCCATCAGTGTTAGGATGCAACAGAGAAATGTGGGTGCCCAGCTTCTGATGCCACAGTCTGTCTGTGAAGCACTGCTAATGCCTCACGTGCCGTAGAGGCTTCATACAGCCGGTCTTGGGAGATGAAGCATCCATGTTTAAGCTTCTAACAGCAGAGTGCAGTGTCTTACAAGGAGAAACATGCTTGGGTGGGCTTGGAAATAGCTGCAATACTTTTCTGTGTGATTTTCTTAGCCATGAGGCTGTTGAAGTGTTCTGTGTAAGCAGCTGAGAACTGTGATAGAATGAACCTGCTGCTGGAATGACTAAACTCTTGCACCTTTTCCATGCTTGTCTCACTTCAGAGCAAGGAGGCACATTGCTGTGGAGCAGGAACAATGTGCCTGTGCACAGAGCTATGGAGCAGAGCCACACTTGTGGCAGAGGACATCCTCCTGCCGGCTGAGGAACCCCTGCCCTACCAGCGGGGCTGAGCATTTCCTGCAACGGAAGCACTCCCTGTGCCACTGCCACTCTTCAAAGGAGATGAATGTGGGACCTCCAAGAGCTGGAAGAGATGATGAGAAAGAAGATGTGAACCCAGCATTATTGAATCTGGTTCAGAGATGCAGCAGATTGTGTCTGGGGTGGGATCAAGTTGTCATTCATACAGCAAACAACCAAATGAGCAAAACACCATAGTCAGAAAGATCCTTTTTTGTCTGAATTGAAAAAATAATCAGAATTAAATACAGTAGGGAAGATTTTAAGCAAAGGCACGAGTCACTGGCTTGTTCTCGCATGCCATGAGGGACTCTGAGCAGAATGTCTGTGCAGGTTTGCTGATCTTCCTTGCAAAGTCTCATTAAATCCATTGCAATGTGTTGGCACATATAACTTCAATACAACACACAGTGAGATTTAGTTCTTTCTATCTAAGTTTCTTCGAGATTAATTCTATTGGAAATCAGCAGATCCTGGAGTTCCCAGCATGAAATAAAATATCAGGATTTTTTTTTTTTTTGGGGGGGGGAGGGTGGAGCTGGAGGTTTTCAAGTTGTTTAGGTTTCTTTGTTTGTTTTTAAATCATGGCAACTTGATTGGTCATAAATACTTTGTCCCCTGGCACATGCACCTTTAACAATCAGGCAGCACTTTTCTGCAGCTGAGCCCACACACAGCCGAATGACAGCAGCAAATGCTGTCAGAAAGCTTCAGCTTTCATGGACCAGGGGCATCCATGTCTAAGTACAAATCACATGAGTACTGAGGACGCATGCAGCAGAGCTTTGTTGCACTTGGCAGGCTCTCTAGCTCGGCTGGTGTACCTGTCAGCAGCAGCTAATTGGTGCATTTGAAAATGAAGCTGAAAAAAGTCAGACATGAGGGACTTCTGTGTGCTGTCCTGTGACGAGCCAAAAGGTGCCTTCTCTTACATTCCGAAGGATGAACTTCAGTGCAGAAAGCAGTAAGTTAAACAATGGTGGAACTCCTTCCAGCACAGAAGCCACCTCCTCAGCATCAACAGACTCATGATCACTATGTCCTAGCAAGATGTGTAATGTACAGAGTGTCTCTCTCATAAGTAACTCCTTCAGACTTCCATTCGGATGGAACCACTTTTGCTGCTGCTTTCTGAAGTAAAGGTCTGCTTTGAGAGGAGAGGGATGGTTTAGTACTGCCTAGCCCCTTTAGAAGGTGAGACTCACCTGTAATAGGTTTCTTGCAAGCAGCACACTTCTTGGCATACAATTTGCTGAAGCAGTCCACACAGTATGGAAAGTCATCCTTGGAAATAAACCTTTGTACACACAGCTGGGTTTGGCACCCAGCACACACAAAGCATTCTTTATGCCAAGGCTGGTCATGGTAGGTCACTCCCCCAGAAGTTATGACCTAATGCATTGACAAACAAGGACAGAGCAAAGGAACAAAGGTGTGAAGGATCATCTTGTCCTTCCACTTGTTTTCTCTCTTCCAATATGCACAAGAGAGTGTGGTCACATCAACTGTTTTTCATCTGGAATATTGGCTGGCTGCAGTTAAGATGAACATATCACATGTGAGTATTCTCATACATTCATAGAATGGGTTGGGTTGAAAGGGACCTTAAAGTTCATCCAATCCCAACCCTCTGCCATGGGCAGGGACAGCTTCTGCTAGACCAGGTTGCTGAAGGCCTCATCCATTCTGGCCCAGGGAGGAAGCATCCACAACCTCCCTGGGCAACTTGTTCCAGTGTCTCATCACCCTCACTGCCAATAATTTCTTTTTAATATCTAGTGTGTATATAAAATATACTGGGAAAAGTTGGAAAGGGAGGCACTTTTATCAGACAAAATTGGGGATTACTAGGAGCCAGGGGATTTATGTAAACATCAGTGAAAATGTCAGCTTTGCTAAACCCACCAGCAACAGTAAAAGAACCCCAAAGCATTTGTCTTGGTCAGTAAGTTCATTTTGAATATAATCATGTTTAAATTAATGTTAACTATCAGGGCCAGCAGACACAGTTGAACTGGCTTTTGGTGACCCATGCCAAAAGCAGGACTGCTGTTAGTTCACCAGAGATTTTATGTGATCCTATCTCCTTCCCCAGCAGCAGTATTGCCTCCTCAGGGCAATTCTTCCTTTGGATGTTTAATTACCTTTTTGCAAGAGTAGCAATGGTGAGCAAATTGCTTCTCAAAGCAGGGCAGGCAGTAATTCTCCTTGTCTTTGGTGATCAGAGGCTTTGTCCCCAGCGGCTGCCGGCAATGCTGACAAATGAAGCAGGATTCATGCCAGGAGCTTCCCTGAAAGTCCATTTTGCGGGACCCTGCAAAAACCCAAAGCAAACAATGCTCCCAGACACAGTCTTGTAACACAGGCTTCAAACCTTGGCAGTGCTCTTGTTTTTAATCTCCTGCCTCAGCACTGGATTACCCAAGGAAGCACTTATCCCAGTGTAGTGGAGTCTCTAAGTGTGCACTTGAGATGTCAAGAGCAGCTTCAGTGCCCCACAATCACCTGCAAAGCAATGTTCTGAATTGCCTGAGCTGTGAGCTTTGGAGTCTGCCCCTGTATGACTGCTCTAGGGCTACTTCTCTGTGCTCTTCTCAGGCCACCCAGCCTGGGGACAATGGTCAGGTACATAGCACTTCCAGAAGTTAAGACTTGTTGCATATTTAATACATCTATCACTGTCCTGTCTTTTGTCTGCCTTGAACCATTTCCTTCACTTCCAGATGCATTATTTCTCTTATTCATCTGAAGCTGGCAAGTTTTAAGAAGTCAGCATTGTCCTGTGACAAAGTGCAGGGCCCTGCCTTGTCTTGCAGCTCACATTTCTGTTTGGGAGCAGCACGGAAGAGAAGTAGTCCCCTGAACACTGTTCTGAAAGGCAAGGAACTTGCAGCTTGGTTATTCAAGGCTGTGGTTACAACTAGAAAGGCAGTTCCCTTTCCCACTGAAGTGTCCTTGCTGTCTTACCAGGCATGATGGTCTTCTGGCAGTGGAAGCACCTGGATGAATACTCATCAGAGTAGCACTCAGTACACAGCAAGACCTCGTCCTTGGCAGCAAAGGGTTTCTCCACCAGTGACTGACTGCATTTGGCACACTTGAAGCATCTCTCATGCCAGTGGAGGCCTTTGTAGGACAGATCCTTGGAGAAAGCAATTCCATGTGAATGAGGACATTTCTTTAGTGTTTTAGCCCCCCCTCCACCCAGAAATGAAGTGAAACTTGGAGAGCATTGGAATAGTGTCTGGAAGAGATGCCACATGTCCAGAGGCAGGTGTGCTTAGCAGTGACACAGGTACTCAGGGTCACTCTATTTTGTAGGTCTCCTCCAGAGGGGATTAGGAGCTGCTTTGGCACAGGCAGTTGTCCTTCCTTATGTTATATCAGAGATGTTTTTATTGGAAGAATAATTTTGTATTTCACAGTTGGCCTTCAGCTGTAAACAGGTCATCAACACAAATACTGTGCACAGGCCACCTGGCACAAAGTGCCTTCTGTACCCACTTTGAAATCAGCCTCATGGATTTTTAACATCACAACTTTTTCCTCCAGCTGACACTACAGAACCCTACAGAAAGATCATACTATTGCAGAAAGCAGGCAATTAAAATCTTGTTGAGAGCAAAGTGATTCTCAGGAAGATTATTAAAAAACTGTAGCTTTTGTTTACCCCTAATATAACTCCTGCTAAACACTTGGCAGAAAAATGTTTGTTTACAGCTCAGCAGGCTTAGAGGATGAAAAGCCCATGAGTCTGTGTATGAGACCTCAACCAAGAACTCAAACATGAGCGAACAGCACATCTCATTTTCCCAAGGTTGAAAAAACAAGGGAAAAATGCAGCTTCAAAAAACCAAGCTCAGAAACACCACCACTACCACATCATCTGTGAGATGAGCAAGGTAAGCACAGAACTGAGTTACAATTACAACACCCTTAGTGTCCAAAAGATAGATGATTATATATAGATTATAGACATGGCTTTGCTTCAGCTTGGCATCTGCATCTCAACACCTATGGTAAAAGGAACTGACCCAGCACCCCAGATGTGTTTTTCAGTGGACATCTCTCAGGAATTCCAAAGCTTTGTTCACCGTGATCCAGTGGATTACACCAACACCCCACTGCCCCTCAGGCACTGCGAGTCTGCAGTCAGAGAGTGGCTGGAGATGAAGAATGGAGTCTAGCTGTGCTACAGCCCTCCAGCCCTGACTTGTGTCTGAGCTATGTGTGTGTGTCCCTGGAGCTGTCCCATGCTGGGAGAACAGCACCATTCCTGCTGCACATGGATGCACCATGACTACGCCACAGGAAGGCAGGGGGCTGGGTATTGAATCTGCCATGAAAGGAATGGGGTCTGTGTGCAGTCCAGCAAACCAGCAGGAGTCTTTACCTTGGAATCACACTCGATGGGTTGCTTGCACTCCTCGCAGGAGCTGGCAAACAGGCTGTCATAGCAGGTCACACAGTAAGCATTTTCTTCTCTTAAGACAAACCTCCTCCCACACAGGGACTGCAGGCAGCAATGGCAGGCAGCGTGACTGCTGCTCATTCTGCTGGGGCTCTCCATGGCATCTGCAAAGAGGGAAAACTCAGGCCCTTCAGTGAGGGACTTCTGCTTGCTCAAATGATAAGCTATGCTGCTTTGCCTGTGAGAGTTAGGACAGGCACTTCTGGGGCATTTGCTGTGCCCGGGAGGCCTAATGCTGGGCTGCTCCGTACCAGAGTGCTAGTCCTTACCAGCACACACTGTGTGCTGTGCTGCCTGCATGATGGGGAGCAAGAAGATTGCTTCAGTCCGATCTAATGGCACTTACATGGATAGGTCAGCTCCAGAAAATGAAGCCATCTTCACAGTCTCCATGCACACCTTCTGGCACTGTGAGCAGTTGGGACTGGCCTGTGAGGCACATTTACTCAGGAATCAGCCAGTGTTCAAAGATACAACCTGGCTTCTTCCTCTTTCCTTCCTTTTCAAAATACCCCACATCTACCTGACCAAACAGAAGGAAGGGGAGGAATTCCAGGCTGTATGGCTGGGTTTTGACTCATCCCAGCTGCGCTGCTATCATTTAGTGGCAATGTAAAGTGTCACAAATACCCCAGGATAGCAAATAAGGAAAATATAGATAGAAATAAACTAAAGCGTAACTCAAAAGCAAGTCTCCCTTGTTGTTATTGGATAAGATTATCTTTTCTTGCATATTTCTTTGCCATGTTCCATGCTGGCAGCACGAAAACAGTGTGAGCTAGGTGGCATATCTGTGCCAGATAAGTCCAGGAAATACCACAATTGTATCAAGATTTCCAGGCTGCAGAGGTTCATTCATCCAGCTGCTTATAGACCTGTGATGCTGAACATGTTAAGGGTTGTAGAGATGAAGATGTATTTTGGTTTTCTTGTTGCTGGCTGGATCACCAGCAATTGCTAAAATTAGGTCTTAATTCCTGAGAATGAAGGAAGAAGAATCCAGAAAGTTCTCAGAGAGGCAAACCTGGATACATCTGCTAGATTCACTGGACTGCACTCTTCATCAAACTCTTTGTGCATAGCTGCAGCCAGCACCAGCAATCTTGAATTTTAGAGAAATAACCAGGAAATGTCTCCTGACATATTTACGTATCAGTGACTTTGGGCAGCTGAAGCCTTTGCACCTTGAGTAACAATGCAAATTAGTTTCTTTTAACCTGGTGCAAAGCCTGAGGAAGAGAAGTGTATGAAGAAGAGATTCAAGGGAGTGCTTAACCACCCCAGCGCTCACAGGGTCTCTGCTTGGAGCCACTGCCTCAAACTCGGTTTTGTACACTTCTGCCTGTCCTACACCCACAGCTCAGCTTTGAAAAGGCATTTCAGCTTTCCCTGAGTTTCTGCTTTGTAAGATGTGATCCAAAATGATTGTTTGAACTGTGAGAAGGAGCAATTACCGCAGGTCTCCACTGGTGCCGATGCATAAGGTCAGGCATTTATTAATCTATTCCTTCAGGAACAGTAGTAAGGCAGTGGAAAGGGAGCAGGGAGAGAGGCCGTAATGCTAATTTCAGACCAAAAGTAATTACTTGGTTGTTTGGCACAAGCTATGGAAAACCTGTTCCTGTAAATTGAAAATCCTTTGAGCTGAACTGATTTACTCCATTTCTGTCTGCCCTAAGCCTCTGTGCTAGTCAGGACCCAGTGCAGTAAGGAAACCAGATAATCTGTAACTCAGGGCAGTGGGAACAAGCTTGCTTAAAAATACTACAGATGTGTTCCATGCAATATCCTTGGAATAACAACAGGGCTTGGATCTGGACTTCCTTTCCCTTTAGATGAAACAGAGATTTGAATGTGAAATGGATGAGCCCACATGTGAAAGAATGACATCCACCAGCTTGTGCATTTGCAGAAGACCTCCAGACAGAGCAGTGCAGGCAGAGCAGAGTCACTGCACAGCACCACCCAACTTCTGCTCACTTCCTCCTGAGCTGGAGAAGCAGCATAAATGGGTGGCTGGAGAGACAATCAGGGAGTGTTTGTGGTTAACTGGGCTCCATATCCAAAGTCATAGGGCAGGCCTGAAACTGGATTTCAAAGGAATGCTCATTTCTTTTGTTTGTTTGTTTGTTTGTTTGTTTGTTTGTTTGTTTGTTTGTTTTTGGTGGTGGGGAGCTGGTGTTAGGAATTGCCTCTGAGGATAACCCTGAGTAAACCACCTCTCTGATCTCTTCATGCTGAATCAGTACCCAGCCTCCTCATGGACTTTCTTTGCTGCCTGACAGGGCACCCATGAGAAACTTGCGCGACTTTCAGTGCTTCTTGTTGCACAAATCTCACCAGCAAAGAGCTTCGGAGCTCTGCAGATACCTCTGCGGTGTTGCATTCTGATGAACGGTGACAAGTTCAGCACAAAGTCAGCACGGTCAACGCATTTCTTTAAAATGTGGTTCTCTTGATGAGTATTTTTTGTTCTTCCCCAGTATTATTTATATACATAATTTATAGATATCTGTAACTTTTGTTGTTTGCTCCAGGTTATGTGCACACACAAAACCTGTGACTAGTAGCTCAGAACTTCTGAATCTGTAATGTAATTATCCTCCCCAAACCCTGCCTGGATAGGGGAGCAAAGTGCTGCCACTCATGTTTTACAGATGGCAGTAGTTGCTTGAGAACGTTGGAAGAGTACCCCCAAGAGTCAAAGCCTGGGGATGTCCTTGAGCTGCTCTTCCAATAAAATGCTCAAGGTACCCAAGGCTTTGCTTTGGAGAAGTTGTTCACGGTCTGACCATGATGATACAAGATCATATTTGGAAATGGAGTAGTGATGATATGAAGAATAATCATGGTTTTTTTTGCTAATCTCTTGGCAGTGATCTGAGTAACCTTTGTGAACTGCTTTTATCACTGGATGATGCCCCAAAAAGTGACTCTCATCTCCCCCAGCACCACTCACCCTTGCTCCAATAAAGAAGCAGTGGTATGAGCCCCACACAGCTCAGCAGAATGTTTTTCTTGTGCTTTGATCCTAATCTCTAGAGAAATATGTTTGCTTTAGGTTTGCTGGAAGCTAGACTTTGTGTTCTAAAGGTCAGTTAAGAAATCTCTGGAGGTCCGATGCTATTCACTCTCATGGAATGAAACACTGACTCCAGCATTCCAGCTGCTAACTTGTGTCCTAGACACAGGGAAAAGCTGTGATGTCGTTGTTCCTTGGGAAAGGGGGATTTTGCTATTTAAATTGGAACAAAGCTAAATGATGTTGATTTTTATGTATCTAGTAGGCATGGATACATGATAGTATTTGTAGTGTTAGACTATTCCAAGGGGGTGCAGAGAGATGTTGCCGAGGATATGGCAGCTGGAGTCCTTGGGGTCAGATCTGGGAATGCAGAAGTCCCATGGTATGAATTATAAAGCAGAGGAAAATAGAACAACAGAGCTGGCTGGTCTGCCAGCTGCTCCAGCAGACTGAGATAGAATTTAGCTGCAATAAATTAGGAGAAGGACTTTCTGTAGCCTTGAACGGTTTCCTATAACATGCAGAGCACTGGAAGACTTCCAGTGTGAAGTCTTCTAGTTGTGCAGTTGTGAAACCTTCTAAATGCTGCACCATGAGGCAAGGACAGCTAAAAAGCACAGCCACAGTGCTACTGTATCATGTACTAACTCAGGTGGTATCCTCTAGAAATGTATGCTCCTCTCTCCTTGTCTTACACCAGTGTGAAAAGCCCAGATACACTGATGCTACTTGGATGGGTACAGAACTCTGCATTCAAATCTGACACCTTTTGCTTCAGGGCAGTTCCGAGGGACTGTTTCGCAGTGTCAGTAAGCCTGCTGCTTGTTCTTGGAGGACAGACAATGGCTGGAATAAGGGTCTCAGAGAGGTACAAATACAGAAAAGTGATTGCAGAATAAATCACTGAGGAATAAGAAAACCAAACTGCTCTGTTACGAAGGGGACTCCCCTGCAGGCTGTCCCAGGTCCTCGTTTGCTTTCAGGTTTATGGCTTAGAACATAGCTTTGCTTATTTGCATGAAGATGCTGACTTCATTTTCCACAGTTTAGGGTTTTTTTTTGGTGAGAGCTGTTGAACAATTCCTCACAAGCATTTCTGAAACACCTTAGTGACTCAAGGTTATGATTGGAGCTGAAAGCTAACAGCAGCATTATAGGGAAAAGTGCCTAACATTGTTACCTTACAAATAAAGGTTTCTAACAGAGTTCTGCAAGGAAACTTTTCCTCACTGCAGAAATCACAGTTTCTTGATTTCTCTGGATGTCTGACTCCCCAGAAATCTGTTATTTTATTTATTTATTTATTCCACGTAAAGCAGTCAGGATGGA
The DNA here is from genome assembly GCF_014839835.1 of Dryobates pubescens. Taxonomy (NCBI): domain Eukaryota; kingdom Metazoa; phylum Chordata; class Aves; order Piciformes; family Picidae; genus Dryobates; species Dryobates pubescens. Next base: position 14,767,913 of record NC_071639.1, read on the forward strand.
TGCCAGTCAGCAGAGTGCTGTGACAATCTGTACCGCCCCCAAGGTCCACAAGGGACAGGGTGGTGGCGGCTCACCTATAGCAGTGCAGCTCATTCAGAGGCTGCTCTGGTAGCCTCACTGCACTGCACAACCCAGGGAGTGTGTGGAGGGAAACAGCTAGAGCTGTACACAGCTTTTGCTTTCAATTCAGCAAGAAAACTCTCCTAAGGAAGGTGCAAGAAACGCTACGAGAGATGACTGGGCAATAACCTGCTCATGAGGAAAGCTTCCCAATCCCGTTTGGAGGATTAAGTTCATGCTCTAAACCTTGGGCATTTATAAGCTTCCAAAACTAATATAAATTAAAAGAAGTTACTGCATTGGGGTGTTTGGAGGAGAAGGAGGTTTGCACTCAGCTCAATCCCAAATGCTCTAACACTTACTTTAAAAATGTGTGTGTGTTACACAAAATACTTGTGAATTAAAACAAAACCCAACCCCTTCTTGGAAAATGTTTGTTTTGCAAAAGTAGGATTTAAAAAGTGAAATTTTGCTGCAAAATTTTGGTCTCAGCAGAAAAGTTTCTAGTACAAACTTAAATTTCACTTTTTAGATAAAGTTATAAAATTCATCTGAAGAAGTGATTCCACAGCTAAGTGTTTTATTCTAGGAAGAAAGACAGGAATCAGGGTTAGAGTCCAGCTGAAGGAGCAAACAGCCTCACAGGCAGTGCTGGTGCTGACTGCAGTCTTCATGAAAATAGGCCACTTCTTGTCTGTATACATACATTGGCTGCAGAGACCAGAGTCCCCTCTCTCTTACATCCTCTTTCAGGGACTGAAAGGCAGAATAGGAGCCCCGCGTCTTGTGAGAACCAGAACATCACACCAATTAAAATCCTTTAGAGAACTGACTGCAGCACAACATTTTCTAGCCGGGGTCTTCAAAAGCCTGTGACCTACTTAAGAATTGCTTTGAGAAATAAATGAGCAATAAGAAAAAGATGAGCAGCAACAGCAGCAATGTTAGCAGCAAGCTAAAATTGGATTTTCATTACCCTATTTTAAAGGAAAAGAACTCCTTCTCCAAAATGACACACAGCCCCCCCAAGGTGGTAATAAAGCCTGTGCTGCAGCAGCTCAGCCTTTGCCTCTTCTCTCCCAGCAGCACTGTGCCAACCTGACCCAGTTTTCTGATGAAAAAAAATAAACAGAGCTGCAGCACTTTTGTGATAAAAATATGACACCTGATCAAAGTGAACCAAATCTAAAGGTTTCTGATCTCAACCCTCTCAGAAGACTACCACAAGCTTGGTGTCGTTGCAGCTTAGGAAAGGCAAAGCTGTAGTAAGGAAGGTTGGCATGCAAGGTCCCTGCTTTGATTGCCCAGCTCTCTGGAGTTCCAGGTACCTCCATTTGTCCAGGGAATGACCAGTTTTGTCGCCATGAGCAGCAACATCAACCAGTCTTAGAGAGACTCAGCCTTGCCAGAGACCTTCACCATGCACTTGAGATCTGCATGCCTCTGGTGCTGCCTGTTCTGCCTGCTTAGGAAGTGAAGTCCTCAAAGAGTTCTGTGCTTTGGAGTCCTGACCATTCTAGCCCAGTTTCACTGCAGGACCATGCTCGGAGGCCACAGCTCTGCCCAGCTGTGGTGCACAAGGTCAGGCTGGAGAGAAGGGAGTGGTAAGCACCAGCAGAAGCCTCGTTAAGGAACAAATACAATTCAAGTGTTTTCCACTAATTTATGATAACTTTGGCAAATGTTTGCCAAAAAAACTCTAAGCAAGCAATCAAACAAACAATTCTGCCATGGTATTTAAAAGAAAAAAAAAATGTTTTGAGCTTTTATTATGAAATTTCTCCATGCTCTTCAATTTTTAAGCACCAAACTAAACAGAAATTGACAATTAGAAAATCAGCATGAACCAGTTCTTCCTCTAATCTTTTTCTTTTCATGCAAATAGAATCCCAGACTCACAGAACTCTAATTGTGGCACAATTTTGCATGTTCTAATATATAAATGAACCATGCTGTGGCTGAGTTTGCAACTTGAAGAGCTTACTGGAGGAAGACTGGCCTCCTAATACATAGATTTATAGCCTCGTACTGTTCTGGGCTTCTGATCAATAGAATTGTAACCAAATACTCCCAGGTATTTTGCAACCTTCCTTTCAAAGGCTTCAGAATGCTTTTCTGCCACTAATAACAGAGTAATGCTGAACCACAGCTGTGACACACTTGTCTACAGAAAGGTTTGATATTTGTCAAAGCAAAGTAATTGACTTGCTGCAGGTCAGAGGGCAAACCTGGAGGAGTGGGAAGAAAAGAAGCCAGACATTGTGCCCATGCCTGCCAATTCCTGTCCATGACCCAGGACATGATTCAGGAAGGTGAATATTCTTCTGAGTTATAAAGCCCTTAAATGTGAGGCAACCATGCCTGAGAACAAAGGCAGCAGGCTGGCATGAGGGAAGTAGAATCAAAGAAAACTCTTAGTCGGAGCAAGGCAGCCAGGAAGGGTGGCTGGAGTGTGCTGTGCAGTAGAAGAGCAGAGGGGGTATTAAAAAGCCAATGTGAGCCTAGTGAGGCTGGTGAACCAGGCACCTGGCATGGTTAGAGAGAGCTGCATCTCTTTCCAGGGTGGCTCAGAGCAGAACCCTAATTTAACCTTCATTATAAAGGCAAACACAGGAGATTAGGCAACCTTGTCCCTCACTGTCTCTGCTACAGAACTGATGTCATGGGGGTCTATTAACTCATTTTTACATGTCAGCTCAGGGGGGCTGCAGTAAAGTTTGTGTATTTCTACACAACTATCCCCATTTCATCCCTCTTACATTGCACAGGAAAACACAAATGTATGAAACAAGGAGTTCACAGCATCCTTTCTCACCAGGGTAGCATGCTCTGCTCCCAGAAGAATGAGTTCTGGCTGCACAAGCCTGAATGGACCAGCAGCAGCATCTCACCATGCTAGCTTCCAAACCTGGGGCTCTCAAGGTTTTAGCAGAGCACCTCAACTGGAAATCATCCTAGAACTAGACACAAGACATCATCTCATCCCTATCTGGCAGGGAAGTATGCAGAACAACTCAGGCCAGGTTTATTCCTCAGGAAAAGAGCTGCTTCGGCTGACAGGAGGGCTGCTCATTTCAGCAGGCTCAGAATTTCATCCTCTGATTTTTGGCTTCACATTTGGAAGCACACTGGTTAATATTTTCATATTTCTTTCAGTCTGCCTATGGTCAGGCAATACTAAAAGTTGTACCTTTTTTTACTGTTTTTTTGGTTGGTTGGGTTTGTTTGTGGTTGTTTGGGTTTTTTTGTTTTGTGAAATAAAACTCAGATATGGAAAAAAAAAAACTGAGGCAAGCTGGGCTTAGTTTGGAGCCCACAGAGCATCTGTCTTACTGAGTCAACCAAAAATACACTGCCTGCAAGTGACCCGCAGGCACCACAACTCACAGCTGAACAGCATCTCATCCAAGCACCTTTTGATTTCACTTTGCTCTAATCCTACAGGAAAATTACTGTGCCATCTTCAGTTTCTACCATCTACACACCCTCAAATCACAGTGACTTCTGTGACACCACAATGAAGTTACCCGGGCAGCCCATCAGCAGTCTCCCATCATGGTAACATCCCCAGTCCATTGCAGCCTTTTCTGGCAAAACACTCTAGACATGTTGACTCATCACACATACAGAAGACAAATATGGGTGAAAATATTAACCACAAACAAAAAAGTCATCCGAATAATTTTCATGACAAGTCAAACAATTGCTCTGAATACCGGCTGTAGCAGGCTGTACTTTGAAGAGCAAGAGCAACCCGTGCCAGGCATTCGAACCGGCTGTGGTAGGAAGTGCCTTACCTTAGCAGCAGAGACACCAGAAAGCTTTCTCGCAATAGCAAGGACCTAGAAAAGCTGCCTAGGAGATAAAGGCGGTGATTGAAATGTCACAGGAAACAGCAGATGCTTCTATTGCTGGGTTGTGTTTTGGAGCAAGCAAAATCAATCCTCTCCTCATCGCAAAGGAAGCCCCAGATTATCTCCCCATAAATCAATGAGTGAGCCAACTAAGAAAAACGATTGCATCCTACTAATATGTGAGACTGGCACACAAAATAAAGTCCTTTTGATATACGTGTAGAATTCTGCATCTAATTCAAAAGCAGTTTTGTGTCTGAATAAAAATGTTCCTGCTTACTTGCTCAAAATGTTGAATTCGGGAGCTTGTTTAGTGCTATATTTAAACATTATCAGATAAAGGCATAATGAAAAAGAGCCTCAATACTCACATTTGGTCTGGAGCTGCTTCTCATGGTAACTTGTGCAGTAAAATAAAGGAAGAAATAATTACATGTCTTCACAGAAACAAGCATTCATCAAGTCCAAAAGAAACAAGACGCTGCCAGAGCTATTTGAGGGTCCCGTCAGAAACTGGCTGGATGAAGGCTGAGGGTCAGTTTGTTTCCCTTAGACCTCATGACATGCAAATAGCTGGCTGCCTCACCACTGAATCAAATCAGTGTTTGACATACTGTGTTTACAAATGGCAAACACAGGCCATGCAGAAGGGAACAGACAGTTATCAAAAGGGAAAAGGCGTTTCTATTAAAAACCCCTAAGAATCCAACCCCCCCCAAAAGCGCCAGACAAAGAAAAAAGAAAGGAAGGAAGAAGAGCTGGGTGATTATTCATTCCCAGACACATTTGGTCCACACAAAATGAACCAAACAGTGCCCTTGTAGACCAGAAAAGAATGAGGAAAGTCCTGATTGCTGAAGCCCAACTGTTGTATGCAGGAAATGGGGGGCTGGAGGAAACACTTTTCCAGTGTCAGAGAGGACTTCTGGGCACTAAGCAGAACTGCTCTGACACTACAAAACCATTTCTGGGCTGGGACAATTTGCTGTTCATATGGCAGCACCATCAGATGGACAGCAGTGGCCTCCTCCAGGTTGTCTCTCAGTATTTCTCAGGGAGACACCTCTAGCACACCACTTTCATTACACTCCAAAGACTACCCTTGGATTTGTCTAGCTGGAGGTAGAGCTCATAGCTACCTCAGCAGACATGCCCTGAGAAGCACTTACAACAGTCAGCTTCTTCCAACTGCTGCAAGCTGAGCACCACTGAGGAGACCAGAAGCTCTGCTGCTTTGTTGGAGCACCAGTTAGATATGTCTCACATTCAGCTCCCACATCTCTTCCTGAATTTCCTCAAACAGCAGCCTATTTCATCCGCCCCCCAGACATGACCTGTCTTGACCTAGCCTCCCCTTCACATTGAGGAGCCGAGAAATTCATCAACCAAATGGTGTCTCTCTTCCAGCTTCTCAAGTTGCTCTTCCCACTTCAGACTTTTTAATTAAAAACCCTCAGGTATCTCTCCTTAACAATTCTTGGGGTGGGGGGAAGTAACTAATTTGTTGTTTTCCTGAGAAAATATCTTTGGCATTTACTGACTATGTTATTTGGATTAGCAGAGAAAGGAATTCTGCTCTCCTAAGTATGTTGTTTATCCAAAAGCTTAGGATAATTACAATTTTCTGTTTAAAGTACAATCGTGGCTCAAAGTCTTTGAGCAGCACATACTTGGAGGGCTCAAGAAGCACTCAAGGGAAAAATCACCACATGCCTTGTTCTTGTGTTCCTCTCCAGGCACGCACTTTTGGCCTGTGCTGGAGATGATACCAGACCCTCAGTCTGATCAATGCACACTGGTTCATCTGCAAGAACACTAAACTTCCTATTAAAAACAAAAAAACCCCAAACAGATCCAGTGTTTTAGAAATCTTTTTTCTGGCCTAGTAAATTTTATCTGAAGTTCCATGGGATCACAGCCTGGAACAGAATCAGACAGACCTGCTGGGCCACTTGGGATGCAGGTGAACCCCAGCGCTGCACACCACCAACTGCTGCTTGCACGCTACAGGTCGCATGATGATCAAACCTTGGCTCAGTTAACAGACTGCATTTTAAGTATCTCATCATTTATGTTCTTGAAATGATTTCATATTTGCATACAGAATGTCATATGGCATCTTATTTACAAACAGCTCATAGAAAAGTGTTTACCCTCAGTACAGGAACTTCAGCTAAATAACAAGAAAGCAAACCCATTCCCTAACCTATTCCCTGGATGCAAACCATTCAACAAAGTCAAACAGCCTGAGTAGTTTTCCGCTGTCATTCCTCACTGTCCTTTACTGTCTGCCCTGAGACCCTCCAGCTGAGGAAGAAGAAACAGCCTCTTTGCTTCTGCTTTGTAACTGCACAACTGCTCCTACAGCTGAGAGCAGCATTCTGTGAACACTGTCAGGCATTGCTACCCTTTAGAGATGGATAGAATTCTACTGTTTCCTTTCCAAAAGTAACTTAACCTTTGTTCATCTGTAACTGAGCTTCCATACTTGGCC